>NW_017728992.1:196560773-196567427 GCF_001723915.1 Gavialis gangeticus | reverse complement strand
AGACCAGTCTATGTGCACTGAACTCCTGTATAGTTTTAACTTAAGTCACCCAAGTGTGGACATTACACTTAGAGATGCCTATATAGATGGGTCTGAGTTAGATCAGGTGCCCATTTTTAATGTAATCTAACTTCCCCCCCCCCCCCCAGCCCCACACCCATTATGACTGAACCTGACCTCCTGGCAAATGAAGTGCCTACCCTTGTTCCACAACAGTCTCTGGTCAGAGCATTTTAATCATTCAGACATTTTCTATGCACCTAATCCTACTTACAATCTAATCCTAAACCTGTCACCAAGGGTGCCAATTATCAGAATAAGAGAATTTAAAGGAAGATCAGCATTGTTTTGCACAGACCACTAACTGGTAGCTCCTTTAAATGAACTCCAGCAATACTGAGAAATTGAAACCCATCAATTGGAGTGAAAAGCTCAATGCCCTATAACCTTATCCTGTGAATTATTCAGTCACATCTGGTTTCTAAAGGAAGCAATGCAATATATAGTTACATCTGGGAAGCACCTAACCTTTTGCCATCATTTTTCCAGAAGTACCCTACTAAGAAACATCCATATTAAGTGAATAGTTAAAAAACAGATGTTTTAATACCATTACCGAGTCTCAGCTGTTCAGCCACCCTGCTAATATTGTCACTCACCAAGAGCATTTAAAGCTGAGTCAATACACTGTAACATTATTTTAGGGAACATTTTACTAATTTAAAGGATCCGTTCCCTGCCAGAGCCATACAGAACACCTAACACTGCAAGGCCAGACTCTCCTCTTTGGAAGTCTTGCTTTGTTGAAATTATTACATCACCCTACTGGAGCCTCAGTTGATGTAAAATATAGCTCCACTCTGGTTTTACCACCTCTGGACCTTGCTTATGTTTAGAATTTGTTTGTTTGTTTTTTAATTGAGGGCTTTATACATGTCAGAGGCGGAAACCAGTCGCATTAAGCATAAGCCACTTACCAGAATCCCAAAGCAGCAAATCTGCTAAACAATGTTAGTGATGACATCTTTAAAAGTGATTTCAGATTCTGTCCGTCTCTGCTTTTAATGTATTCTTTAACAACTGAAAATTAAATCTTGTTAACCCTCCAAATGAAACTCCCTCCAAAATAAGCTTCAGCTCTGAGCTACCTCCATAGCTTGTGCTTCTCAAAAGGTAGAGAAGAATGTACATTTGTAGGGGCTTCAAAAGGGGGGGGGGGGGGGAGCTGCTGCTGCTCAGGACCAGGTGGTAGCAGTTATGATGTAACTGCTACATCTGCCTGGGCTTGTAGAAAAGTTAGTGAGCTAAATCTCTCTATCTTTGTCCTTGGATGAAGCAGGGTTGGAATTAGCCAGCTAATTCGTTGATTGGGTCTAAACTTACTCTGGCCCCTTCCAGCAGTGACTCACTCTATATATAAGCCTACCAGGGCCTCAGTCCTCCAATTTTTCTCCCCCATACTCGGCTACTTCATCTCCACCCCCTTTCTGGGGCCCCCTGCATTCGGGACTGCCCCCTGCACTCAGGGCCATGGGGCTTCCCTCCCCAGTGGGCTCAGATGGCTGTAGCTGTGCCCAGCCCCAACTACCTTTATTCAGGGTCTTGCACCCCACAGGGCTCAGGTGGCCACAGCTGTGCCTGGCCCCTAACCACCTCTGGTGTTAGATGACCCACCCAAAGGTGAGGGCTAAGGTTAAGACACCACTACCCACCTTTCACTGGGGTGGTAACTGGCCTGCCATTTCCTGGGGGCTCCTATGCCACTGAGAGCCTCACCAGGCCACCCAGTCCTGGCAGGGGTGCAATTTTAGGTCATACCCAGGACCAGGAGCCTCCAATCCATCCCCTACAGCTCCTACCCTTACCTCCAGGGTGTTATGGAGCCTTACAACCAGATGATATTACTGCCTACCCAGCCAGCAGGTAATTGAGCTCTTTATATAGGCAGCCAGAGATCCAAAATGGCTGCCTTAATCAAGCACCTGCTGGCTGCCTAGCTCCAGTCTTAAAGTGGCAGGCACCCACAGTGGCCTGCCACTCACTTACATCAAGAAGTCAAGGGCTCAGGTTCTACAGCTAGCTAACCCAAGAGTATCCTTTTATAATATCTGTATCCAAACAACATAGAATTTGATTTACTCAAAAATCAGTCCCAGATCCACATATTAAAGTATGAGCTTATGTCTAAATAACATCCTTCACTAAATGGAGTCACACTGGAAGAGATGTTAAAATGCCTGATGTGAACAGTGTTGTCACTACCCTGATGAACTGCCTTCCTGTCTGTTTGAAGGGCATGCTTGCTTTTTGATATTAATTGAGGAAGAAACCAGGGAATAAATAGAGATCCCATTCTATAAATTAGTTTAGCATGCAATAGTTTAATTGAAATCTATCCATTAATGGTCATCAAGAAAGCTTAACAGGAGAAAAAGAAAGTGAAAAGAGAAGAAATCTTGGAAGATTGTTAACAGCTTCCTCTGGAAATCTTAACAAAGACGTATTTCTGCTGTCTACATCTTTTTTTTTTTCCAACCCACTTTCTTCAGAGCTTATACACTGTACCTATTAACATGTTGACCGCCATTCAGGGGCGAGTTGGGATACATATGTGGATACTCACCAAGCGGCATGCCTGCTGGCATCTTGTTCTCTGTGAAACTGCACATCTTTCCCCTCCCTTGTAGACTATGTATCTAGGGATCATGCATAAAATTCTATGCTTTTGAAGATTTCTGCTAGAAGAAGCTGCTACTTCTTACAGTCCATAACACTCATGCCAAAATTAGTTCACAACACCTATGGCAAAATGCTTGTCAGGTGCCCTTAAGGAAAATCTCTTTCGTGGGAGAAATCTCTAGTTGCAGTTTTCGCTTCAAAGAAGTATAAGCTGAGGCTCAGCCGTACCATACAAACACAAGGCAAATTCTGTTTTCAACTACATCAGCATAAATGTGGGCTGGATCCTCACTTGTGAAAACTATTATTCCTCCACTGATTCATCTGACAGTGCCTATGTTGATTTACACCTGCAGAGGATATGATCCATTGTGCTCAAGTAAATAGCTTATTCCCAACAACGCTAGGCTGGCATAGCTCTCAGACAGTGTCAGAGGCTATATATTGCAGGCCAAGTCTAAATTGCTACTATGATACCAAAATGAGGGTTATACTTCAAAATACTGTGACTTTAATTACACTATAGTCGCAGTATAATTGCACTGTAGCCATATGTAATGTATTTGGCTAATGAGAGTAATCGATCACTGGAACAGATTAGCAAAGGATTTGGTAAATTCCTCATTATTTGCAGGCTTTAAATTAAGTTGAGATGTCCTTCTGAAAGATCTACCCCCACCTGAAACCACTGGACTTGATACAGAGGCCCCTGGGTGATGGTTTTAAACCTTGTTGTTCAAAAGATCAGACTGAAGGAATATCAAATCCTTTTGGGGCCTTAAATGACATGCTTTTTTGTTAAACTAATAAATACCACCCCTCCCCTACCCGCCACACAGTAAACAGCATAACCAAATTGCTAATCATTATCCTTTTTGTTATGTAAACTACGGATTTTTAGCATCCTTTTATATTAGCTACTTTTACGTTCATTCCTGTAGTTAAATTTCTGGCTATATGAATGAGAGGCAATTCAATTCACAATTTAGTGGAGGCTGCTAGCTATCTGGATGCTTTCAGAGAGTCACTTTACAGCAGGAGCCATGTGCTTTTCTTTTTCTATTTGTGCCTAAGTGGGAGGTTGTGACTGTTTCAGCCACCAGCCCTACTGCTGTGATCCATGCTTTTGTGACTGAAAAAAAAATTGCACCGCATACCCTACATGGGGTTACACCTTATGTCAAAATAGAAGCTCATCCAGAAAGTGCAGCTCTGAAGCATTAGAGCTAAGATAAAGAATTGAGCTGAAGTCCATTTAGCACAAGAACCAGAAGGATGCTGTGATGACATCCTTCATGAGGGCCCTTCATGGAGTCATAGACCTTCAGGGTACACTGAAAAAAACAAGAATGATGGGGATGGGATACAGGCTGGGAGTCATGGGTGGGGTGACATTTCAATTGCTCCTTTAAATAATTAATTGGTTAAGCTACTGCACTCTGGCTGTGTGTGCCTCCTGTCATGCTGCTGAGTTATTGGCATCTGGACTGCAATCAAAACTAGCTGTTGAGACTCTACTGATAGGCAATGGGTTTTTTTAAGTATTAAGTTTAAATGAACAACCCTTCCTTGGACTATTTGCAAACTTCCATCTTTTCTTCTTGCAAGGCAAGCTACTGTATTAACGGTGTATTTATTTTTCTGTTATTTATTGACAGGCAGAGATAAATCCACAAAGGGCTTGAGGCATTATAACAGCTAACTTGCACGTGCTGTGCTAATCAGTGGAATTTCAGCTCCAAACTGAGAACCCAGGTTTCATATGTAACCTTGGGGAAGAGTTAGGCAAAGTCGAGATCCCAGCAAGCCAAGCAGATTGCTACATCTTCCATTCCAGGTCTTTAACCCTCAGCAAGTATGCCCTAAGCATTGGGCCAGAAATTAGAGCATGCTTCCCTCAGCCACACAAGGTAGAGAAAATATACAGTCTCAGAAAACTCCAAGTCCAGAGCACCAAAGACGATGCTGAGGGCAACAGCAAGACCACAGTAAGGGCAGTCCAGAAACACATGAAAAAGCGTCTCCTCCACCTCCTCCTTGCAAAAGGGCCAGGCCACTGATGTCCCTGGGTCTAAGTGTTGGACAAAGGTGCAGCAGCCACCACCAATTGTCATAGCTGAGATGAGCAGCTTGAACAAGGTATGCCAGGTTGGGCAGGCTTGCTCTGGTGTTGCCACTAGGTGCCACCTCCATGTCACCTCAGGGTATGTAGTGAGAAGACAGGCATGCTGCACATTAACCATCAATGTGCAAAGCACCTTCCCAGGCAAGAATTAAAAGCAGATCCTGCCACCGTTCTTACTGGCCACAGGGAAGGACAACAGGATGTCATTGGGTATCATCAGTGTCCTCATTGCTGTTGTCCTCATTGGCTGTTATCTATGTGTTGTCAGTGTTGAAGTCTCAGGAATGGTAGTCTCAACAAAGGTGCATCCAGGAGATCCCAACACCAATCTTATCTTAAAGAATGACCGCAGGCTTAGTTTGGTGGCAAAGATTCTGCCAGGTTTATTAGCCATCCCAATAAACCTACAAGCACAGTTCTAACACGTTTTGGCCTAAAAAGTACATCAGACCAGGAATTAAAGCATGTGTACCCATGACAAGGTAGCTGGCACAACACTATGCATGCTTCCCTAGGCTACTACAAAGTTCCCTTGATTTAAAATTCTCCTTTTATACAATTATCAAAACAAATTACTAGTGTATTCTACCTGTATCTTGAATGTCTGAAACTCTCCTCTACCATAGGCTTGTTTCACATTCTGACTGGGGTGCTCCCATTGTAGTCTTATGTAGGCACTGAACTATCTTACACCTTGTGCAGTCATCTCCCCCTCCCATCTTCTGGCAGGAGTACTCATCTAGCCCATAAGCTAAATTTTGCTTACATAAGGTCTCCCAGTCAGGTCTAGGTTGGCCAAAGCTTTAGCACAGTCTTTGTGTGAGCAGTATCTGTTGATCAATGTTCCGGTGAGGACTACGCAGGGTACCAGGCCTGCTGCTCTCATTTCTATCCACAGCTAGAGAAACAGGCAACAATGGAGATGACCTGTCTTGTAAGCTGCATTTGGGGAGGGCTGGTTGTGTGAAGAGGTGGTTCTCAAGGTCAGCAAGTCCATCTGTAAGGAGGATAGACTTAATTTCATCCAAGAGAATCAAAGTGAACAGAGTATAGGCCCAGCCAGTCAGGCAGGGCTTTTGCCAGGATCCAGGTAGACCTCGCTGAGGGGAGGAGGTGGAAATCACAGGTGCCTGGCCTGGGTCTCAGGTGGAAGGGGGCATGCTAGGCCCAGATGGGGCAGCAGTAGAAAGGCAAGAGAGCATCCCAGCTGAGGCAATCAGGAGCTGAGAGGAAAAGTGCCCAATTAAGATTGAGGTCCTTGACTAAACATAGGAAAGCAAACACCAGCTGTTCCCAGGGGAAGGATTCAGCAGCAAAGAGCAGGCACTGAAGGGCTTGCAGGTGGAAGAAAGGCAGTCATCCTGCTTACCAAGTCAATCAGGTCTTGATCCCACTTTTTGGTGAGCAAGTAGAAGATAGCCTGCTGGAGTCAACAGTCCCCATCCTAGAAGAAATCCATGAGGAGTTTCTGGAGGAGGGTCATGGGTGGATCCATGATGGCACATCTACATCACAGAGTAGCAGCCACCAGGCTGCTGCTGACTAGAACCTGACCACAGTAGGAAAGGCTGGGCAAGTGCCAGTGCTGCAGTTATACCACAACCTTGTCAATTGTCCAGCAGAAACGTGATTTTGGTTCAGTTGGTAAGGACTGAGGAGGCATGCTCATAGCTCCCCTGACATTCAGGCATGCACTGGACACCACTCTCACTGGTTACAGTCATGTCATTAGCATATGCTGTCACTTTAACCCTTACTGTAGCAAGGACATTTGGTGGCCGGAGCAAGCCTGCAGTGGCAGCCCACCCTCCCCCTGCACACAGATCCAGTGGGCACATTGCCCCCCCCCC
>NW_017728992.1:196551231-196560433 GCF_001723915.1 Gavialis gangeticus | reverse complement strand
TGGTTGGGGGTAGGGCTAGGGGTCGGGCTGGGGTTAATGGGAGGGCTTCGCCTGCTTGAAGCAGTAGCTCAATGGTTAAGGTGTAGAGCATTCCAGAGGGGAAACAGCCCTCCCGGATGCCTGTGCACACTGGGAATGGGGCACTTAGCACTTCTTTCACCTTCAGGAGGCTAGAGATGTCCTGGTACAAAAGTTGGATGGTTGAGGTGAAGAGGGGACCAGAACCAAAGGCCTCTTTAGCTGTAACTAAAGATTTTCTTTGGATCCAGGGAGACAAGGCTAATGTTCAGGCGAAAGAGTTCCTCACCTGCCAGCAGGTCATGCAGCAGAAGCAGGTTATCCTGGATAATCCTGCCAAACATGCAGTATTCCTATTCAGTGCTTTCAACCAAGTCCATGACTATTTTGGGTGGTTGTCCAGGGATTTAAACAAGATAATAAGGAGTATCCAGGAGTGATACAATTCGCTAATTCATAATACCACTGAAATCCCCCTTCTTGAGCAGCAGCAAGAGGACCACTTGCTGGCAGCTAACTGGCAGGATACCATTTTGAGGCTCTTCTGGAAGGAGGTCTGGGCTGAAGAGGGGCCATAAAATCTTTTAGTATTCAACAGATAATCTATCAAGGCCTGGTGTCTTCCCCATAATGAGGCCCTCAGCGGAAGCTGTCAGATCTGCCAAAGATAGCAGCTGTTTTAGTTTGTATGCCTCAGGCGAGGAGAATTTGGGGAGGTAGAGAGATTATGTACTTCTATGTCTTTTTCTGCTGATATTAGTATCAATAAGATGCAATGGGCACATCTACACATGCAGTTTGACTATTAATGCTATTTGACTAACTTGCCACACGGTAAGCACCTGCACATGTAGATGCTGCTGCTTTACTGTGCAGTAGATTAGTCTACTGTGCAGTAAAGCGCTTCATGTAGAAGCAGCCATTATATCTGAATTTAAAACAACCAAGGGAGGAAATGGAAACTCACACTCAGATTCAAAACAAAAATTTAAAGGGACAGATCATCAGCCTGTCATAGCTCCTTGGATGTCACTTCATGCCAACTAAGCACTTCACCCATAAGATTGCCTTCTGTGTTGCTAGACATCCCAGTGTTTACTGGTCTGTGGCTTAATAGATGCTTATTTGTAATGTAATTCACCATTGTTCCCTCTAGACTAATGACAAACTCTTGGGATTTAGTCTCACATTTGGGAGTCTCCTTAATGAATGTCAATGAGACTTATGAAGGAGGAGGAGGAGGAGGAAGAAGAGGAGGAGGATTATAGGCCCTGAGATCATATGTATTGCTCCACATCTCTTGGTCTGTGTGAAGAACACCTACTCCTCTGAAAAGGTGTCATGAGTCTGGAGCTGAAACAGAATATGACTCTTGGATATTATTAGAAACAGTGAGATTATGAACAGAACTTAAATATTATGGAAAAAATTAGTCAAACACACATTAACTTATTTTTGTGGGATTATTATTTTTTTATTTCAGGGAGTTACTAACATTAGTCTTAAGGACTGATAAAGCCACCACTCTCTGTGATGAACCATTCTTGTGTGAAATAAAAAGGAAACAGATAAAGAAAAGCATAAAGGCTGGGGATTTTCAAAGGAATCTAAAGTAATTACAGAATAATTAGGTTCTATACCCACTCATTAGATTATATATCTGGAAAATTATTATGCATTATAACACATTCCATACTCATGAATTAGGTTATATACTAGAAAATTATAATGCATGCTTTGAATCTAATTTTTGGGGGTCATCTTAAATTCAAAATTGTCTTGGATTTGGGTAAATAAGGTATTTGCTCCCCACATCCACTCAGTGCGAAGCACACTAATAGCAGCCTGTTGTGAACTACTCTCCCTGGAATAGCTGCGCATCTGTCTGCTCTTGATCCCACTGTTATTTTCAGCAGTATGTGAAACCATTGTAAATAATACTGGCGTTGCTGTGCCATTTGTCCAGGCCCTAGAAGTATGTGGCAGAGAGGCTAAACAACTCGAATCTACTTTTATTTGCAATTGTACAATTTCCACAGATGGGCTTTGAACAGAATAGATTTTTAGCAGCTTAAGCAGCACATTTCAACTTGTACGGAGGAGCATCAACAGTTTCTCAGCATGTGCTCTGGACCTGCCTGTGTTTGCTCACATGTATACAGATACACATGCACAAACTGCTTTAAAGTAGTACTAACATGGAGACTAATTTCTATTTTCAAATTCTTTGTGCAACCAGTAAGTTTTCATTATCCCCATTTTACATTTGATACAATTAAGGCAAACAGGGATTTTTTTTTTCCACGAGAAACAAGATCAAATGAGCTCCTGATTCCCATTTTTATCCTTAAAGCACATCCTACCACCTTTGGAAACACTCACATTTCTTACTAAGGCTGACAAAATTATTGACACTGAACTGAATGCTACACTTCACTATATATATATTATACTTGTATTAAGATGCCTCCTTTGATATACTTTAATTTTTAATTAATGCCAAGATGAAGTGAGTCAACAGCGTAATCAACCTCATTCTGTTTCAGCAGACTGATAAACAGAGCCTGATCCCTGAAAGCACAGGAACCACTTTATTATATTTTCTTTCAGTTAGTTCAATAAAAAAAAATCTCTACACTTTTGTTTTTGTCACATTATTCTTTTGAATCTATTCACAAAGGGCTACTATTAGATCAGAAAAATGCCAGGGAATTACTTCGCACATAATTGCCCATTAGATCAAAAATCTATTATATAGCTAACAATATAAAACAAACATAGTTCATATTAAAATCAATACTCATTGACTTTCCGATGCAAAGTAGCTTCAAGCTAGAGTTTTGGTTTACAATAGGGCTCGTCTGGTGGGGGTTTTTTTGCCTTATAGCCTGAACTGACACTTTACAGTTAGCAGCTGGTATTTTTTAGTAATGTGTCTTGAGTGTTTAGACTTCTATTTATCTTGTGCTGATCATCCAATGATTAAAACAAAAGAATTTCTGCAACAGTGATTAATTAAAAGGTATTTCCATCTTCTGAAAAATGACCGTACAAATGACATCTTTTTATTCGATTGTCCTTCCATCTATATGGATTCAAAGTGATAATAATGACTACATATAAAGCTTTGACTATTTTCATTCCTATTCATTCTGTGGAAACCACATGCGAATTCAGGGGCATGACTACAAAAGGTTTATTACATCTGAGCAAGTATGAGACAGACACAAATACTCCAGTCCAGATCTTAGACTGAATTTAGAGGCATTGAAGTCAGAAAAAAAAACCACATCATTTATTATTAGTTGCCTTATGCTCCTTCTGAGACTAGGACTTTATTGTGCTAAGAAGCATTTTAGCAGGGGCTCTTACTCCCATTTTACAGAAGAAAAAGGAGACACAGAGCCAGAAACTAAGCCTGAATTTCTTGGTGCAGTATCTTAACCATTAAAGGTTTATCTAGACCAGAGGTACTCAAACTGTGGTCCGTGGATCACCACTGGTCTGCGAGCTCCATTCAGGTGGTCCACAGAAAGGCTGTGGAACAATCAAGAATATATGTACTTGTAAGGTAAAACTACTGATATTAAAATATGAGTTGTGTGCTTTGATTTGTAGAACAAAAAAAAGGTTTATTAAGTGATCCGCCAAGACCCTTAGCATTTTCAAGTAATCCGCGAAAAAAAGTTTGATAACCACTCATCTAGACTATGTACCCCTTGTGTTGGAGGCTGTCCCTCATGGCTGCTCTTGAGTGTACTAGAGACAGATACGTCCCACCCCGTGCTTCACCACAGCATTTCCATGGCTGCCAAGGGCAAGTAAGGACAGGGGGCTGGTTTCCACCCACAAACACCCATTCTCTTTCCTGATAAAGTGTACATATTTCTTCTGGATAGCTCTACAAAATAACAGTGGAAACCACCGTGACTATTTTACTGCTATATTTCAGAGCACAACTACATTTTTAATATAAAATAGGCTAAAAGCAATATTAACATCAATACCTGGGAGACTCAACAATTGTCCCCAGTGGTACCAGGAGGTACAAGAGGACTTCAACCATTTCAAAAAAACTTGCCTCATTATGGAGGTGAATAGGCAAGCGAGACAAAGAGAAAGAGCTGTGAGCTGGCATCATCAGGATCCGGTCCTTCCTTCTGGAGCTGTATGCCATGTCTGCAGTTGAATATGCAGATCTCGTATTGGCCTCTTCAGTCATCTCCAGACTCACCGGCGACTTCCTGATTTACTGGAAGACTGTCATCCTCATGTCGAGGGATTGCTGACATAAAGTAAGAATAAGACCCAGACAAATCTTTGAGTCCCCTTAAAACTAGGTAAGTATCACTGTCACATGTCTGGGGAAAATCCTGACCCCTGCTTCAATCATTTCTCTTTCTGCTACTTACCTTTGTCCAGGTAACTTGTATTGTAGCTTGCAACAATGTTACCCGCAGTGCTGGCCAACAAATTTGACCTGTCCTAGTGCTGATGTCTGTTCAAATCTTCAATTTTGTTTCAATCCATTATGAAGTCAGGGGCTACCACTAAAATTTGTTTTACAACTGTTCCATTAAATTTCCAAGACATTTAAATGCAAGTATTTACCTCAGACCAGTCTCTAAGAAACATTGATTTGCTGAGCTGAATATCAAAGTTTATTGTCCCTCAAGGTAATTTACTGAGCCTATTTTTGCCATCAATATTTACGACAGTTGGACAATAAATCACAACAAATTATTTGATTCAGTACATCGAGTCGCACAGTAAATTTTTCTACTTCCATCAAGGGCAGAATATGGTCTTTGTTAACTGGCTGAACCAAAACCTCAGATCTGAACTGTGGGGAAGTTTGAATCCAGATTTTCCCACTTAAGCAAAATTTATATAAAATCCAGATCTAATGCCTCTTTAGGCTATAACAGAGCATTAACACATTTCAACACCATTGCCCGGGAGAAAAAAGAAACTTCACAAAGTTTAGAGGGCTTCCCCCCCCCGCCCTCCTCTTAGTTCAGATGAATTCTGGAATGTGTGATATCTAGCCAGACCTCAAAGGTCTTCTCCGTTCTATCACACTGTTCCCTGTCCTCCTGACCACAGCTCAAACCAAGCTTGCTCTCTTCCCTACTCAGTTCTTTCCAGGTCTGCTAGCATGGGCAACTGGTGTCACCTTAGTTGGTGGGGCATGTGCCCCTCCAGGGACCAGTCAGCAAATGGTGAACAATCTTGCCTACCTGGGGTGGGACATCCCCTGCATCCAATCACGCCAATTGGGGTGGGGCGGTCCCCTGCACCAAAACTCACCAGACAGGAAGCAGGCACACTGCTCCTGGAAGTTGCCGCATTACTTCTGGAAGCGGCTGCGGCACTACATCCGGTGTTCCCACTCCCCAGCCAGTCCTCTCAGGGAGGGCACCGGTGCTCCCGCCTGCCCTCCCTTCCCATCACCTAAGCAGGGAGCATGGCTGGTCAGGGGATGCACCAGCACTCTCAGGGGGTGCACGTGCACTCCTGTGCACCCACTACACATCACCACTGTCCCCTAGCCTTCCTTTTCCTGAGTACAATCAGATTTGTGGCTCAATCACACCTCCAACAGAACTAACCACTTCCCCTTCCCTCTCCAATGGCTTTCCTTTTCCTCTTGACCCCATACAGAGAAAGGGTGGGCTTGCAGTTGAGTGAAACTTCTTAGATCAAGTAGTTTGAAAGAATGGGAAAACAATTTCTCACTCTGCAGTGCTCCTGACACACCAGCAACTGTCTTTTAATAGATGCTAAGCACTAAAGAGAAAGTTCCTAAATTGCCATATGTGCATTTTTGCAATTCAAAGTTCAGGAAGTTAAAAATATAAAAGATTAAATTATGTGTGATGTTTGAGCTCTTCATGAACACCAAATCTACTAGGAATTGCAGAAAAGATGACAGAACTACGAAACCACAAAACATCAAATTTCACTGTTTAGCCCATGGTTAACAGGGACTGTGGTTTCTTATCCCATTCCCTGGGCTAGTTGTTAACTCAAGTGTCCTTCAAGGTGTTCACCCCAGCTGATCCAATCAACCCATTTTTTACTTCTGTTAGCAGTGTCCCCTCCTCAGTGTTCCTTGCTCTGTCAGATGCAAAAGGAAAAATTAAAAGCTTTTATATATGAGGGTGTTTCAGAAAGTAATGGCAAGTTCTAAATAAAACCTTTTTTTATGCAATGATCATTTGCTGAACTACATCACTTCTCTACATAGCTGTAGGTGTTGCAATGATTATTTGCTGGACTAGATCACTTCTCTACAAATGATTTCATTTACTACTTCTTTATGGAAGTACTAAAAAATGACACAGTAAAAGCCCATTCTGTGCCGTGCCAGTAGCACATGGTTATTTTTGGCCATTACCTCACTATAGCAATGTGCTATAGTGAGGTAGCGTGTTGCTACAGCAACATAACAGTGTTGTCGTGGTTTTTGCCAATGGATGCTACAGTGCCAAAGCATGTCACTATGGCACTATAGTGTCTTATGTAGACACACCCACTGTGCACAAAATTGATTTATTCCAACATTGCTATTATTTTCTGGAACTCTCATATATATAACCTTTTAATCTTTCTTCTTGCATCTGACAGAGCAGGTTCTTACCTGCGAAAGCTCATGCCTCTCTGAACCAGTGAGTCTTTGAGGTACAATGCTGCCCTACTTTCTGCTGAACAGGATAAAGTACAAACTACCAGAACTACTCAGTGGGTAAGGTGTTATTCAACATGAGTATGGACATTATTCAAGGAAGCTGCATATATTTGTAAGATGGGGCTGTTGTCTTAAGGCACTACTGCATTGACTGGTTTATGCATTTATATCAAATAGATATGATTGCTTAACTGTTATTGTTTATTTAATAAATTGGTGGTTCACCCCCTACCCCCATCCCCATGTCCTCTGGCTTACCTGTAATGCTGTTCCCAGGGAGCAGGCAGGGAAAGGGAACCCACCTGCCCTGCCACCACCACTGCCGCTGCCAAGCCACTGCTGCTTTCCAGGTTGAGCCTAGTCCAGAGGGTGGTGGTGGCACTGGCAATGGGCAGGTTCCTCTTCCTCGCTTGCTTTACCAGGACAGTGTTGGGAGCTGTAGGTGAGCCAGAAGATGCCAAGGGGTGGTAAGCAAGAATCTGGGGTGCAGGAGGCTGGGCCTAATCCAGGAGTACGGGGGGCTGGCCAGAAGTGCATGCCTGACTTCCAGCAAATGGAACTATTCATGCATTTAAAGTCAAGCATATGCCAAAGTACTTTGCAAAATCAGATTCACTGTGTTCAGCATCTTGCAGGATGCAGGCATTCATCAGGCACCAACTACGCCTATGTTCTCCTTTGGGTATTTGCCATGCTTCTGGGTTTTGCTGGCTGCCACGTGGGGCCAGGAAGGAATTTTCCCTGCTACAAGTGTCAAGGTCTTTTCTTTTTTTTAAGCCACCCTCAGAGGCTTTGGGTATTGGCTGCAGCCAAGACTGGTGATTTTCACCGGGGTGTGCCAATGCTCCTGCAAGGACTTAAACCCAGAGGTTCCTGGCTAGAGGGTCTTGCCCCTCTGATCAGGCTCAGACCAACTTTCATATTTGGGGTCAGAAAGGAATTTTACCCTATGGTCAAATTGGTATGGACTGTGGGGGGGTTTGTCTTCCTCTGTAGTGGGGGATGTGGGCCCTCTCCCTGGGATCTCTCAAGCATATTTTAACAACTTTTGCATCAGCTAGACATTGGCTGCCATGGTCTCCCTGCTTTAACTGTGGCAGGTTAGAGTGTAATTTCTTGAGTTGTGTCAGGGTTGTCTGTGTAGTTTTGCTAATAGGTTAGACAATGGATTTTATAGGATGGTTTTGGTAGGGACAACCCTGCCTTTGGCAGGGGGTTGGATTAGATGACCTCTCGAGGTCTCTTCCAGCCCTGCTCTCTATGATTCTATGACAATAAAGAATACAATACAAATGGGAGGGATCACTTAGGCTCCGGGAGCAGTGAGAGATGTTTGTGTGAAAGCCTGCTGCACCCCTGCTCCCCCAAAGCCACCTAGAGATCCCACAGCAGCTGCAGAGCCCCCCGCCAACCCCCAGCACAGCTGGAGATAAGTGGGGCCCGTCGTGGGAGGGGGTTAACCCCTAGAGAGTGGGAGGAAGCAGCTGAGTGGAAGCTGGGCCAGGTCTCCCCTGTCCAGGCCCCTACTTCGCCCAGCTCCCCAGGGAGCCACGTGACCAGAGCCGTGTGAACCGGCTGTGCAAACAGGTGTGCTTGTCTGCTGACACATGAGTTAGTGTGGAGTTCATGCAGGAGGGGGGGTAGGAGGGCTGAGGCCCTGCCTGTAAGTCCCCCAGGGTAGACAGTCCCAGCCATAGCCAGACCACCAGTGGCATGACACGGATGGGCACACGCCACACCCCGAGGGGTCTGCAGCCCCCCTCCCCGACACCTCAGAGACACCCACTCAGACAGAGCCCATGGTTCTGGGCTGCATGCAGACAGAGCCTCTGGCTCTCAGCTGCAGGGGCTGCCTGTCCCTTTTTCAGGCTCTGGGGCCCAGGAGCATGGCCACCTCCCCTTGGGGGGTCTGCTGTCTTTTGGGGTCTCTGGCGCGCCAGCTGGAGGAGCTCCAGGCCACAGTCTAGTGACTGTGTGCCAACAGGGACTGTGAGCAGGAGATAGACTCCTACTGCCAGGCCCTTCTCCCCTGGGAGCTGGAGGGTAGACCACGGTCTCCCTCCAGGACAAGGGAGAACTCCAGGACCTCCCATTCTGTCCAGTCAGATTGCTCCCAGCTGGGTCATGAGGTGCTACAGGGATTTGGGAGTGGGGCTAAAGGGTCTGGGGGCACATCGATCCTCCCAGTCGCAGGGTATGAGCTGAGGAGCGAGAGGAGGACCCAGGTAGTTAACCAAAGACTGAGGCACTGGTGTCATTGGGAAGGCTTTGGCTTCCATGACCACAGCCCACTCTTTGGCGAGAGAGGCAGTGAGCTGCTGGGAAGAGATGGCCTCCACCTCTCTGCCCTGGGGAAGAGGCTCTTCTCAGCCAGACTGGCTGACCTGCTCCACCGGGCTTTAAACTAAGCCCGCTGGAGGACAGGAGGACTACGGCCACTGCTGGCCCGCTGAGCAACCCTTGCAAAGCCAGCAGGCCAAGGCACTTAAGGGA
>NW_017728992.1:196550119-196550325 GCF_001723915.1 Gavialis gangeticus | reverse complement strand
TCCCTGCAAGCTGATGTTGGAGACCAGGGTGGATGACTGGAGACCCTCTGGGTTAAAACCATGAGCTGATCACCTTCACCATCCGCCATAAAGCTGCCAAGTCGGTCAGCAACACAGAAGTCCTTGATGTCAGGAAAGCTGATTTTGACAAGCTCAGAAGTCTCGTCAGTGAGGCCCTAAGGGACCATGACCCCAGGGGGAGGGGA
>NW_017728992.1:196547550-196550108 GCF_001723915.1 Gavialis gangeticus | reverse complement strand
CAGGGGGCTGGACTCGATGATCTTCTGAGGTTCCTTCCAACTCTAATGACTATAAAATCCATGAAATTACTTTTTTCTTAAAATGTTTTGGGCCTACTCATCAAGTCCTAACACACAATAAGATTTGGCCAGCTTAATTTACATTGAGTAACAACTTACACTGCGGGCATCCTCATGGGGACAGTTTCTGAGAACCTTCCTTATATTGCGTAGGGAAGTGATAGGACCCGTTGTATGGAAAGTGCTACTTTGTATGATTCAGGGCAGTAATGTCAGACTGGGACAACTGCCCTGGGCACCCACTTACCGGTGGAGGAGAAAAAAAATAGCTGCCACTTCAGCTACATGATTGTGCCAGCAGCGCAGCAGCAGCCGAAGTCACTGCTGCTCCCATGGGCCACAGTTGCCCTGCACACGTGGCTCTGTTGTTATGCCTCTGATTCAGGGTACTAGAATAAAACCCATGATTTTTATTCAGACAAAGCTTTATTGAAATTAGAGGGAATTTATCCTACAGAAAATCTCTCTCTCATGGCATCAGATATAAACTTCCAAATTTATGAGCCACTGGCTGGTATTATCGCTCAGTGTGCAGATGCCATCTGCCCCATCTGGGCATTTGTAAAAACTGCACCTTTTGATTAAATGCTATGCTGTTTGTTGAACACCGCATTCACACAGGGGGCTGTCTGAGGATTTGAACTTGTGAAGTGTTGTTTTGTCACATCTGTATCCAGATCCCATCTGTTCACCTTGACCTATTGCTTCTCTGTCAAAGTTGTGCCCAATGAGGGACTCATTTTGCATTACTATAAAGTGCTGTAGGAATAGCTCTGAACTTTCCCAGTGGCCGGCTCACTCCATTGCTGCCCATAGATCTGGTTCAGCACCCCCAATCTCTTCCAGGGACTTGTGGATTAGTAAGGGGCCACTCTGCAATGGCTATTCTGTACCATGGTGTAATTCCAAAATAATTGCACTTTGGTCAGTGGAGTTACTGTAGCACTGCTCCAATGCAAATGAAGACACAAAGTGGCCCTATCTCAGTATTTTAGGATCCAGCCCATCATTTATTTACATAATAGAGATTCATTTACACTGTAGATACTTGCTCAAAAGATTGGACCCCGGGGGGAAAAAAGAATCACTCATAATCACAATGAAGGTGAGAGCAAAGCCATTAACTGCTGTTATTGTAGGTATCTGACAGAGGAAGTGCATAATAATTCGTCATCAAAACTCACTCACAGAGACCACAACCAGCAATTTTGCCTAACACATACATTCCAAAGGAGATGGCATTAAGGAAAAAATGTCAGATCAGAATATAATTACACTCGGTCATCATCTGCACACACTCCCCACCCCGAGCGAGAAAGGCTGCGTTCTGCTTACTGAGCACATCTGATTTAGGGGGACATAAACATACACAATGCTGCTGGGTTCTGAATCCTAATGGCTGCCATCGCGCCCTAAGGCTAACACTAATCCAGTAGGGAACTAGCCAACACAAGTACTTACAAATATGCCTAATCCTTTTACACACAAGGCATTTGTCAGGCCACAGACATTGGCTTTCAATTCCACCAGGAAATGCGTTAGCAATTCAAGTGCATAAACAATGTACTGCAGAGCCATTATCTGGCTATATAGGTTGCTGAGCAGTTAGAGACTTAAAGTGTCAAATGTAATTGTGTGGATCTGTGATGTGCCTAGATTTTTCGACACCATCTCAGTTGTTACATTGATTAAACCATTTCAGCTATTTGGGTCACCAGCCCACAGAGCCAAGCCATTGATTTCAGGCTACAAAGGTAGGGTAAAAAACAAGGATTTCCCCCCACCCCCAAAATGACTTAATGCTTTTTGCATATGCAGGATGCAGCGATCTTTGCTTTCAAAAAATCCTGAGAGAAGGAGCTAGTTAAGTGGCTGAAACTCATTATCCATTTCAAATACATGGAATTGCAAAGTTTCCGGTACCCTGGAGGCAAGCTGCTCTCTCTCTGTTAGCTGGAAGAAATGAAGAATAAGCTAAATTAGTACATCATTTTATACCCAGTACTTCTGGTATCGTTATGCTGATCAATGGAAACAGAACACTGCCTTAATCTCACATTTGATTGTATTTCCAGTGTTTGGACAGAAGTGTAACAGAGTAGCAGAGGCTCGTGTTAAAAAACTGAATCGAGTTCACTGGAAAAAATTAATTTAACTAATGGTTTGATGTTTGATGGAAAAACGCAGATAATGTGATCCTAAATCAAGTAATGCCATTGGGTATAACAATGTAGAACAATTCAGGGGAAAAAATCCAAGCTCTTTTCATTTCTTTTATTTTTTTCGTCTTTCATATCTATACACAACCAAACATCCAAAAGCTAGAGGGAATGATTACAAAATACAAGCATGGTGCTCCAATCTACTCCTTTTGAAGTTCATGGCAAAGCTCCCATTAACTGATAAAACTGTAGGCAATCAGAAAGGAGGGTGCTTATCCTTTGCTTACTGGGAGCTTGAATGTCACAACTTAAGTTGTGTAAGATGTCAAGACAGCA
>NW_017728992.1:196525077-196542550 GCF_001723915.1 Gavialis gangeticus | reverse complement strand
ACTCCTTTTGAAGTTCATGGCAAAGCTCCCATTAACTGATAAAACTGTAGGCAATCAGAAAGGAGGGTGCTTATCCTTTGCTTACTGGGAGCTTGAATGTCACAACTTAAGTTGTGTAAGATGTCAAGACAGCATGGCAAGGGGTATCAGATAGGTGTATAGGACAATAATTAACAATAAATGGGGCAAATTCAACATGAGTAGAGCCTCAATTTAAATCAGCACAGAAATTTGGGCTTATGTGCTAGTTGGGTTTCAAGAGAAAAATCCAGCCCTCACCCTCATGGGTGGTCTGAGCAGAGGGGCATATGCACTGAATTGCTTTATACAGGCCACATCACCACCATAGCTAAGTGCCTGTGAGGTAGGGCAGTGTTATCCCCGTTTTACAGATGGGGAACTGACCCACAGAACCTAAGAGCTAAAAATACAAAGGGGACACAGGCATCACAATGCTGACCATTGAAGCATTTGACTTCTAATTCCCTAGTCATGATGTTGCTATGGGTGGAAGGTGTGAGAATTTAAAAGTTGGATTTGATTGACTCAAGAAACAGTGAGAAACCCAAGAGCATGTCTATACAGCAGTGGCAGCCTGACCCAGCCAGTTGCTCCAGATCCCATCTTAGTCACTTGTTCCAAACCTGGAAATACACTGGTGAGGCTGCTCCAAGGGTATCTCCAACAGGTGCTATGAAGCACACCAGAAACTGAGGCATCGAGGACAGCTGCAGAAGGACACCCTGGAGTGGTCTCATCAACATTTTTTTGGGTTTGGAGCAAGTCGATAGAAGTGGATGGCAAGTGGGGCATACTCCAGGTACAATCTCGACACATGCTACATCACTTGACCAATATGGCACAGGAAGTAAAGCATGAAACCAAAGCCTAGTCTCTCAGTAGCATAACCACTAAGCCATCCTTTCACTTCTAAGACAGTTTGTGCCATAAAGATACCATGCAAAGGATTTAGGTCTAGATAATATACTCTACTGAGACAAGGGAGAGCTGGGCCAAATTCCCAGATAAGCCACAAACCTCTTGTGTGACCTTGGGCAGGTTACTTGATCCATTCTCAGCCTGCTGCATTGCCCAGCTTACAGACAGACAGTTCTCTGTCTCACAGCAGAGATATGAGTGGTCACTCCAACTGAACGGTCGTGAAGACAAAATCCAGAAGTGATCAGGCAATGCTGAGATGCTACCAAGAAGAGTTCCAGGTTTGTTTATTTTTAACCCCAGGATCCAGCAAATACTTTTTTCAAATAAAATAAAATAAAATGGTAAGCAACCTAGAGGGCAGGGAGCAAATCCAGGTGGATTTGGACAGGCTGGGGAAGTGGGCGGACAGAATAGGATGCAGTTTAACAAAGATAAGTGCCATGTGCTGCACCTGGGGAGGAAGACTCATCAACACTCCTATAGCCTGGGAGGTACCACTCTAAGTAGCACAACTGCAGAAAGGGATCTCGGAGTCGTAGTCGACTCCAAAATGAACATGAGTCCCCAATGTGATTAAGTAATAAGTAAAGCTAACTGTGCTCGAACTTGCATAAGGAGGTGCATCACAAACAGGTCTAGAGAGGTGATACTTCCCCTCTATATGGCATTGGTGAGGCCGCAGTTGGGGTACTGTGTCCAGTTTTGGGTGCCACATTTCAAGAGGGATGTGGATAACCTGGAAAGGGCTCAGAGGAGGGCCACCCATCTGGTTAAAGGCCTACAGGAAAAACCATACGAGAAACGATTGAGGGACCTGAATCTCTTCAGCCTCCACAAAAGAAGGCTCAGAGGTGATTTTGTGACTGTCTACAAACTCATCGGGGGGGACAGCAGGAAATAGGGAGCACAATATTTACCAGAGTGCCCATCATGGTAACTAGAAACAATGGTCACAAACTGAAGAAGAGCAAATTTAGACTGGACATCAGGAAAAAATTCTTTATGGTGAGGGTTGCCAAAATATGGAATATGCTGCCAAGGGAAGTGGTGCTGCCCCTTTCCCTGGAGGGATTTAAGAGGACATTGGGAAAACACCTGGCTGGGGTCATCTGAACCCAGCACTCTTTCCTGCCCAGGGCAAGGGGTCAGACTCAATGATCTAATAGGTCTCTTCCAACCCTAAAATCTATGAAATCTATGAAATCTATGAAAATAAATCCCTTCTGTGGTTCAGTATTATATAAAAGAATGAAGAATGAAGTTATGGCATTTTTTGCCATAACTTTTGGAATTGCGTGAATACTGGAGATACTTTAATTAGAATTAAACTATTTATGTCTATTTTAGCAGACATATCTTGCATATAAAATACCCAGGACTTCCCCTTCCCAGGCAAACACCCTAATTACTAGGCTAAAAAGTCATATTTGCTTTCTCCCACCTTTCCCTCCAAGAATCTGGAGTTCTCTCCACAGTAGAACAACTTTCACAGGAGGGGTAGAGAATGACACCTTTAGCCCCTTCCCTCCCCCCTAGAAAATGAAAACCTGGTGGCCGAGATGTTCTCCAGTAAAAAGGTGAGAGATGTGGGTCTGAGTCCCTTTAGGGAGAGGATCGCTGTTTTTCCATAGGGTGAGTGCTCTAACCTACTAAGCTTCTTCATAACAGAAGAAATCCTTTTACACGTCACTGGGTGCCGCTGCATTTTGTGCAGAGCTCAGTCCCAAAGGGGCATTTTAGGCATGCTCTGAAAACATCTGGATCGAGGTCTTCTCCAGGTGCAGGTGCAAGAACGCCTGGTTTATGGAATCTGATGAGACTTGGGCATAAGGCAAGCACCAAGTTGCGCAGCACTCTCAAGACCAAGGAGTTTCTGGGCAAGCGCAGAAGCAGAACCTTGGATATATTTGGGGCCATTATGGGTCAAAATATAAAGCATCCTTGAAGTTTTGGTGCCCACCAAGTTACAGAGCAACTGACTGAGGATTTCTAGGATCACAGGTTTGGGCTTCAGTCATAAAAACTCACCCAACTACTTAGGTCCCTAACTCCTTCATTGAGATCTGGCTCTTAACCTCTCAGTTCCTTACCTGTATACCAGTATTATTTTCTATATAACAAGAGTATTGTGGCAATCAGTTAAATCCATGTTTGTAAGGAGCTTTGAGGCTACTGCTTTGAGGATCCTGTAATAGGCCAGATTCCTACTAAGTTGGATTGTTACTTAAATGATCTCATTGAAAACACCATGCAGGAAGTGGCACTAACACACATGGCACAGTTCAAGAACATTGGCAGCAAACTGTTCACCAAAGAGGTGCGAACCAGGAATAATATGCTTGCTGAAGAAAGAACAAAGAAACTAGAGAGTATATGCCATGCTCTTCATGAGCGCGGTGGGGAGGAGGGAAAAAAAGTTCATCTGAAATTATTTATTACAATTTATTTCCTCAGATCTATTTTTAATCCCATCTCTTCAGAAAGAAATCTGTTTCTCTTGGGTTGGTTTATATGCTTTGCTTCAGTATACTTCCCTGGTTACCAATTTCGTATGTTAATCAGCCTTTGCATCAATCACAGCTAAATTACTTCAGTATCTAAGTCCAAAACTACATATCCTCCTGACATTCAGCTCAGAGTCCAATATATAATAACCTGACATGATTTTATGTAATAAGCTGACATGATTTTGAGAACGGTGGTGGGGGGGAGTTAACTGATTTGTACTCTTTGCTTAGTTCTTAATGAATTCAGGGTTCTAGTAATGCCAACAGATTAAACAGCTTGATTTTTCCCGTTCTTTCAACTGGCATGCCCTGTCTGGGTTGTAGCCTCTGGTTTTTTCATCGATGCTTCACTTTCTCTAGCTACATAGTTCGTTTCAGATCTTAAAGTGCACCCTCACAGCCAAAAAGCTTCGCTTTCCTATCATTCTTCATTGTTTTGCCCATCACTAACATTTGCCTGCCACATTTGTTATACATAGTCTCAGATCCTGCTGCATTTGTCCATTTGCTGTGAAACATCATGTCCAATAAAAGGAACTTTTTAGATACATTTTGTCCGGGATTTTATTCTCCAGTTAAGATCCGTTATATATTATTCTTTCTAAGCCAGAATATCTTCAGTACTGGATAGTTTCCCTGCAAATTATTGGGACATTTATTTCAGGAAACCATTCATCATAATCCCCTATTCATCTCCTCAGCCTTTTAGCTACTTTCAAGATCCTAACATACATTAGTTGCAGATTTCTTCCAAGGGAAAGGATTTTAAAAAGCAGAATATTTAGTGCCCATATGCAGCTCCTTTAAGATGGATTGTTCTTTGAAGACTATATTGTATAGAAATTCAATCATTTTTAAGACATTGGGATCTCCTTCTCTGCCACTTAATCTCTATTAGATTGTTTTAGCATGACAAAGTGTTAGGGAACAAATTCACAACAATGAAGTGATAGAGATTGGTTGCATTCTTTCCCTTATATTTTTTTTCCCACCACTTGACAAGCAAACCTGTTTATAAATCCTGGTTATAATCTAAAAAGAAAATGCTAAGACTTTCTTTGGAATATGCCATAAAATCAGAGATGGAAAAGATTTAGTAGATTATCCCTTCCACCCCACTGCAGTGCAGCGGTGCATCATGTCACGTCCCACCTCAGTTTTCTCCAGTTTTAGATGGCGTGTGTGCCTTCTGCTCTGGACATACGAGTCATATCCAATAGGGACAGGCAATTTAATTTGTGCAAGAAACACCTTTATTCCTGTAGTGATGAATGCACGCCCTCCTGACCTGGGGAGAGTACAATCATTCCTACCCAACACCACCACATTCAGTTTGTTCAGAGTACAGCAACCTGCTTGCTCACTAGTTGGAGTAATCTGGTTGGATCAAGTTTCAAGTGCATCGATCACTGGCTTGAACTCAAAGGACGTGGGCTGTCATCAACTCGCCATGCTCCCTTGAACAAAGCATATCTGTGTTTGCCTTCCCTTAACATGTGGGGCTTAAAGTAGCTGTTCAAATAGGTATTTAGCTGAAGCTAGATCAGCTTCTTTTCCAGACTTGAGAAAGAGCAAGTTGTTCCAAAAAGCTTGTCTAGCATCTCTCCCAACTATAAAGAGGGCCTAATAAAATAAATTACCAGATAAATCTTGGTTCTTACATACTCCCTGGACTATAACAGCAACAACACTACTACTTCCCATCCTCTGGCAGTCTTACCTGAAGTTTGTAAACTCAGCAGTTCATTCCTTTTATTCTTACCATACCTACCACACCAACCTCGGTATCTCAAGTAATGATTCAAGGAGCTACTGTAATGCAAATTAATAATACACGATGATATATGCTCACACATACTAGCTTCTAACTTAATTCTCTTTCAACTGCCCCTGCTATATGTTTCAACCATGCAAAGCCTAGCCATGGAAACACTGGGTACAATCCCGAGAAGGGCTGAGTTCCCAGAGCATGCTTGACATGTACATTTGAGGAGTGTATGATGATGATGACAGAAATGCTCTACAGTGCAAGCGCAAGTTCACAGACTTTGGAGAGTTAGGCCAAGTCATGATGCCGCTAGAGTCCATGGGAACAAAAATGGGCTAGTCGAGAAGATTCTCATGACAAGTTGATAAAAACTAATGACCTCAGTCCTATTTGACTCATTTCGAGAGGAGACTCGCTCATTTGGGATCCATTGAAACTATTTCTTTTGTTCATATAAAAATTTCAGTGGATTCCACAGCCCACTTACAATAGCCCTAATAATTAGACTTAGGGTTGGTTTGACAGCCCTGGTGATTGTTTGAAGTGTCATGAACATTTAGAGTCATCAATGTGTTTTTATAAAAACCTGAAGCCATAACATCACGTCCAAGGCTGTTTCTATATATCAGTCTGTTCCCGGTGCCAAAGAATTGACTTACTGCAAGTGTGCAGTAGGGGGAAAAGTAGCCCCTAGTAATTTAATTTATCTCATTAATTTTGAGGTAATAGTTTAGATTATAGAGTCATAAAATGGAAATTAGTTAAGTGTCCCCCTGCATCGATCCTTTAAAGAAAAGGAAGCTGGTCATTCTTGGTTTATTTCACATGGGAATTATTTGCCTGGATTACTTCAATGTTTAATTAAATTGTCATATAAAACACATAAAATACCAAATAAAATAGCCTTTTTCTGAGTCACTACATTAATTTCCTGTCATCAAAAGTGTTTAGCTTGTTAGCTGTCTAACTTAAACTTGCTCAGTGCCAATTAAGCGTTATATTTGAATATGTTTAGAACATTTAAATTCCTCCTTTTACTGCACTCTTGTTAAACTTTTAATTTTCTTTTTGTTGTAATTAGCAGTTTGGGAGTTTGGGTTCTCTAATAGGTTCTCTGTAATTTACATTTTATGTTACTCCACTTGTTTGTCAGGAGAGCAATGGAGCAACTCAAGGAATTTGCCTCATGAAAAATATTGCAGTAATACCACACAGTTTTTGAAAGATTTCTTTTTTTCCTTCATCAAGCTGCAGTCTCAGTTCTTTCACATTTGCATACTTCCTTAAAATAGTGCATACAAGTGATTAATTAACAAGGTGTTCCAGAAATTAAAACAGAAAGAATGGCAGTCGTTGACTTCTGTTCTCAGCTCTTACATGACTTTATACGACTACCAGCAAGCTCTTTATCTTCTCCATTCCTCAACTCTTACAGCTATAAAATGGCTAATACTACTTAATAGGGATTGTGAAGCTACATGTCTTTAATGTGCTTTGGGATCTTTGGCTTAGAGGTAGCATATAAAACTAGCTGGTCCATTCCTTAATCATTACTGAGGAAAGACCAAGGGTCTACCCATGCCAATGAGCCCATTGGGCACACCAATTACTTTAGCCAACAGTAAACAAGGGAACAGTGTGGTTATCACCACATCTGGCCACCTCTGACTTCCCAGCTCAGAGGACTAGAAGCCCATTTATAGCTGTGTGAACTGGGGACAGCCTTCAGAACAAATCTGAAGGAAAGCTCAAAGGTACATCTCTGATTTCTGGATCAGTAGCAAATACCTGAACTACTGGGCAATGACTCTGTAGGCCTTGAGTCAAGCCTGCTGGAGGGTTCCAGGGTTGCAAGTTATCCCAATACAAAAAGCATTTTATCATGCAAATCTGCTCACTCCATTTTGCTAAGTAAGACTTAAAGAAATGTCCCCTGAACTACAGCAGGCTAGAAATTCCTCTCACTCAATTCTACTGGCTGATTGTGTCCAGAAGTTTAATGTGCAGAGCTGTTGTTCGGAAGAGTTGATTACTGTTGATGAACTAACAGTTGACTATGTCTGTTTTCTCAGTTGTCAGCTACCTCCACAGTCATTGTCAATATAAAAGTTGATGGGCACCTGTACACACCACGGGGTTTAAACCTCATTAAATTAAATAGGTTTATAAAATTTAAACTTGTTTATTTTGGAGCATCACATCACTGTTTGTATAAGCTCAGTTTTTGAACAATTAAGCTTTGAAGCGCCACATCAGTGCTTGCACAGTCTACGTTTTTGAATGAATTAAGCCCAGTCCCCAGCCAGCACCACAGGAGAGCAGGATGGTCCAGCACTGCCCCACTAGCCTGGGGCCTCCTACCCCATGCCCTGCCACACAGCTATGGAAGCAGGGAGCCAGCAAACAACACAAAGAAAAAAACCTGGAAGCAGTTCAAAAACAGAAGCAATTCAAAGGTGTGAACTACAAAAAAGTCGCAGTGCCATCTGGTGGACAAAGAGACTCATTACACATCTTTGGGTGCTTTTGTGTTTGCACGCAACACATCCATGGATGCGTTGCTTTAATTTGCAGTGAGCCAAACTAAATTCTGTGCAAGGAGATTTAATTTAATGCACCAGAAAGACTTTTAAAGTGTCCAGAAAACTTGCTTGTGCAAACAGTCACTCTATTGCAGCTCAAGAAAGGGCAAAAAACATGGCACGTACAAATGCCCAACAGTTTCAAATGAAGGTGAGGTCATCAAGGCAGCAGAGCTGTGGAGCCATCAGAATGCAAATGGTATTCATGGTGGATGGTGAGAATGCAGTGAATATAATGTACTTGAATTTCAGTCAATCTTCTGAGACAGTCTTGCATGACCTTCTTAAAAAAAACTGTAGAAAGGTGGGATGAAAAAAAACTACAAGGTGGATAGGCATGTGGCTCAATAGCCACAAGTAAAAAGTAATTATACATGGATCCATGTCTGAATGATAGGATGTTTCAAATGGAGTCATACAGGGGTTTCTCCTAGGTCTGATGCTGTTCAATATGTTTATTCATTATTTGAATACCGGAACAGGGAGCTGCATATTATAATGTGAACACTGTAACAGAGAGCTTTCTGAACAAGTTTGAAGGTTGCAATTAGGAAGGACCGTAAACACACTGGAGGACAAGAGTTCAATCCAAAAAGATCTTAATAGATTGGAAGAGCTAGAGCTAAAAGGATGAAGTTCAGTACTGCCAAATGCAAGGTGCTACATATGAGAAAGAAGAATAAAAAAAAACAAATACAAAACAGGTCACAGCTGGCTGGATAGCCCCATTGTGAACAAAGATCACAGACTGAACATGCAACATGATACAGCTGCAGAAAAGGTGAATGCAATTTTGCCATGCATCAGCAGGAGCATTAGGCATAACAGACTGGAGGTGGTAGCGCCATTTTACTCAGTGCTGGTTAGGCCTCATTTGGGTATCATGTGTAGTTCTTAGCTCTGCATTTTAAAAAGGACATGGATAAGTTTAGAAAGGGTCCAAAGGCAGACAACAATATGATAAAGGGCTCAGAAGGTAAGCCATACAAGAAAAGGTTAAGAGAAATAAGCATGGTCAGCTTGTGGAAAAGGTGATTAAGAAAAGACATGATAGCAGTCTTCAAATACTTCATGAAAAGGAAAACACCTTTTCTCCCTCACTGCAAAGAGTAGAGCATGAGGCAATGGCCTGAAATTATTTTAAAGCAGGTTTATATTGGATATCAAGAAAAACTTTCACTGTTAGAGCAGTGGAACAGACTGCCTATGGGAGCTGGGGCAATTCCATCGTTGGAGGTTTTCAAGAAGAGATTGAATATCATTAGTCAGGAATGATCAAGGATGTCTTTAGTGTCTGTGAAAAGCAATGATGGGAAGTCCAGGATACTCCCCACCCTCCTCCCCGTACACATACACACATTCATGCATTCTTGGAGAGCAGCAGAAAAGCTCTGCAGCACAGAGCAGGTAGAAAATGCAGAGGATCCTGTTTGGCAGCAAAAAAATAAAGCTTTTCTTATGAAAGAAGATTGAAGGAGGTGAGTTGACAGAGAGGACAGGACGCTAGAAAGGGGTGTTCTGGCTCTCCAGCCGGCGTGAGTGATTTGTGGAGTTGTGGTTGTGGTCCCCAGAATGCAGTGCAGAGTGCAGCGTGGTTGCTTTTCCCGTGCTTCTGGGCTTTCATGGTTGCTGGAAGAAGGTTGCCTGGAAGGAATTTGTAGCCCCTCCTGTTGCAACAAGTTCAGGGGCTTTGTTTCATTTTTTGCCTTCCTTAGAAGCACTGGGTGTTGGTTGACCGAGGCTGGGGGCTCTGGCTGGGGTTTGCCAACTAAAAAACTTGAGGTTTCCAAGTCAAGGATCTTTTCCCTCTGCTTGGGGTCAGACCAGTCACCACATTTGGGATCAGGAAGGAATTTAGTTTCGTTCAGACCGGCATGGACTGTGGGGTTTTTTGCCTTCCTCTGCAGGGATCTTGCAAGTTTATTGTAACAAACTACTTCTTGTGCTCCTGACCTCCTGAGGTCCCTTCCAGCCTCCCTTTTCGATATTCTGTGTCTCTGCTTCTTACAGCAACCTGGCACAAGGTGTTTGCTCCTCAGTGCCTACAGGCTGGGGTACTCTTGGCTGACAAAGAGCCTGTTGTAAGAATCCATATAAGATGGAAATAAAATAGGTTGATGCAATCCTCCTCCACTGAATAAGAAATTGATATCCTGCCTTTGGTTTTGCCAGTCGCTAGATCTGCTATATAGTGAGAGGGCAGGTGTATCTAGCCTCGTAACGGGGGGATCCTGTCTACCCTCCATGAATGAGATCTGCAGTTCAGGGGTGCTTCTTCATCCCCAGCTGCTCCTGACTCCCAGATGGTGTTGATGGCTTTTTTCAGTCACGTTTGGCATGCAGATTGTAATACTTCCTTTCTGATGATTACCTCCTCAGCCATCTCTTGATACATTGAGACAACTATTGTAATGCTTTGCCTTGGGACTGTCCTTGAAAATCCCTCAAAAATTTCCAGCTAATACTAGACACCAGCAGCCTATTCGCTCAGCAGAGATGACCACAGAAAACCTAAGACAATATGCTCCAAGGAAAACCTTGTCATCCTAAGATTTCCCCTTTCACCCCTATATTATTACTTTGTTTGCACGAAACACTCGCCAACCACATCTCTGCTATACTTTTAGTATCCCCCAGCTTCGAAACTCTCACTTTGGGAAATACCCTTGCTTAGGTGCTCTGTGAGCAGCATATTATTCATGCAAAAAGCATGGACAAATAATTCAGATCAAAGCAAGTTTTCTTTAATTTAGAATACAATGATAAGCAGCACTGGGATCATAAGGAGCGCCCACATATATACACGAGGCAGCTAGCTGCAATGCTAAGTTTATCACGCTGTTCACCTGTTAATTGTAACTCAGCTCCATCAGTTAGGCTTTCTTTGACTGAAACAGAAGTATATTAGTCTCTGATAGGCTTAGCCTGAAAATCTGATATGCCTAATTGTGCCAAAGATGTGACTACTTTCTGTATTTGATCTTCACCCTGGTAAAAGCGTGCAGCCAAAGCCTTTCATTGACAATGCAATGAGAAAGAATTTGGTTACCACTAATTATCAGTGCAGTAATCTGTCTGGGGCCAAGCAGGAAATATGCTAGTTCCAGAGAGGAGGGAGTAACAGAGAAACAGTTGGCAAATGAAGTGAGGGCCGGGGGCAATTTATAAGAATGAAACTAGGAGGCCCCACTTGAATTACAGATCCTCTGTAACATGGAGATAAAATAATCACCAGCCAAAATCTCAGCCTTCCAACCGTGTCCCAAACAAATAACTCTTATCCAAGTGAAAAGCTCCATTGAAATATTCATGGGATAACCCACCTGAGAAAGGATTAATTTCAGGAGTGAAAATTTGCAAGAGCAGGCCTCAGTTAATGTTACTCTCTTCGTTGTAATCCACCTCCAGAGTTTAAAGTAAATGAGAGGTAAGGTCACAAAGTCATGGTGAGTCCCCTGGCCCCATGGCTTCTTTACAGATCACAATTATTACTACTTAGGACTTATTGCTCTCTATTTATACTAAATACATCAATATTTTTTTGTTAAAAGTCTATCCAAGGGTCTGGGCATTTGCACTAGAAAATAAAAATGAAATCAAAATTAAAACCAGCAGCTGCTCCTCATATGCAAAATAAAAAATAGCCAATCACAAGGAAAGCAAGGCTAGATAACATCCTCCCTCAAACAAATAGCAACCATCATCATGCCAAGCATAAAGGTCTAGGGGTGAGCCTTATGGGAAGCCCTAGGGGTCAGCATACAAGCCTACTTGAACCATGGGTGTGGGCAGACACTAAAGGACACACTACTGACTTCTCCCTGTCTTTTATACTGAGGTCACTTTTTGCTCGCTTCCCTGATTGAACCCATAGCAGTGTGGCACGGGGAAAGAAATTCACTCAAGCTGTCAGAGCCCAAGTTATTTATAGATGCATAGGTCAAACCCAGCATCTTCGGCTCCAGCTAAAAACTAAGCAGCAGCCAGTGAAGGTCTGTAGCATACCAGAATCACGCCCATAGTCTAGTATAACTCCTTGGGACAGGCAGCGGCTTAGATGCTCTTTAAAGAATCCCTTCTACATTCTCTGGATCAAAGTGAACTCTGCTGCTATTGACGGGAAGTGTTACAAATCTGTTTCACCATTTAAAACGTAATCTCTTCAGGGAAGAGCCTGGCTCTCAATAGATACCATATTTTCCTGTGCATAACATGCCCCAAAATATAATACATGCCTTGTTTTTGAAAGGCAGAAGGAAGAAAAAAGGATCTTTCTTTGTAGCAAAGGAGTAGAAGCACAAAGGCAGCAGAGACGGCTCGTTGTTCAGCTCCCTGTGAGTTGTAGGGATTTTACTTGCCCCTTTGCCCATACTAACAGAAATTGTGCTTGTCATATTTCTTGCATATAATGTGCATGCTCATTTCCAGCATGAGGAGGAAGGAAGGTGTGCATTACGTGCAAGAAGTTATGGGATATATATTGTACCCAGGATAATGGGATCCTGATATAAAGTAAGTTCAACAAAGACAAATGCAGAGTGCTGCACCTACGGTGTAAAAATATCCAGCACAACTACCAGCTGGGAAATAACCCTCTCAGCAGCACAGAAGCCGAAAGGAATCTCGGAGTCATAGCTGACTCCAAGATGAACACAAGTCGTCCGTGTGACGAAATCATCAGCGAAGCTAACCGCACTTTATCATGCATCAACAGATGCATGACAAATAGATCCAAGGAGGTGGCATTGATCAGACCGCAGATCCCACTATGTGGCATTGCTCAGACCGCAGTTGGAGTACTGCATCCAGTTTTGGGTGCCGCACTTTAAGAAGGATGTGGATAACTTTGAGAGGGTCCAAAGGAGAGCCACTCGTATGGTTAAGGATTTACAGGACAAGCCCTACAAGGAGAGACTAAGGGACCTGGATCTCTCCAGCCTCCGCAAGAGAAGGCTGGGAGGTGATCTTGTGGTCTCCTACAAATTCATTAGGGGGGCGCAGCAAGGGATCGGAGATGCTCTGTTCACCAGGGTAGCTCTTGGGGTAACAAGGAACAATGGTCATAATCTGACAGAGAGCAGATTTAGGCTAGATATCAGGAAAAACTTTTTCATGGTAAGAGTGGCCAAAACTTGGAATGGGCTTCCAAGGGAGGTGGTGCTTTCCCCTACCTTGGGGGTCTTTAGGAGAAGTCTGGATAGGCATCTAGCTGGGGTCATCTGACCCCAGCTCTCTTTCCTGCCCAGGCAGGGGATAGGACTCGATGATCTGTTGAGGTCCTTTCTGACCTTAGCATCCATGACTATGAATCTATGAGCTTTTAGGCACTATTGATTCATACACTCATTTTCTTGGAAACTGTTTAAACTTAGTTAAGTTTGCTCTGTTTATCTTCAATAGCATTTCCTCAAATGCTGCAAGCTAGCAGATAGGCTCATAAAGTTGACAACCACACTTCTGTTCTCTAGCCTAAACCAACATGTTGTTTCAGCTTTTACTTATTCTCCCCATTCCACTACATATATTGTTATCACCCAGAGCTTTGTAAGCTTTGTTCAGTCTTAACTCCATCCATGGGTCATCTTTGGAATGTTTCTAGACTCAAGACGCCCCTCATTAGATGCAAGGCACCCTTCAGAAAATGCCAGTTCAGAGCTTTCATTCAGTTTTTTAAGTACGGAAAAATAATAGAGCAAGTCTGTTGCAAAGAACTCAAGAAAAGCAAAATATTCTCTATCCTTAGACGTTTTCAAGAGCAGGGTAAACAGTTACTTGGCTGGGATAATTTAGTCAGGGTTGATCCTGTCTTGAGCTGGGGGATGGACAAGATGGCTTTGTGAGGTCTCTTCCAGCCCTACCTTCCTGTGATCCAACAAGCAGGAAAGAATGGGTTTTTTTGACACTTCAGCCTCTTCTTTGAAATTTCTGGAGTTATCCTGTGAATCACCTGCAGAGTACCCTGGTTGAGAATCAGTGGCATATTCTAACGCTACCATTTGACGAGGTCTTAGGAATAAACTCTTCTCTTAATCCATTTTCTATTTCATTGTAAAATGGTGCATCCAGGGATACACAATCAGCTAGCACTACACAGGGACTGGATATCGCATGTGTCAGTCGTGGAATTTACATCAATTCATTAGCAGTAATCAAGGTCGGAGGCACAACATTTAGGAACTGAGTAAGGCTATTAACCAGCTGCTGACCAAATAGCTCCCGATCTTGTGATAAACCAAATGTATCTTTTACATGTTGAAGGTTACATAAATTTCTAGTGGATTCAGTGCCAGCACACTTCTGAATTTCCTCGGGGAATAAATTGCCTTTGGATTTTTGTAGCTCCTCATTCCTCAGAAGGCAGTAATGCATATCAAGTGGCAGTTCAAGATTACTTATTAGCCAAAATTCAAATGTCTTTGTTATTTTTCAAACCTGAGTTTGAATGTTATCCCAAGGCTCAGACAAGCATCCTAGCTCTTATTTGCTTTTGATTTTTTTTTTTAATTCTGAGCCACAGTGAGATTTTATTAATAAACCAAGCCCCATGTATCCAAGGTTCTTCATCAGTGTACACTCAAAGTTAAAAAAAAGTGCTCAATTTTCCCCTTAATGTGGATTTTTTCATTTGAATCTTATTTTTTCACCTTTCAGTGAACAGCTTTTAATCAGCAGTTGCACCTGTTAATCATCTGTAAGAACTTACTCCAAATATAATCACTCTCAGGTCTGCTCCTATGGATTCACTGGCATAAATCCTATTTGCTTCAGCCTAAGCAGGATGGGGTTGTGAAGTGATTTGCATTCACCCCTACAGAAGCCTTAATCCCAAGAGGTGATGAGCACTCTCAATGCCAATCAAGAAATCAGAATGTCACAGTGATTTTGTGGCATTGCAGAAAAAGCAAAATATTGTAGATAAATCACTAGATTAGACTGAGGTTCACTCAGAACCAGATCTATAATCACCTCCATCCTGTCCCCATTGACTTCAGTAAGGGAACAGTACAGTTTAAAGGCCAAATTATGCAGCTTATACTTCTTGTGCACTGAGGTCTGTTGCCTGGGATGCTGAGGTAGGACTGGGCAAACTGGCATTTGGTTCTGATGTTTAAGCCAAAAACCTTCTGGGTGAGCTTGGGCAACTCACTATATTCCTCTCCCAGTCTATCTCTTGACATTTTATAATCAGTGCTCTGATTGTGGGCCCTGTGAGGCAAAACCAGTCTCTTGCTATATGTATAATTCATATATCTCTTAGTAGCACGGTGCACCCCGGCTCAGGTAGGTCAGTAATTACACCAAAATATAAATGTAACACTCCTTACTGACACAAGATGTAACCTAAAACCAAAGTTAGATGCGACCCTTCTGATTTGCTCCGTGATGGCCCAAATGACTGTAGATTATTCCCACCGTTGAAACTACCAGTGAGAAAGGATTTTGTAAGGAAAAAAGAAATCTTATTTTACTTATGTAGGGAGCACTCATTCAGATACGATTTGACAAGAATATGACCATTTCTTCCAACAAAACCTTCTTGAAGCTCACTTCAACTTGTAAAGCCCCCCCTTTTTTAATGCACTAATATACTTACTGGAGGGGGGGGTCGTTCAATTGAAATGCCATGAGAAAGGCTGAAACCGAAAAAAATGCTAGAAATATTGAGGAAAAATACAGGTTTTCAAGATTCCCCTGCTACACCGCACCACTGCCATCTACTTTTCTACTGGAATGTCTCTTTTCTACCGATGTCCCTTCATCAGTCTTGTGCAAGGCAAGGGGAATAGATAGTTCTCAGAGTTCACAAAGGAAAAAAATCATGTCAGCTTAGCATGCAACTCAGTTCCTTTCCGTACAATTGGAGCAGGGGGCCAGACAAACCTAAAAGTATTTAGAGAAACATATTTTATATAACACAAAAAAAGGTAGAAAGAAAACAGCAGTGTCGCAGTGCACTCAGGTGCCCTGTGCCTGAGAGCGGGGACTGCTCTGGGGAGACCCCTAGTGGCAGAAAGGGGGAGGTTTAGCTGCCAGTCACCAGGGCTGCACAGGTGCTGGTTGCTGGGACAACTGGTAAAACCAGCTGACCAGGAAGGGGCAGGGCTTATCCCTTCTTAAGCCCAGGTAGGAGGCCAGGAAGGCAGTCCCTCTCCAGCAGCCGTGGGAGTAGGGACTCAGCCCAGACAGACAGAGGGGAGGACTCTGGCCATGAGAGCATCCCCTGGTCACTGCTGAGGTTGGTGGAGCCCTTCTTCCCCCCCACTCCCTTGCTCTCTAGTAGGGAGTAGATTTTTGTTTGACCGGACGGTCTAGTTTTTATGTTGTAGCCCAGGGGCTTTATGTTTTATGTTTACTGTTTTGACCGGAGGACCGGGCGAGGCTGTAGGGGTGGAGGAGTCCTCAAGGGAGCTCCCCCAGTAGAAAGGAGTGTTCCTAGCACTGCAGGAGGCGCTGCGTTTTGGGGTGTCCTGACCCCAGCCCAGTGGGTTGACTTCAGAAAAGCAGTGTTGTGAGTAGGCAAAAGCCCAGTGGGGCGTAGGCCCGAAGAGGTGGGTCTGGGGGGCCAGGTAAGGCTAAGGCCGCCTGAACCCCAATTGTGAGAAGCCTGAGTTGGGCATAGGACCCTAGAAGGGGTCTGGGGCCAGGTGAGGCTGAGGCCGCCTGAGCCCCGAGTGTGAGGAACGTGAGTATAGCCCCAGTGCGGGCGAGGCGTGTGGGAAGCGCGGGCATAGGCCCGAGAATGGGTGAAGGCGTGCAGGAAGCGTGGGAGACAAGGCCCGAGTGCGGGCGAGGCGTGCGGGAAGCGTGGGAGACAAGGCCCGAGGGCGGGCGAGACCGTGGGAGTCGCAGGGTGCGGGCCCAGAGTGCAGATGACCGTGCGACATACGAGAGGCAGGTCCCAGTAGGGCCCTGCCTGGAAAGGGGAAGCCTCGGAAGGGGGCAAATCCATTGAGAAGCCCGGAGAGGGCAAGGAGTGCAGGAGCGCAGAGAGACTGGCCCCAGTGGGGCACGGTCTGTGAGAGAGAAGCCCCAGGAGGGGCGAATAAACTGAGCAGACCCCCAGTGGGGGAGCTGATATAATTAGTAGGCCTGAGAGGGCTAGCGAATAGAAGGGGCGCCAGTCACATGACAAGCCCAGGGGCGCCAGAGAAGGGGCGCCGGTCGCGTGACAAGCTGGGCAGGGTGCATATAGGAAACTGACCAGATTAACGTCCGGTACATCTGCGAGGCTTGGGCTGTGGTGTAGGGGAGGAAAGGAGCCGCAGGTAGCACCCCCTGTCATCGGGGCGCAGAAAAAAAGGGCAGCCTCCCGCTGATTACAACTATCTTCTAGTCAAATAAGATCAAGGCATGGCAGATGAGTTAGCAGGCGGTTGGCCCATTACAAGAGGGCAGAGCCACTCCCAGAAAGGCTCCAATATGGATACCCCTGTCACAAGCTGCAACAAGGGCCCGCACAAGACACAAAAAATACTTAAGTAGTTCCTTCTCCAGGAGGGATGAATTTAGGGGAGGGAATGCCAAGTCTTCTTTTATTGTCTGAATCCTCTCATAATATATTTTTGTGTTCATGGATTTCTCTACATTAGCCAAGGAGAGACAAACGCTACCTTACTTGCTGCAAATCCATTGGAAAGTCCATTGGCCAGTTGTTGGGGGGGGGGGGGGGGGGG
>NW_017728992.1:196511900-196525054 GCF_001723915.1 Gavialis gangeticus | reverse complement strand
GGTTGGCTAAGGTTATTTCTATTGTGAACATTTTGAAATCCAACTTGTTCCCTTAGTTGTTGGGGCACTAATGACCCGAGAAATGCAGGAAGGGCATCCACGCATTTTAGTTCTTGACACCCAATTCATAGTTAAATTCAGTTATATATTTATTAGCTGTATATGCTGCCCTTCCCAACAAGGGTTCTGAGCAGTTTACAGTAAGAGAACAAGATACCATATAAAACAGGAGAACAAACAAGAGAACAAAGCAACTTAAAAAAGCAAGTTGAGTATCAACATAAAAAACTAAATAATATCCTGGTCTAGCCCTGCTTGCTAAATTCCTGTCCAGATATAGAGATATTAAAGAATTTGTGGAAAATGCCCAGTCTCAGGCTCTGATGGGCCTGAAGGGGGAGGGAGTTCCAGAGGTGAGGAGCAACTGCCGAAAATAAGTTCTCATGTGTTTTCATTTTTCACCAAACAAACTTGGTGCATTGATGGTACATGTGTTGCTCTCAGCTGACCTTAGGGATCACAATGGGGACATACAGGAGAAAGAGGTCCCTTAGATACATAGGACCTACCCCATTTAGATGGGCAACACCAGAACCTTGAATTGTGTCTGGAAACCTACTGGAAGCCAGTTCAGAGTCTGGAGCACTAGAGTTATGGGGTCCTACTGACCCACCCCTGTTAGAAGGTGGGCCGCTACAATCTAAGCCAGCTGCAGCTTTTGGGTAGTCATCAAGGGCAGCCCCATGTTGCTGGTTTGCTTAAAAGACAAATGTCAGTAAATCTGAGCTTTGCAAAATTAGAACTCCATCACCACACATGTACGTTGAGAAAAGGGTGTAATCTTTGTTCTGGTCACTGGTAAATAATCATTTGACTCATGACCACCTACAAAGTCTAATACCTCCCAGTCAAGGAAGATATGGAAATGCCTATCGGCTCTGAAGATGGCAAGAAATTTAAACTCACTCAGCCCTTCCTAATGTGCTTGCCTTTGCTCTTCTTAAAAGTCAACAGGAGTCAAGTTCCCAAATGCTGATGTAAGATTGTATAGCTCTGGCTGTGGCCCAAAAACCATCTAGCATTGCATGCTGTGAAAGGCCATGTATCAGTGTACTCCTGCACATGCTGTTCTTTGGCTGGCTATGGACCAACCTGAATTCCTTTAAAATATCTTTTTCTTGCTTCTGTTCTCTTCCTGTTGTTGCATCCTGTCACCATATGATGATGTGTACCCATGCAAGAACAATTGTGACCAAAATTAATGAGAGCACCATCTCTGGTTCCAGTATGCTTTTAAAATGATTTAATAAAGCAAGTAATGAAAAAATAATATAATATCCATTATGACTGTAAGTATATAAGTATGATGGGCTGGATCATCAGGCTCAGAGGCTAGTAGTCAATGGCCCAATGTCTCATTGGCAGCCAGGATCAAGTGGAGTGCCCCGTGGGTCAGTTCTGGGGATGATTTTGTTCAATATCTTCATCAATGACCTGGAAGCTGGGATAGAGGACAACCTCAGCAAGTTTGCAGCTGACACCAAGTTGGCAGGTGTAGTAGATATGCTGGAGGGTAGGGGTAGGATTCAGAGATGCCTAGACACATTGGAAAATTGGAACAAAAGAAATCTCATGAAGTTCAATAAAAAGTGCAAAGTCCTGCACTGAGGATGGAACCATCCCATGCATCAGTACAGACTGGCGACCAACTGTCTAAGCAGCATCTCTTCAGAAAAGGACCTGGAGGTTACAGTGGACAATAAGCTGAATAGGAGCCCACTCTGTGCCCTTGTTGCCAAGAAGGCTAATGGCATATCATTCTGCATTAGTAGAAGTGTTGCCAGCAGGTCAAGGCAAGTGATTCTTCCCCTCTATTCAGCACGTCTGGAGCACTGCGTCCAGTTTTGGGCCCCCCACTACAGAAAGGATGCGGACAAATTGGAGAGAGTCCAGAAGAGGGGAACGAAAATGGTTAGGCAGCTCAGGCACATGACTTGTGAGGGGAGGCTGAGGGAGCTGTGCTTATTTAGTTTGGAGAACAGAAGACTTAGAGGGGATTTAATAGCAGCCTTCAACAACCTGAAGGATAGTTTGAAAGAGGATGAAGCTTGACTGTTCTCAGTGGTAGCAGATAACAGAACAAGGAGCAAAGCTCTTGAGTTGCAGTAAGGGAAATTTAGGTTAGATATCAGGAAAATCTCTCTCACTAGGAGGGTGGTGAAGCACTGGAACAGGTTACCTATAAAGCTGGTGCAATCTCCATCTTCTGAGGTTTTTAAGACCTGGCTAGACAAAGCCTTGGCTGGGATGATCTAGCTGGGGCTGGTCCTGCTTTGAACAGGGGGTTGGACTAGAAGTGACCTCCTGAGGTCCCTTCCAGCCCAAACTTTCTATGATTCTAAGATTCTGTGTGTGAAAACTTTAAAATTTGTTGTGATGAGAGACCACCTCTGCTTCTTCCTGATCCTGGTTGCTTCGTCACGTTTGGTACTTTTTCCCCATTAAAAAAAAGGCAGGGAGGGAGAGAAAGTGAAACACTGCCCAAGTTCTGCAGTTCTTCATTCCAGTTTTTTAAAGATGTTTTTTTTCTTTTTGGTGAAAATTTCTTTGTGGTTGGAAAGGCATTTTCTACTGAAAAAAAGTGTTTTCTTAGAAAAAATTCAGGCCAGCTCTTTACAGTGCTACAGAGCCTACTGTCTCACATTCTCATTCCTCCTAGTTTTGTTTTGTTTTTTTTAATGGAAAAACGTATAATGTGTAATGAGTGAGCAAGAGCAGGAAGAAGTAGAGGTATTCTCCCACCAACGTGAAATAAAACATTTTCATGATTCATGATCATCTTAATTGTTCCATAAATGTCCAAAAAGTTAGAGAAAATTTCAGACAAAATGATCAGTTTATTTATTCAAAATCATTCCTGAAATACACTGAGCTACAGCAATTCCACTAGTGAATTACGCTGTTATGCATTGAATGCCAGATCTGCCATTTTCATTGAATATTCTCCATACAGTAGATTCTGTGTTCGAATATAGGTTATATAATACTAAAGACAGATAACAAGCTCACTTGAAGGTTAGAAAAGTGGATAAAAGTTATAAATACTTCAGGTCTGGCCTCACCAATCTTTAAGGTTTTAACTGACAGTTTAGCCAAAGCTGTATTTGCAAATATAGACCACATTAAAACAAGGAGATAACTAAAACATTGACAGTGTAGGTGTTTAGCAAGATAAGCCTGACAGATGAATGGGCTGCAAATTTCACAGGCCACAACACAAGCAGACTTATATCAGGGATGAATTCAGGCCAATGCAGCATGTTAAGATAAAAATAATCTGCAACATGAATTGAGCTGAACTGAGGCTGAATTCATTAAACCACCGGGAAGAAAGTTTTGAGTTTCCTGGCCCACTCAATGATTAAAATTTTAAGGTGAGCCTACAACTGACTGAAAAAAGTTATTGTGTTGTTACGCATTGCCCTTACACTGTACTAAATACTGTGGAACGCTAAATGGTGTTAATGTTAAAATGAGCTTTGAGAAGTCACAGGTTAAGGCTTAACACTGTCTCTGACCTTCATCACTGTGACTTGTCACCAGAGGGCTGGCAAGGAGGGGTGTCACTAAGAGTCCTCACCCTCCTTATTGAGCACAGGGATAGGAAGGGCCATCATGAACCCCAGCACCTCCCCTAGCATCCAAAGGCACCCCCAAGCCATGACATAACCCAGAACATTGAGTCTCCCCCAAGACATGTGACCCTTCCCCAACCCCAAGCTCCTGAACACAGTGCCAGCCACTCTTTAACCCTGTCCTAAGTTACTGAGACTTACCAGCAATGGGTGCTGGATTGTCCGCGTCCCTCCAATCAATGAGGATATCATTGGCTCTTCTCCCATCTTCCATGTTTGAGTCACCCGGTTCAGAGTTTGGCTGAAGAACAAGTCCACCAAGACCATATCCTCCTGCTCCTGTGTGGCAACAGGCAGCTGCTAGGACACTACTTCCTCACCAGTGCTGTCTCCATCGTCACAGTCATCGCACCGTAGCGGGCCCATAACAATATAGTGCATGGTGTGGTGAGGAGCAATGGCATGGTAATTTTATTTTCATGGAGCGGTCACACATTGCTGTAACACAGCTCAAAGATAAACCTTGTCCAAAGTGGCATAAATTTAAGTCACCTACAGGGTGTTTAGCACTAGTTTTCATGCTTTGATGTGTGGACACTCCTGTATTAAGAACTCTTAGTGCAGACTAAGCGTAATGTGTAACAACATCCTGTTTGCTCCTTTCCAACAGGCTGGGAATGCTTTGCTATCAGTTTCTAAAACAACAAAAGGTTGAACATACGTCCTCTTGGACACCCTATCTGAAAGAAACTATATGGTCCTAAGAATCCTCCAGCTGGGCACAGCAAGGATAGCATTTTAATGGACTGAAAGAGGTCACATAGGGGAAGACTAAAATTTTAGATGCCTGAATTTATTGCCAGCCAAAGTTGCTTGTTGGGAATCCTTTTGTAATTAACAAACCACTGAAAGAAAACCCCCTAATACCTCAGTGCTACTTAAATACTGCTGTAATTTGCAGGTGTCACTGTTTCCAAATAGCCATATAGGTATCACCTCTATAAATCCACCTGCCTACAGGAGGGATAAGCGAGTAAGTCTGGAGACTCCGCACAGTTCCATTTACTGGAGCACTTCAATTTTAAACAAGATTATACTGTAAATGTAGCTTTTTTCCATCTTCCAACCAATATAACATTAGTGAACAGCTTACCACATTTGCCCATTTAGAAAATCTGACACAGAAAGCCATTCAGAAAGCATAAAAGTGAGTACCCCACAGAGTCACGACAGTGCTTTGTGTACTGCATTTGGAAAGTGTACAATTACGATAAGTGCTTACATTCAGGTTCAATCCAGTTATGGGTTTGCAGGGCTTCGGGTCATTTTATTCCAATGCAGTTTCAAAGACTTATCCTCACTTCATCTTCCATGGTATTAGGAAAAAAATGTATTAGCAAAGAAGGTCTAAGTAAGTAACTGCAGGAAGCTACCCAGAATTTATGCTACAAGATTTAGTGAAGAACCCAGAACAGAAAGCCCGTTTTTACTTCCAGATGAAAATATCCATGAACTATTATGTTGTTTTTCACAACAAACTTAACTATAGGGAAGTGCTCTTCTAATCCAATTTATTTCCCATTAGAAATAATGGCCAAAATATTAGTTCTTGCTGAGATGGCTGATGGGTAATTACACTACTCTCAGAAATCAGCCCAGAGAAGGAAGAATTATTGAGCCTGACTCATCACAGAAACCATCTTCATGCTCTCCAACACAGAAACAGTGCTCCTGCCTGTGTTTAAATGACATACCCAGTACAACTGTTCAAAAATGTTTTAGCAAAATGAGTTTCCTAAAAGTAAATGTCATTTCCACAAAACTGAAAGTATGTGCTGAAAAAAGTCATATTTTCTCAAAGCATTTCAAATATCTATTAGGTAATTCACAATGAAATATTTTATTCTAAATGTATAGTTTCATAGCTGTTAGGGTTGAAAGGGACCTGAGCAGATCATCAAGTCCTACCCCTGCCATAGGCAGGAATGAATGCTGGGATCAAATGACCCCAGCTAGGTGACTATCTAGCCTCCTTTTAAAGACCCCCAGGGTAGGAGCCAGCACCACTTCCCTTGGAAGCTGGTTCCAGATCCTAGCTGCCCTGACTGTGAAGTAGTGCCTCCTGATGATGAACATGTGGCCTGAGACAGATCATGCATCATGGGAGTCACATGACTGCAGTGTATTGTGGGAGACATGGTCCAGTCAGGTAGCCTAGCTCATAGGAAACAAGAACATAAGGCACCCAAATGGTTATGCCTACAGAGTGCCATGGCACTTCAGCAGGCGCTATTTAGTGTGCACTGGACTTAAAGCAAAGCATTCCAATTAAGTTCCAGACATGAAAAAGAAACATTTCAATTTGGGAAAGATGAACCATTTTTTTAAAATTAAAATTGGATTCCAAATCAGTATTTTTAGAACTTCACACTCCATGATAAAAATCTGATGCTTCAATTATTCATCCATATTCAATATGAAAACAAATGTTGAAGTATCCAGATTTTCCAGTGGCTAGAAAGTTCACTGTTCATTCAGCTCTAATTGGAAGCTTAAAAAAGATAAGTGCTGCACCTAGGGAGAAAGAATCGCCAACACGCATATAGACTGGGAGATGGCCTTCTAAGTAGCACAGCAGCAGAATGGGATCTCGGAGTCATAGTAGACTCCAAGATGAGCATGAGTTGTCAATGTGATGAAGTGATAAGTAAAGCTAACTGCACTCTTTCATGCATCAGCAGGTGCAACACGAACAGGTCCAGGGAGGTGATGCTTGCCCTCTATGCGGCATTAGTAAGGCCAGAGCTGGAGTACTGCATCCAGTTTTGGGCACTGCACTTCAAGAGGAACGCGGACAATCTCAAGAGGGTCCAGAGGAGAGCTACTCACGTGGTTAGGGGCCTCCAGGTAAGGCCCTACAAGGAGAGACTGAGGTACCTGGATCTCTTCAGCTGCTGTAAAAGAAGGCTGAGAGGTGATCTTGTGGCCATCTACAAATTCATTGGGGTGGGGGGTGGACAGCAAGGAATAGGAGATACTCTGTTTATCAGAGCACTTCTAAGGGTAACTAGAAACAATGGCCACAAACTGACAGAGAGCAGATTTAGATTACACATCAGAAAGAACTTCATGGTAAGGACTACCAGAATCTGAAATGGGCTTCCAAGGGAGGTGGTGCTCTCCCCTACACTAGAGGTCTTTAAGAGGAGAATGGGCAAGCACTCTTTCCTGTCTGGGGCAGGAGGTCAGACTCGATGATCTACTGAGGTCCCTTCCAAATCTATAAATCTATTAAATCTATGACATCTATGGAAGCTGCTTGGGATCAGGCTGCTATTTTTTCAATATTTTATAAAACACAAAATGCTTTTCCTGCAATATACAAGAGACCTTTCTAAGGTAAACCAAGGCACTTATCATTGGCTTAGATGCATCTTACCTTTAAAAACTATTAGAGTTAATTCAAAACACAAACAATATTGGAAACCTCAGAAAAGGAGTTTTGACTTTGTGTTTCACAAACAAGATACCCAAACTATTTTGCTGTCAATTCGGGGTGTGTGAAGTGGGCCCTATTCAATTCAGATTCAGATTCGGCCTGAATCAAGGGCAGTGATTCAATTTGCTGATTCGGATCACTGTCCCTGATTTGATTTGGCCAAATCTAAAGATTCAGTACTGATTCAGAGAATCAGTGATTCAGACAGACACAGCTTTAAAAGTTTTTTCTACATACCTCGAGGTACCAGCACAGCTCTTAAATGCTGCTTTGCTGGGGCGCATGGAGCATCCCACAGGAGTGCAGGAAGTAATTCTGGTCCACTTCTGGGTCCACCTGGGAGCACACTGGGGGGGGGGGCTCCCTGAGCCTCCCAACTTGGCAATCAGCCACTGAGGGACCCCAAGTGCCCCCCCCAGACCCACAAGGCACCAGTCACCAAGCCAAAGGGATGCTGGTGGGGCCCCCGTGCACTCCCTGGCAGCCCCAGAAGTGGATTGGAAGTGCTTCTGGTCCACTTCCAGGTCTGCTGCTGAGCGAGCTGGGGAGCCCCCTATACTTTTGTGGGACACTCCATGTGCATCTCAGCGCTCATGAGCCTCGGCTACCTAGAGGTATGTAGAAAAAACATTTAAAGCTGTCTCTATTTCCAAATCTCCAACTCTTTCCAAATCTCTCCGTATCAATTTGGAGGGTTTCGATTTGATTCAATTTGATTCGGAGAGATTAAAGGGTCCTCTGATTTGATTCGGATTCAGAGATTCAGCCACCAAAGTGGACCAAATCTCCACCAAATCGAATCAGGGACTGAAGCTTTGCACAGCCCTACTATCAATCCCAACAGGAATGCTAGCTTCTTTGCTGTGCATAAATAATATGGGGCACATGGATTACAGAACATTATCATTTGTTTTATATCTATATCTATATCCCAATGCTAAGTGCTTATTTCTCATTAGATTGACCTTACACAAAAAGGGAATTAACTTGTGAAGTAAGTAGTAGAGCTGGTCAAAAATTTTCTTGGAAATGTCGTTTCAATGAAAGATGAAAAGTTTTTTTTTTTAAGTCTATCACAACAATTTGGAAACACCTGTGTTTTTAAAAAGATACAGCTTCTCAGTGGAAAAGTTAACTTCTTCAGTTCCATCCCTTAGAAGGGGGGGAAAGAGGACCAGGATCTAGCCCATATTCCTAAGGGCTTTTCTGCCCCGGCATTTAATATTAACTCATTAAATAGATAAAGGGAAGTGTAATATTTTGTGCCTCTTCCCCTCATTAAGCCACACTCCTTCTGGCTTACTCAATTCCTCCTGCTCCACGTATCTTCTCCTCCTGGCTGCCCAGTGGGCCAGATTCAAGATGAGAGCTGGAGATTTTTCTGAGCAATTCTTAACCCATGGCTTGGCAGTTAGAGCACTTTTCTGGGAAAGGGGAGATATGGGTTCAAATTCCATCAGGGTGGAGGAAGCCAGACCCTGAACCTCATCCTTTCTGCATAAATGTCTTAACCACTAGACTATTGAGCTAAAAGGTGTCCGAACAAAAATTTGAGTGGATGCTGGCTAACACAGAAGGGTTAAGTCTGAACATGCGCAGACAAGACAAGCCTGTGGAAAATTCCAAAGCATGCCCAGCATGTGCCCCCTGCACCACCTTATGATTGACAAGCCCTATTTGACCCAATTTGTTACAACGCGCATGCCCAGTTATGCTAACAGCATGAGGTAATTAGACTAGAAATTTCTATGAACTAAGCAACCTGATTGGTTCTCTGGTTGTCTTAAAAGGCTTGTGAGCCCCCGCCCAAGAAGGAGACCAGACCCAACCTGAGAGCAGAGGCTGCTATTGCAGGGACTGCTCCTCAAGAGAGCCTTTAGGCCTAGAGCCCTGGTTCGATCCCAGAGCTCTACTGGTCTCCCCGCTCCTGTGGGCTTACAGCCTATTTCCCACTTGATCGATTCATCTTCGTTTTGATTACCGGTTATCGACCCTTATTTCTACCTCACCGACTACACATCCAGCTTATCCTCGGCATCGTCATCATCGCTGTTACCAACCCGGCTTCACCCACGTTCTCTCCTCGTTCATCTCTTCGACCGTTCACCTTACCTTGTCCGTCGTTCATCTGTCACTGACGACGCATTACAGTTGTTTGTTGTTCCTGTTTATGAGCTGTTGACCAGTCCTGGGACTATTGAGTTGGGCAGCTGCACCTAGTCCCCAGGCTAGAAAGCAAGGGCTCAGCTTAAGAACCCCGTGGACCAACAGACCCCTCTCGTTGTTTATTTGTTTATGCTGTAACTGAACAAGCAAGCTCATCTGCCTACGCTTCATCATCTTGTAGCGTAAGTCACAATAAAATCTACTTTATTTGAAACCGCACGTGTCTCCCGTACCGCTCAGACTCCTTGCCGCTACTCCCGCCTGTTCCGTACCGAAACCCTTGGCCCACCGTGACCTTGGGGCCGCTGTTTCCTGACAAAAGGGAGGAGGACCTCATGCTCCAGTGTCACTCACTCACTCACTATTGCTTTTCTGTGACTAAAGTTCTGGGACCAGATACTACACATATGTCCCAGAGATACTGATATGCCCCAGCCAGCGTACAGCCTTTTGAACATACTCAGAAGGAAACAGCAGGACATGCAAAGCTATACCAGTGCAAATAGCATGCAAACTCTCACCTAAGTGGGATAAATCACAGTGATATGACTGCATAAGTGGCATTGAAAATAAGATTTAGCCCTTAATATCAAAGGGGCATAAGGCTGAACCACTTGCTGATGTGTAAAACTGAAGTTCAGAGGGAGGGTAATAGAGGAAATGTCGCACTTATGCTTTCCCTACACTTTGGGTAAGCAGAGAACTACATTTCACAGTCTAACCAGTTTCACCATCACTGAAGGGCACAAGCCATTGTACAATTAAATAAAGATTGTTCATTTCTACCAGTTCAATCTATGCAGAAGTCATTCATTATATTCATTCATTCCCTTGGTCTCACTCAAATTTATGGGAGATTTGCTGTGGATCAGTGAAATAAGTATCAGTGCATCAGTAGAGCTTTTGCATTTTTCAGCAAGCTGGCAGCCACAGCATGGTCATCCTCAAAAAACCCCAGAATGGAACAATTGATGTAGAAGGTTGTTTCAGTAATAAAACCACTCTAACTTGCCTACCATTTAATTCTCTATAAATTTATTTGTGAAATGTGTTGTAACATTATCTTTGCGGAGAACGGTTACACATTTACGGTTTAGAAAATTCTAAATAGGAAGCTAAGTACCATCTGTGGGAAGCTCTGTAACATTTAAGATATCAGGGTAAGTCTATTAATGGATGAAAATCCATTTTAGAGTGACTTGACATTTAAAAAATGTCTATTTGTCACCATCAATTTCCTTTCAAACCTTTCAAAGTACCATAAACCACAAAAGAGGCCAGAAGCAGGTCAATATCTCTTCAGTGTCATTACACAAATGGTTGTACTTTTGTATGGAAAAGTGCCAGTTTCTGTTTTCTTTCTCCCTGCCCCCCCCCCCTTTTTTTTTTCCTTTTCCTTTTCCTTTTTTTTTTTTTTTTTTCAGTTTAAGGAAGCTAAAAGTCAACAGTGTACTTGAAAACTGTTCTAGGAGGGGCCAGATGCTTTCCGGAGTGGCTGATATGCGCAAGCTTACTTTGAATTTCCTCCTTCCACAAGCTTGGAAGATGAAATTTTTCTTGTCATATTGACAATATTTTAAATCAACAATCAAAGTATGGGCCACAAAGCTAATATGTCAGTTGTCCTTTTAGCCAAAACCATGCAAGATTTCAATCCGTTAGAGTCAAAATTAACAGGTTTGACCCTTTAGCTCATGCTGTATCAAGTCAAGCTTCTGCTTTTTTTGTAGGTGCCTTGTTCACTTCCATGTGGGCTAGCCAAGATGGCAGTCCTTGCACAAGAAAGGAGCAGAAGGATCGTGGTATCAAAATGCTCAGAGCCTGTTACTCAACAGCTCCTACTGGAGAGGCTCCTACCCCTTATATTTCCCACCACAGTGCATACTGGCCAGAGACCAAGGTACGCAGAAAGGCATTTTTGCTTCAGCCAAAACCTGAAAAACCTCAGTGGCAAATTTGAACCCAGCTAAGGAAAACAACCAAAGAAACAACTGAGCATGCACAACAAGACAATATGAAAAGTCTCTCAGTTTGTCATCTTGGGTAAGCAGACCCTGTTTTGTAGGTGCAGCTTGCAAGCATACTACTGCATTTCCCCCTGTCCCAGTACAAACCCAGCTTATTTCTCTAACAAAAAATGCCCAGAAGCCATAACTAGACCAGAACCCTATTCCACTGTGCTGTACGAACACATACACTAGTAAGAGACAGTCCCTATCCTAAAAAACTGATCTTCTCCTACTACAACCCTGTTAATATTAAAGCATATATAATTTCACACACACACACACACACACAGGGTCAAGCATAATTATTTGCATAAATAGGACCTAAGCCCAAAGTCCAGGAAGCAACAAATGGGTGTCACATAAAGTTGCAGAAGTGGGATAAAAAATTATGAGAAAGGATTTTTGGCAACCATCAGTCCTTCCGGATCGTGGTACATGTGTGAGAGGTCACCCAGACCTTTGACACATATGCCTAGGCAGGAGTTTAGAGACTGCCCAGAACTTTCATGCCCTCTGAGACAAAATCCAGATGTTTGGTATCTCCATGGCTATGGCTGTATAAGCACCCAGGAATCAAACTGAGGTCACTTGTGTAGCAGGCAAGGATTCTACCACTGAACCACAGGAGACTCTGTGAAGTCTATCCAGTAAAAGATATCACCCTAAGAAATTCTTGCCTCTGAAAAAAGAAGGTAGAGTAACTGCGATACAGCAAGTGAAATCTGAAGAAAGGTACTGTTACCCCCAAAAGCTTGGACCAACCATGAAATTGGTCTGATAAAAAAAAATCACCCACCAAAATTCATGCCCCTGTGATATAGCAGCATATCAAGGCACACATTGGCCACATGCACAGTTAGAGAGCTTCAGGCTTAAAGAGTGGCATGGAGGCAAGTGGCTGAGGCAGGAATGAGCAAGCAATGAAAGCTGAGCTCCTGGATGGAGGAAAAAGACAGGAGATCATGTAATCAGGGCATCTGCTAGCACTACTAGCATATTCTACATTGGATCCAAATTCACCGAAGCTTGCAGTCAGTCAAAAATTGATTCTTCCCTGCTCCAAGCTCGCTTAGTGCATTCCCTCCATAACCCTTCCTGCCATCTTCCTTTGCATTGTCCCACAGAAAGCATGGCATTCTTGCCAGGTGACTCCCTGTGCAGCACTGATGACTACATTGCTCTTCTATGAAAGAGAGCATGCACTCAGTAATGTAGAGGAGTTTCTACAGAGAGAGACAAAATGGCTCTTAACAACCCAGTTTGGCTCTTAAACAAACAATCAAAGCATTTTAACACATTGGGGAAAGGTTTTGCCCTGCACTCTCCCACTTCCCCATAGGTTAACTATTTGAATTATAATGTGAAGTACCACTTGAAAGTGCTACTTTGTTTCCTAGAGACCTAAGAGTGCTTTATTCCACCGCTCCTCCCAGCCCTTTTCCCCTTGCTGCCCTACGTTTCTTAACTATTTATATTCTCTCTGTCCTCACCAGAGGTTTGTAGGTCAGACAAATAACACATTAACCAAACCAGATCACATGGACAAGAGAAATCCAGCTACAAGGAATCTCTGAAGTGCCCCTGCCACCACAGTTTTTTCAAGCCATTCCAAATGTTCTTCAGCCTTTTTCTCTGATATGCTTCTAAGGGTATCGACAGCAAGGATTTTAAGCAGAAAGAATAACATCATCCTATCCACAAGAATGAAATTCACCTATATTCTTGTATCTCTGTCTCTCTCAGGTTTTGGACAGGTTTTCCAAATGCTAGGCTTTCATTCCTTGGCACGGCTTTACAAGTGCTCATGGTGCTCGGGCCAGGTGCCAGATGATTGGAAGATAGCCA
>NW_017728992.1:196497784-196511386 GCF_001723915.1 Gavialis gangeticus | reverse complement strand
CCAAGGAGGTGATCCTCCCCCTCTATGCAACACTGGTCAGGCCACAGCTGGAGTACTGTGTCCAGTTCTGTGCACCCCACTTTAGGAGGGATGTGGACAACATTGAGAGGGTCCAGAGGAGGGCCACCCGCATGATCCGGGGACAACTGGGCAGACCCTACAATGAGAGACTGCAGCCTTCACAAGAGAAGGCTAAGGGGGACCTGGTGACCATCTATAAATTCACTAGGGGGGACCAGAAGGGTTTGGAAGAGACCTTGTTTCCCCTAGCACCCCTGGCATAACAAGGAATAACGGCCACAAGTTGTTGGAGAGTAGGTTTAGATTAGATATCCGTAAGAACTACTTCACAGTTAGGGCAGCTAGGATCTGGAACCAACTTCCAAGGGAAGTGGTGCTGGCTCCTACCCTGGGGGTCTTTAAGAAGAGGCTTGATCCCTACCTGGCTGGACTCATTTAAGCCCAGTTTTTCTCCTGCCCAGGCAGGGGGTCAGACTTGAAGAGCTACAAGGTCCCTTCTGACCCTACTTCTATGATTCTATGATCCCAGCTCATATCACAGCATAGTCCTTTAATACATTATTCATTGCCTAAAATCTGAATGGCAATGACCATATCTTCTTACATCCACAGTGCAGTGACTGGGCAGAAGTTCTAGGTCAGACATTCATCCTATTATTACATTGTTTGCACTTGACTAGTTATAATGGCCTGGTCCTCTGGTGAAAGGCAATGTTTCTTCAACCCCTGATAGTGTCTTTAACTGCACAACTCCCATTCAGCTGAGCAATTGCAATTTAGCCAAATTTCCCACCAGATACTGAAAACTGGCTAGAGTTCCCTTGGGATGTCTATGCACATCCTCAGGGGTGTTGAGGGGGCATTTTAATTACATCAGTTCCCAGACAGCCACTCTAACTAAAACGGCTCACCGTCACATGTATTAAGCCCCTGCACCTTTCAAAATGGCTGTGGGATGCTTTATCTAAAGCTCATTTGATGAGGTTTAGATAAAGTGCCCCCATGGCCCTTTTAAAACATGCAGGGGCTTAATACACATGATGATGTGATGCTGGAGTGTTCTAATTAGAATGCAAAGCAGACTGTATTAATCAAATCAGCTGTGCTGCTCTCTAATTAGCACATGAACAAGCATGTCTATGGTGTCAGGGACTTTCACTGCTAGAATCGGGTGGCTCTTTGGCTGTTGTTAACTGTCACATGGCAGTTGACTGTGGGCATGTTTGCATATACATTTACATCTCATTAAATTTACTGTGCAGCAGTAAATTTACGGCTCATTAAATTTACGGCTGCACCATAAGCAGAAATAAGCCAGCATCTACAAGTGCTGGCGTTAAAGCGCATTAATGCTGTGCGTGTTCTGGCTTGGGACTAAAGTTAGTCCCAAGTCAGTCCACACACACGGTGTTACTGTGCAGTAATGCGTCTACATATGCATTACTGCACAGTAACTACTCAGGCATAAATTTGATACCTGCATCATGCAGGTATCAAATTTATGCCAAAATCAGCATAAGTTGCCTTGGTTACTGCACAGTATGGGTGTGCATGTGTAGATGCATGCCCATACTGCTCATTAATTTTAGGTTACTGCACAGTAACTTTGCACCTGTAGACAGATGTACCCTGTATGTTTAAGCAGGAGATCTGTATGTTTTGGTCCTGAAAGCCCTCACATGAGCTCCTGGAAGGGAAGTATTCCTGGAAGAGCTTTATGAAAGCCCAGAAATGTAGATCTGTGGTTTTACAGCAGCCATCCTCCAGGGGTTAGCACCATTTACAGACCCCATCCACAACAGGAGCATTAATGTGGAAAGAGGAACAGCTCAAGTGGATGTGCTTAGGTTGCTGGAAAACTATAAATGGCATAGTCAGAACCAAGAATTTCCCTCATCATCTTTATTTCATAAAACAGGAATGATGAGTTACTTACAGAAATTAAATGACTCCACATTTAAAGAAAAGCATGTATTTCATGTTTTAGGAAGTTAACTGGATTCAGCAGCCAGATAGGGATAGATTTTCTGTGTTTGTTTTAAGGCTTATTTGTTTTGTTTTGTTTTTCCACCAAAAAACCTGACAAATAAGTGTTGGATTATTTTTAACAAAAACCTTTCCCTTCATAAAATAAGAACTGGATTGGGCCCAATTAAACACCCCTACAGGGAAGGAAGGAAGAGTGAGAACTCCCCACCCCTGTGCCCCATTTTGGGATATGCAACACTAGACATAGAAGGGGGGGTGCATGTGCATGTGTATGTATACATGTACACACACGTGCACATGCTCACGCACACACACACACGTGGCACTCCTTGAAAAAGAGGGATGGGAAAAGTGCAGATGCTTGAATCTGATGCACGAAGTGGATGGAGCAGCAATTTATTGTTGGTATAGGCTGTCATAAACTACATCTTCAAGAGCAAGCAGCTAGCCCAGGAAGAACCATGGCCCAAAGGAATAGTATCCAAATCTTGATAGCTCTGAGTACTAAAGATTGAAATTTAATTCAACGAGAAGTCCTAGAGGTGTTAACATTTGGTTTGAACCCAAAATAGAACAAGAAGTGGAAATTTCTCTATAACAAAACACTCCAAATTGTGATCTTATCTCCCTTCCCTATCTGAGCCAAAATTTCACATGGTATAAAATATGGAATATGGAATTACACAAAGCCATAACAAAAAAAACCAACACCTGAATAGTTTCCCATAAGAAACATCTTCGAAAGCAGTGCATTGCACATTTTTTGGTTTCAATAAATCAGCATTTTTCCTAGAAAGAACTGTTTCACTGAAAAATTTCAACTTGTTCTACCCTGTGGGGTTGTTTTTTGGGTTGGATGAATTTGCACACCACCATTTGCTCTGGGCATTGCCTTAACTCTTATTGTTGCCTTAGCAGGGATAATTGAATCACATCCCTTATGGTTGAAGTACATTATCTGTGAAGGTTTGGAAGAAAAAAAGTGTTCCCTGATGTAAGGGCTTGTGATTTTAAAGGCATCAGTTCACAAAACATCAAATAAGTGCACATAAGGAATTCTTCTTACATACAGCTCTGCTAAGCTTAAAAACATGTTTGAAATCCAGGTTGACTACCTTCCATAAACTAATCTGAAGACTCATCAAAAAGGCATGTTAGTCTGTAGAAGTCATGCAAAATAATTATTTTTAATGAACAGTAGCAATATCTGGTCCCTGCTGGAAAATAATACCCTGAGGATATTCATTAGTTTGCAAATAAATTAATTTTAAAAATTACAATTGTTGGCCCAACACCTTCTGCCATGAGGTCATGGTTTATGACAGAGCCTTTAAGCTCTCTGGCAGTACAAATAATAGTTAAAATAATAATAATAGTAATACAATAGCACAAAAACAATTTGATTTCACTGTATTTTATTGGCATTTCTAGCTCTGTCAGTCTCTTAACAGAGAGCTCCAGTCATGTTATATCCCTGGAAAGCACTGTGCTTATGTATGAAGAATAAAGGATTATCATGGCAAGGTTTACTTCCTTGAGCTTCAGTTAGGTGAGAAAATGCAGAGGTGCACTCAGGACAGCAGGAACTGATGGGAAATGCCATAAAAATATTCTGCAAAGATCTAATCACCAATGGGGACAGGATCTACAATTATTCTTTTCAGGAGCATGGGGGAAAAGCACATAGATTACAATTGGATGTTTTACTTCAGCTGGAACCAAATGATAGGAAGTGGTAGAAAAATTGCTTCCATTTTTGAAATGGTAGGAAATCTAGTGAAACTTTCGAATACTTCCTCACTCAGTCCTTTTTCTTTTCCTGCCTTCATTCACCTACTCTTGAAAGTCTCCTCATTGTGAGAGTTAGAAATGAATATAGAACTGGTGGGTTAATGGTACTCCTTAAGGTTTTACAAAGTTTCTATAACACAGTACACATCTGTTGCCTTTGAAGCTAATCTGATCTCCCACACTTTTTCAATGCTTTCCTAGTTCTAATTCAAATTTTTGGGCCCCCAAGGGTGAAATTCTAGCTCTTCTGAAGTCAATGGGAGCTTTGCCATTGACTTCAATAGACCCAGGATTTTGTCCCAAACCTCCAACTCTTTTGTCTGAGCTCTAATGCTTCAGGCCTGATCCAAAGTCTATTAAAGTAAAAACACAAAGCTTCCCATTGACTCCCGTGACTCAGCCTCATTGCACACTAAAAGCACAGAAACCAACACCGTACTACTTCAGGGAAACCGCTCTCACCGTCTCTCCAGCTGGAACCTCATTTCTCCAGGATTTTTTAGGATGTGCTCCAGTTCTTCCATCTCGTTTGTTCATTTGCAACTCCCATTGCTGACTGCTGTCATAAGAGTGTCTCTCTGTCTACACTGTGTCTGCAATCCAGCACATCACTCAGCTTGGTATTGATTCTTTTAAATGGCCGAGTTTGCATGTCTCCCTGAAAGGTTTTTAACTCTTGGCCACAAACGGTCAGCAGAGTCCCTTGGCCTCTGCTGGAACACGCTCTGTCTTATTTCTGCTGTTGTTTAAATGTATGGGTCATGTTCCTTTTCGAGATTCAGCATGAATCACATTTTCTCATTATATTAGCCAGATTCAGGTCACCACCTTCCTCAAATTGAAAATTATTTTAGATGCGTCTCACACAGTCTTTCTCCTGCCTACGAGAGAAAATAAGGCATTTTCTTTGCCTCTCTATTTGTCTACCTGGCCAGCTGAGAACTCAAACTGGAACCAGCGCTGGATTCCTCTCATTTGCTTGTCATAACAGCTGGTAATAAATACTGAGATATACCTACTTAGTACATTTTGCCCAGGGTCCTTAAAGCACTTTATAGCCATTATTCAGTTTAACCCAATGTAATGCTTTGTACATATATTGTACCAAAGGATGCACTAAAGCACAGCACAGCGAAGGGTTTGATATTTGAAGTTGCTGAAAATTCTTGAAGTGTTTTCCACTGCAGCTTTGGGTGATCGGCAACTTCTGGGAGGGGGGCAGGGGGGGGAATAGGGGCCTAAGTTGTCCCTAAGACCATCTGACAATAGGGCCTAGAACTAGCTCAAACCACCACAACACTTCCTCTTCAATGGTCACCCACAGGTGTCTTTAATTATTATGGGAGGCTGCATTTATTAGAGAGATTCCCTTTCGTGTTCTGCGTGCCATTATTTTTCCCAGTAACTAACCTCCACCAGGAGTTCTCCTTTGCCCATAAATATAAGCAATGGCCCAAATTTCTTGCAGCTAGTCCACTGATGGATACACCAAGGAGAATTTGACCTCCTGAGTAATATTGCATCACAGCCAAGCTCTGGATCAGCTGGGAGACCACGTGCCCACAAAACACCTTCAAGAAATTCTTTGGTCGGGTTTCAGACAGCAATGACTGACTGGCACCAGGTCGCTCAGGTGAGGCATGTTCCCAAAGCAATGTGAAATCAGCATGTGAATGAGGCAATCAGAAACCTCCATCTCCTTTTTCCCCAAGAAGTCGGGTGAGCAGAATTTGGGAACAGAGCATCCTTTCTCACAGTTGCCTTCGTATCACAATGGGAGCTCACAGTGGGCTGGGATATTTCAATCTCCAGTTTTATCCAATATCACGATCCATCGTGTCCACATAATGCACCAGATTCCTTCCAGCCCCTAGTCGCAGACAACCCTCCCTGTTTCAATGAACCAAGAAACTGCCCTTTGGAAACTCTTTTAAAAACTTCACTCATGTCACTCCTCTGCCTGTAGCAGATGTATGTCACCATCTACTGCCTTTATGATTCATTTTAGTCTCCCAAACTGGATAAAAGATAAAAGTAGTAAAATAAAATATGAAACAACATAATGATTCAGAAAAATCTGAGCGAGTAAGACGTACGTCATGCAGAGCTCCGGAAAGCAAGTCATGCCATCTCTATTTGCTGTGAACTTCTTCCATCCCCCACCAACTTCATGCATTGTAAGTATCCCTTGACATACTATATCTTATTTAGAATAAAAGCTCTTCAGGGTAGGAATGTCAAGAATATAAGTTTCCTGCCTTTGGCACTGTATAAATAACAATAATGTGTCTCTACTGCATTACATTTCAATTCATTCAGCCATTTAAACAGATGCAGAACATCACATTCAGACTGTGCAAATCACAGAATTTAAAGATAGAAGAGAGCCATTAGGTCATTTTGTCCATACTAATAGTGGGCTGCATCCTATAAAGCATCTTCCAGCTCCATTTAAAACGGTTAGTGATAGGGCCACTACCACTTTCCCTGGGAGGCTATTGCACATTGTAATAAACCACCCTGCTCAGATTGGTGACCTGGGGGACTAAGTAGCCACGTTATAGATGTATTATTAGCTACATTAGGGGCTGGCTTCCTTAATAGATGCAGAACTACGAGATGTAGGTACATTGCTATTTGCCCCCCAGGTCTCAGTCACCATGGACATGAGATCTTTCCAAAATCTCCAGGGTTTTCATTCTGTAAGCACTCAGGTGGAACCTCCACCTAACAACTGCATCATTATGATGGTGTGTCCTACAGTGGCAATGCTTGTCTGCTGGATGTGAGATGAACCCACTGATTTAACTCACACAGGCCACCTACCCGTCTTCAGAAGGTGGCCATTTGGGGTCATTATTCAACCTGCCTGTTTTTAAGCTAGCTGACCAAGAGGTTAGAAGACTTCTGTAGCTGTTGCTAATTGCCTGAGCCATATAAAGAGGGGTTTTTTTGTTGTTGTTGTTTGTACAATAGCTAGTTCCTCCTGTTTGTTATAGTAATTTAAAGCATGACATTGAAACTTGTACCATTTGCAGCAATGAATCTAACTGGTGTCTGCTTTATTTCCCGGTAGTGTAATGAATATCAGAAATATGAAGCAGAGCTCACTGTGACCATCCCCGGAATTAGATAAAAATACACCAGCTGGGACACTGGATAGCATAAACTTGGCATACTACAGAGTAATACATATTTTTTTTATCACTTTTATAGGCACTTTTCTGTTATTAATGTCAAATGATATAAACATGTTTTCTAAGCCTGGCTGTATTTCTGACTTGCAGTCAGTCACCCATATCTTATTATATTCTTCTGCTCTTTCTTTTCCCGGTTCATTGCGACAGAATAAGTGGAAGTTTCTATTCTCTTCCTCACACCTTGTATACCCACTCTTGCATTGCAGCTGTGGTTCTTGTGCATCCTCAGATCTAGTGCCCTGCAATAATTTATACAAGGTTGCACCTATGCACGAGTCTCTAACCCTCTCTCTCTTTCTGTTCTTACTTTGCTTTTCTGTTTCTCTTTTTTCTGAGCACTTTCAACCTTTTTGCCTCCATAGCCTGTATCTATTGATTTTTTTTTAATATTTTTGAATCTCAGCTGCATTGCTTTTTCTTGCACATTAGCTTCATTTTCTAGCCTTTTGCTTCATCGTCTCAATTTTTCTGCCTTTTCTCTTTCTCTTCCTTGCTCTTCTTATTTATCAGTCTCTCAATTTTTGTCTCCTCACACCCCAACCCAGAGTTGCAGGCATTATTTAATTGAGCTAGAACAACACGTGCAAATATCTTGTCCTGTCCTGTGGCCTCAGCATGAGCTGAGCATCTTCTCAGCACATGCGTACTTGTTCCAGAGTGATTACTGGCAAAGATCACAACAAATTAATGTGAATTTGGGTCGAGTTGGTGTGATCTTGATGATCCAACACCTCCACCCAATCTTACCTTGCCTGTCTTCAGCTACCCATCATAACCCATTGGATATTATTTTTTCATGAGTCTACCAGATAATATCCAAAATGAGGCTGAAGGAGGAAATAGAGACTCCTCTTACTGCTTCTGGCCAGTTCTCAACGCTTTGTTTCGGAGGAAAGTACATCAACACAATCGTGTCCAATATGTTGTCTTTCTCTCATGTTTCCCTTTTCTAGAAAGAGTGAAATAGTTTTCCCTGAGTCATGTTCCTCTAGCTCAAGATTGAATACACTGCATGGGGCATGGCTCAGAACATCCCTAAACCTATCTTAAATATGGAATGGGCCTCCTACAGCTATGCCCCTCAACTATGCTCCGGGTGTTCACTTCCTACATTGAGCTCCCCAGTTAGGGGCAGAAATTACACATAAACCAGTATAAGTGACTGGAAGCAGGTCTAAGCCTGTAACAGAATGGAAGTTCAGTGCACATAAACCAGTTTCAAAATGCTGCAGTCTGGTTTAAGGTAGACTTGGATGGATGCAGCATCAGATGTAATCACTTTAAATTGGTGTATTGAAATTCTGTTTCAGATCCCCTCCGGATACAAAGTTAGGTCACAGTTCCCTGGCATCCCAGGATGTGTTGTAGCTTCCTAATAACCCTCCCTTGGGGTGGGCTAGCCTCCACCCCAACTCATCTGCTCCAGCCAAGCTGGGTGGCCTGCCCACAGGCTGTCACAGAGGTGAAGCAGCAATGCATGTGCTCCCGAGCCCACACACTGATGGCATGGGGAGCGAGGGTAAGGAGAGGATGAACCCTTGCATTGGACCTGCCCCCAGCTGGGGACTGCATAGAAGGGGGTTGGGGGGAAGCCTCCAAGGCACTCCCCAATCTCTGAACTATGTGTGGAGCTGGGTTTTACAGGTGGGAAGCTCCACCTCAGGGACTTATTTCCCCACCCACCCACTAAGCAGACCCTGGTGGAGGGAACCAGAGGGAGCCAGTTTGTGGGACTGTCCATTTACCCCCTGCCTGCCCCTTCCCCACCCAGGCTGAGAAGTGGGGGGGCTGGGAAAGGAGAAGCCCTGGGACAATCACTGCCCAGAAGAGCTGGGAGGCATCCAGGAGCACTTCCCCCTCCCCTCCTACCTCACCCCACCTTGCCTTCTGACCTTGGCCAGAGCAGGCATCTGCCTGCCTTGGACAACCAAAAAGTAAAGGTGAGTTCTCTTCATTAGTGGTCTAATATATGCAGTTTAGAGAGACCTACATAGATTGGATCGATCATAGAGTCATAGAAAATTAGGGTTGGAAGGAACCTCAGGAGATCATATCTAATTCAACCCCCTGCTCAAGGCAGGACCAGCCCTAACTAGATCATCCCAGGCAGGGCTTTGTCTATCTGGGTCTTAAAAACCTCCAGGGATGGAGCTTCCACAACACCTCTAGGTAACCTGCTCCAGTGCTTTACTACCCTCCTAGAGAGAAATTCTTCCTAATATCTAACCTAAACCTCCCTTGCTGCAACTTGAGACTCTGGCACCTTGTTCTGTTATCTGCTACTACTGTCCAGCTCCATCCTCTTTTGAACCTCCATTCAGATGGTTGAAGGCTGCAATTAAATCGCCTTTCAGGCCTCTCTTATCTCCACTAAATAAGCCCAGTTCCCTCAACCTGTCTTCAGAAGTCATGTCCCCAGCCCCCAAACCATTTTTGTTGCCCTCTACTGGACTCTCTCCAATTTGTACACATCCTTTCTGTAGTGGGGGCCCAAAACTGGACACAGTCCTCCAGATGTGGCCTCACCAGTACTGAACAGAGTGGAATAAATCACTTCCTTTGACCTGCTGGCAACACACCTACCAATGAAGCCCAGGATGCCATTAGGCTTCTTGGCAACAAGGGCACACTGCTGGCTCATATTCAGCTTATTGTCCATTGTAACCTCAGGTCCTTTTCTGCAGAGTTGCTGCCCAGCCAGTCGCCCCCAGCCTGTACCGGTGCATGGGATTATTCCATCCTAAGTGCAGTCCTTTGTACTTGTCCTTGTTGAACCTCATGAGATTTCTTTTGGCCCAATCCTCCAATTTGTCTAGGTCAGTCTGAATCCTATCCCTACCCTCCAGCATATCTAGTACTCCCCCCAACCCAGCTTGGTGTCAGCTGTAAACTTGCTGAGGGTCCACTCAGTGCCATCTTCCAGGTCATTTGTGAAGACTTTGAACAAAAATGGCCCATTCTGCCTTGGGCTTTTTGATTGTCTGTACTCAGCCCCCATTATTATCAGAAACCCTTGTGTTGATGGATCTCTGAAAGATCTCATCACCTATATTCTCAGCCAGATTTTCCAAAAACCTCTTCTCCCATCTCAGCATAAAAACCAAGGGAGAAGATTTAAAAAAAAAAAAAGAAGTTCAGCATGTTAGGAGGCTCTAACCAGATAGGATGACCACTTGAAAATTCTTACTAAAGTCTCTGCTTAGAATGTTCACAGAGTTGAAGTCTAGAAGACACCCTTAAACTGTTGTGTATAATACAGACCAAAGGATTTAATCCAGTTTCCCCACTTAGATTCCACTGCTGGACTGAAGCATATCATCCCAAAAGCCACCCAATCGTGATTTGAAGGCATTAAGTACCAAGAAAACTGGTCCTTCCCGTACCAGGTTGTTCCAAGAATAATTCACTTCCACTGTTAAAAGTTTCAATCTTTTTTATAACTTGAATTTCTTTGAATAGAACTGAAATCTTAATATCTTCTTCTAGATAACTTTTCATCCAAAACATCCCTGAAAGCAGGACAAAAGAAAGTCAATGACACACGGAAATGGCCCACCACATAGAGACTAAATATAACAGTGGATGCAAACAAGCAAAACTACATAAATATACAATCATTTTCCTGAACACATTTTTTGAAGGCTCATTATATCTGATTTTGACTAAATAGGAATGCAGACAGCTTGTGCTCAACCTATAATTAAGAGACCCCACTTCACAAACTGCATGAAGAAATATGATTTTTATCAAATGTTCACAGAGCCGCTTTCTTTGTAAATTAGATTGGTTAAACCCGCATTACATGCTTTGTCATTAATAGGGTGTAATTCTTGGACCTAATTACTCATCTGCTAAATGATTATCTGTTCTCTCATTTATGTGATTCAGGCAGCTTGGTATGTACAAAACTGTGTGTCTGCTTCTCTGGGTGTATCTACACAAGACACTTAACTTCACATTAGCATAGTTTACTGGGAAGTAAGCATGTGCATCTATACATGCACATGCTTACTACACAGTAAACCTTCCTAATCTTGAGTAAATTTGCTACCTGAAAATGCAAGTAGCAAATTTACTCAAGATTAGTAATAGTGCCATAGCGTTCATATAGACACCTGAATGGGAGCAAAATCTGCTCCCAGTCAGCTGTCTACCAGGGGGCGGAAGATAGCTCCCTGCCCCTGGAGGCTTCCTGCTGTCTGGGTAGGCTTTGCCACAGGAGCCCAGATGGAGACTATGTCTCCCTGCCTTGGCAGTGGGGAGCTCCAAGCCCCCAAAATCCAAGTGGGGAATGCTCTGAGATTGTAATTGGGGAGTGGGGGCTGGGAGATCCTTATGTCCCAGCTCCCACTCCACCTAAGGGCAAATAAAGGGGCATACAGGCTGTGGAAGCAGGGGGTAGCTACCAAGGAGGAGTATACCTCCTTTGCTTGCACTTGCAGGGAATCAATTAGGAAGGCAAAAGTAGCATTAGAACTTAATGCTGGCATCAAAAATTAAGGACAACAAAAAATCCTTCTTCAGGTATATAGGGAGCAAAAAGAAGGTGCAGGGTGGCATAGGACCACTACAGGATAGACAAGAGCAGTAGGTGACAGATAGAGGGATGAAGCAGAGCTCCTCAATGAGTTTTTTGCCTTTTTATTTGTGAGCACGGATGATGACAAATCTCTCAGATGCATTAGTGACAGAAGCAGGAGGAACATCAGCCCACCGACTGTCAGCACCGACCTAGTAAAGAGACACTTACAGGGAGTCAGACTCCATGATCCATTGAGGTCCCTTCTGACCCTAGCATCTATGAATCTATGAATTGTGATTAGAGAGCAGGGGGCTGGGAGATGCTCATCTCCCACAGCCAGATAAGCATCTCCCAGCATCGGCCCCATGGAGGAGGGCTAGGGAGCTTTTTCTCCCTCAGCTCTGTGAGCATGTTCTCCAGCCTCTTCCCCTCCACCAGCTTTGTGCTCACAGAGCTGGGGAGGAACAAGCTCCCCAGCCTGTTCCCCACCAGCTCCGCAATCACTGGGCACATCCACATATGCAAGCATGTGCGCTTATAGCAGCTCAAATAGAAGTGGTGCAAATTTGTGCCGGGGCTTTGTGCCTCAGCACACATGCCCAGACATGCACTTTGTTGTGAAGCAAATAGTGCCACTTGGGGCAGAATAACCCTGCGTGGCTCCTCCTTCTCTACTTGGGGGTCTCTCTCTCCCCCACAGACCCCTCCCCACCAGAAAACTGGCACCAGCTGGAAGCAAGGGTGGTGGAGCGGATCCGGGCATGGGCAGGGCTCATGAGATGTCTCTCCCTGTGTGGGAGAGAGCTGCTGCTGAAGCAGCTGGTCCTGTCCATGCTCTGGCATCACTTACACACTCTGCCTGTGCCAGAGTAAACTTAGGTTGGAGTAAATGCTTGTGTAGATGTGCTCAGTGATGCCAAGGTACCTTTCTGGTGATATAAAGGAGCCTCAACATGGGCAGGTTCCCACTGAGAATAGCCCAGTGTTTCTCTAGTGGTTGTACAGTTGAAGAACGATCTTTATGCTAGGTTTCACACTGCCAGCCCCTAGGTTAGAGAAGGTAACACAGGCTTTACTAGCATGCAATATTTACTAACTGTTCTCTGCTTGCCACACCCCATGGTGGTGAAGCTATAGGAAACAAAAGAAAAAGGAGAGCTTGCAGACTGCTGTAGTTTGCACCATTGCATAATAGGAAGTGCAAAAAACCAACTTACAATCACCTTTGCCTTCCTACTGCCTCTGGCCTGCATCAAGTATGCAGGAACAAAGCAATGACTCAAAGTGTCACTCAGACTGTTTACTGCACATTAGTGAATGGTCTCCTCCTGCACAATCTAACAGCTTTTAATTTAATTGGTCTTTTAATAAAGCTTTGCCTAAGGAGATCACTGTAAACAAATGTCTTGTCTAAATGAAAAGTAGCCTCCTCTTTATCTGTCCACAGCTTATGTTTTCATGGAGAACTCTCATTCATTCATTTCTCACTTTTATAACTTCAAGACTAGGCTAAAATGGCAACTTGCGCTGTTTATTTATGAAAATAATAAGCCAAACTTGCATTTAGAATCCAGCTTTGGGGGGAGCTTAGGGAGGGTCTCTGCTTCGGAGGTGGTACAGTCATTTCTTAAGTACCTCAGTGCATACAGGAAAACCGCACAGCATGTTTCTTCATTTTCTGCTTTATAAATGATATACAGGAATTGAATCTTTTTGTGCTACCTCTGAGGGAGAACGGTGATTCCTTTAAAAAGTGGAGAGCAACTCTGCCTAACAGATTAGGAAAGGAAAATCAAGAAGAATAGCATGTCCACTTGAAACTTAGCACTTACCGCTACATCAGGAGAGTACATCAAGAGCTCGGTGAACAACTGTTCACCAGGGCACCCATAGGGAAGACCGGGAGTAATGGGTACAAAGTCCTGGAAGACCACTTCAGGCTCAATTCTAGGAAAAACTCCTTCACAGTCAGGGTGTCTAGATTGTGGAACAAACTCCCTCCAGAGGTGGTGCAGTCACCTACCCTGGAAATCTTCAAAAGGAGACTGGACAGTCACCTTGCTGGGGTCACCTGACCCC
>NW_017728992.1:196492531-196492784 GCF_001723915.1 Gavialis gangeticus | reverse complement strand
CCTGACCCCCAGTTGTCTTTCCTGCCTAGTGCAAGGGGACTGGACCCGATGATCTTGTGAGGTCCCTTCCAGCCCCTTACAATCATTGAATCTATGAAACTGCATGGAGAAGAGTAATAGGGCGAAGAGAAAGGAGCTGCCATGTCTTGTCTAGCACTTGTGAAATGTACCATGGGATCTTCAGCAGTCTCTGGCATAAGCTTCTAGAATTTTCCTTCCTTTCACTGACAATGTTTTGTAATCTGTGTTACCA
>NW_017728992.1:196486932-196492520 GCF_001723915.1 Gavialis gangeticus | reverse complement strand
CAATTCCTCTTTGCAGCTCCACCCTACTCATTTCCCTTCCTTTCACTGACAATGTTTTGTAATCTGTGTTACCAAGAAATATTAGCAAGTCCACCCATCCTTTTGTGCAGCTCAGAAATGGAACATTTTCTTAGGCCAATTGCCAAAATGCTTACAATTCCAAGAACTACTTTTTATAGGCTCTGTAAAAAGTGGACATGTAGAAATGTGCATGGAGATTTCAATAAATTAAGAGGCAGATAAAACAATAGACATCCTTCTCAATGGGCATTAGCCATTATTTCTCTGTGGTCATTAGCATTGGAAAGCTGACTGTGCATGAATTTGTACAGAAGAATTAATGGGCCTCATCTGAAAAAGATAATAGCTGAGCTGTTAGGATAAAAAGGAATGAAAGAAGAAAAGGGAAAGCTGAGAAACGATGGAGCATGAGGGAGGGAAGACAATATTCCACCCCGAAATATCTGCAACAACTTGATTAAAAAAGATTTTGGCTTTCAAGGATCCTAAAATAATTTAGCACAAGAATCCTTCTACCCCCTGTTATAATGCCACTGGAAGGTTTCACTTCATAGCACACAGCTGCATTAACACGGCCACATAGAGCATACTATGAAAAACACCATAATCAAACAGTAACTTAACATTAGAAGGGTGGAACCTAATCACTCCTATCAAAATTTGGCAAGGACACTCTAACTAAACATCCCACACGTGAAGGAGGTTAGTCAGGTCTGCATTGTTGGAAGGTGCTCAAATACTAACTACAGTGATGATGGTGAAATAAGCAGCTAAGCAGAACATGAAAAAAATCTCTTGTATGAAGTGTTATTTAGATCTCTATCAAGGACTTTGGTATGGTGATGAATACAGTTAAAATACAGGTTCTAGTTAGCAGAAGAAAAGTAGGTTCTAGTGGGTGCATCTACATGTGCACCCAACTGCACAGTAACCACCCTTACTATGAAGTCCCAGCCATAGGTGATTCAAGATGGGCACTCACTGGCCAGGAAGTCGGGGGCAATGGCCAGTAACCCCCCTGAGATTGTAAGTGTGCCAAGAGAAGCGCCGACAGCACTTCTGGGTTTTCCACCAGTACTTTCCGGCGGCAGCGATTGGCCACTGGGGGACTCCCTCCCAGGTCGGCGCTCGGTCACTGGTGCCCCCCCAGTATCAGGAGGCACCAGTCACCCATGGTCCCAGCAGCATACAAGTCGCTTCCAATCCTACTGTGCCATAGCTCGTTGCTAGTGCACAGTAGCATAGGCATCATGGTTCATGTGCACCAACACTACAGTAATGTAGTGTCTCATGTAGATACACACAGTGTGGTAATGTTTGAAGATAAAAATATGGTATATGGGGTGGTGTTCCTCTATATGAAAATATAGAGAGTTAACATTCAATAGACAAGTACAGACAAGTATTTAATGCAACAGTATTATGCACCAATAGATTACCAAGTGTTTTGATTTAAAAGACTTTATACAAGTAGGTATATGCACAATTAGGTCTGAATCTTTATATTTCAATATCTACATCCACTTTATAAATTGAAAAGTGGAGTATTCTTGAACTCAATGAACAGTTTGGATTGGAAAAAAATTGAGAGATTTGGTACTATAAGTAACGGAGCTCTGTTTAGACAGCATGTCCACATTAGGAAAGTCTTCCAACAAAGAAAGCACTTACACATTTGCTTCAAGTTCAACACATGCTTAAAAGTACTTTAGTAAATAGGGGTGGACTTCACATGTTCATGTGTTTTCCTAAACCACAGCAAAGTGTTATTTTACCTCTTGGTCATTTGCATGTAAATCTGCTATTTACACTCTACCAAAAATTCATTGGCTAAAACCATTGCCTCTTTAATGACCATGATGGAAACCACTTCATCAGGTAGTCCACTGTCAATGAGCTACCTGAAAACAGAGGCTTAGAAAACCCAAACAGTTTCTAGATATCTGTCTGTTCAGTGGCTAAAGGAACAGAACAGAAGAGTAATTTTATAAAAGTGCTAGAACATGCCCCATTTGGGTTTTCAGAAGTTTCTGCAGTTTTGTGTACAACATGGACCATAACAAGTTTTAGTTGCAGGTGAAGATGTAAACATAAATGCTCCCTGGCCTTTTCCTCTCCAAATGCATCCTGTTGTGTTATGGAGTATATGATATCCCTCCCTTTACACAGGAGCAATCAACTGCCTCTTTTCATTTCCCACATCTAGAAGCTAAAAAAAGTGGCAAAGGGTTAGGAAGTCCTCTGTTCTGTATCCCACCTATTCTATAACTATTAGCAAAACATTTAGGTCCCGATTTTCAAGTGCTCCACACAAGCATTCCTATTATGACACTTAATGCCACATTCTTCAAAGAACACAATACTAGGGTTAATCAAGGATTTTCCAGAAAATATTTGTCAGAAAACTGTACTTTTGACCAAACATAATCTTGCATAAAAAAATCTATTTTCCAGGAAAACGTTAAGGTTTTTTTCCTGAAAAAATTGGCCAAAGACACAAACATTTCAGATAGAAGCAGGAGTTGTAGTTTGCTTGGCTTGTCCCCATTCTCCGCAGTTGGTGGGATCCACCACAATACAAGAGAGAGTGCTTGATGGTTGTGCATATTGGAAGATACAATCCAACTTGGAGGCCTGGCCTGCAGGTAATGAAGAGAAAATGAAAAACTGTGATTTAAAGTGCTATAAATCCTATTTTTGCCCTGAATCTTGAGTTTTTGCCAAGAATGCACCAATTCTCTAGAAAAATAACAAGAACCAGTTCTTTTCATTTTGTTGTGCTTTCATTAAAATCTCACTCCTAACTTTTGTATGCCTACAAAAGATCTTGACAACAATTAAGCTACTGATGTGCTGAGACCTGTCATGTTGACTAATATTGTCTCACTAATACCGTCTCCACCCATTTGTAGTCTTTAGTTTTATATACAGATTTCAGGTTCTGGATGCAGGGACTATCCTGCACTCTACGTTCATGCAGTACCTCGCCCGGTGAAAGCCGGGAGCATGACTCTGCCTTCTCTGTGCTAGGGTCATATAAATAAAAATAATTTACTAACCCAAAGTCATAACACTGGTGGAGGTAAAAAAATACCTGTCCCAAACGGAGGTTTTAATGATCATTTAATATATTCATCTCAAATTATTCAGAGATATTCCAGTGAGAGGTTCTACATAAGAGCTAAGTAAGGACTATTAATCTCTTATCTCTTAAAAATGTTGCCTTCCCTTGCTACATAGAAAGACAAAACTGATATTGAAAGCCTGGTTCTCTAGACTTTATCCTGTTTGCTTTTACTTTTAGACCATTTGCTTTTGCAGCTGCCCTGGATTTATTTGTAGAAAGACAGGAAATACCACATAGGGACAAATCAATTGTGTGTAGATCCCCATCTCCCAACATTAGCCAGTGCCAGATGCTTCAGAGAAAGGTGGAAAACCATCATAATTAAACTAATTATGCTATACGGTACCATAGGGAAGAAATCTTTCTTCCTAACCTCATCTGGTCATGCTATACCTTGAAAATGAAGATTGATAACAATCAAAATTATTTTCTAGCTATGCTTGGGCACTATTCTAAAAGCAATTCCCTCCTATTTCTTACTTATGGCAAGGTCTAATCTTTTCCTTAAAAATCTAAGGTAATTGAGCCAATACATTCCTGTAGCAGTGCTTACACAAGTGAGTTATCAAGTCAATTACATTAATAAAGCACATTATTTTGTTCAAGTTAAGAATGCTTCTTAATATAACTAAATATGTTCTCTCGTTGTTTTTTAACTTATTGGTTGGAATAAATAGGACGAATCTGCATGGCCTTTTTTGTACAATCTATTATTTCACAGTGTCCTTCAGGACCAAACCAAGTAGTTCATTTGCAAGCTTCTCCATGCACCTTTACCCATGCACTCTAATCCCATACAAGACACCCCCTCCAGTGCTTCTAGTACAGGTCTCAGCTGAACAAAGACTATTAATTATATTAAATTTCCACACTGTATAGCAGTTGCATGAAGAAGAAAAACTCACCAGAGGGATTGGCTTGGGAAGAAAAACTCAGTTCATGCAAGACAGATGTGTACTCAGGTGTCCTGGGGTGCCTTGGAAGTGTTAGCTTAGCCTCAACAGAGCTTCCCTCAACAAAGAATTGTTGCATGTGGCTGGAAAAATTTATATGCCTACCATCTTGATATGCTCAAAACTTTTCCATACCACCTGCAGATGTTACAGTCCCTTAAAGCCAGACAGAAGTGCTGCTTCTATGCACTACTCCTTGGTACCTCTCATTTAACTTTCCCTTTAAGGTCATTTCCCATGCATCTCTGTAAGTTATTCCTTTGCTCCATATCCAGCGTTGTAGGTGCACGTGTTCAGTCCACTCTTCTTTCCTTACTGCTCCATTCCATCTGTCATTCTTCTCCATACTCTTCTTTATACGACAGACTCAGCGGCCAGTGCTCCTACAGATCATCTGTCTAAAGATGTATTGCTTGAATGTGTCATCAAGCAAAGTCACTTTAATAGCATAACACGATCATACATTATCAGAAGAATCCTATTTTGATGATGTACTGGTGCAATACATCAGAGGAATGCAAAATGGCAGAAAGGCTCTACATGAGGCCCCTCTCATGCATGTAAACTAACAGGACCAGATCTTTGACTGAGGTTAACTGGGAAAGCTCAGCCCTTTTACTAGGTAGAGATCTACCCCAGGTAGTGTCACTTCATGACACCCTTTCTGAAAACATCCCATTTCAAACCTGCACCCACACCACATATTTTCTTTAGTCCTCCTCTTGCATTTCCCTCCCTCCATGTAAACACTAATATTATTGGTTTAGTTTACTATAGGAAACCCTGTCACATACTTTGGACTGGAAGTTATGACATCCTGTTCTAGGCACCACATTGATTTCTTCAGCAACTGCTTGTGATGCTGTAAACTACACAAGAAGCCAAATTTTGTTTTGGGTTGTACAGGTGATTTCAACTAATTCACCAGGGTGAACGCCTTAAAAGCTGAGAGTTGAATTATATTAAAAGTATGTGATGTGGTCATCTGAAGGAGTAGGGGACTAGAGACAATGATCCAGAAAGTTTCTTATACTGTGCTATCCTATGACTTAAAGTGGAAAAGGGAAAAGACTATAATGTAAAGAAAGACTTTCTCTTCCTGCCACTCTCCTTCAGGAAACATATATATATTCAGCTTTATGTACATATATAAGCATATATGCTTATGTACATATACATATATTTGTATGCACTAGGGATGTGTGAAGCTTTGCTTGCCAATTCAGTTCAGTGGAGATTTGGCCTGATTCAGCAGCTGAATCTTCGAATTCAAATCGAATCAGACCTTTTAATCTCTTCAAATCAAATCAGAACCCTCTTAATTGATTTGGAGAGATTCGACGATTCAGCCATAGACACAGCTTTAAATGTTTTGTCTACATACCTCAAGGTACCAGGCAGCTTGTGAACACTGCTATGCTGGGGCGGATGGTACGTTGCACAGGAGCACAGAGGGGTCCCCAGCACTCTCAGCAGCAGACCCAGAA
>NW_017728992.1:196475205-196485746 GCF_001723915.1 Gavialis gangeticus | reverse complement strand
ATGGGTCCTGCTGCTCCATGCACCCTGGGAGAGCATGGGAGCATGCGCCCCCCGATCTGCACAATGGGTGAGGGCAGGTTGCTGGTGTGGGTTGGGGCTGGGTGTGACACTAAGCTTTTCCCAGCAGGGCACTGCGTCAGGCTGCACTCAGGGCAGGTGGCAACTGTGCTGGGAGAGGGGGTTGGGGAGGCACCCCAACCCTCACACCACACAGATCCAGGGGCACATGCCCCCCATGCGCTCCCTGGGTGCGTGCAGCAGCAGGAGCCACTCCTCACCCACAGCCCCCAGCTGAGCCACTCACTGCTCTGTCCCATGCCCCACTCCAGCTTTGCAGTGCCTGCCCCTGTCCCAGCCCCACTCCCTCCCTCCCTCGCTGTGGAGGCCTCTGTCTGCCCCCCCACACACCTCTTTCCTCCTCCCTCACCCCTTCCCCCAGAACAGACTTACCAGCCGGTGCTGCTTTCCAAGCTGCCCAGCTGCATATCAGTAATTGGATCAGTATCTGTCGATATGGCCTGTTAAAAATTGGCCATCAGTATTGGCCCAAAAAATCTCTATCAGCGCACCCCTGCTAAGGACCTTTAAATGCATGTGTATTGCAGTAATAAGGAATAAGATACCTTGACTCATACTGAGTGAATCTACACATGTGCTTTACTGTAGAGTTGACTCATTAGCTCTGCAGTAAAGCATCACCATTTATACATGCACCAGTATTACAGTACAGTAAATTAATTAACTCTGCCATAAGATAATACTGTTGGTGTCAGTACTATCTTACAGTGGAGGACTTAACTCTGCTGAAACACACAAGTAGATGCTGACAGGGGCTGGCTGGGCCACAAGGGTGCTAAAGTGCCTTCCTCCTTGCCCCAGACTGTAGCACCCTTGTACCCCAGCCAACCCCTCCACTACCTGCTGCTGCCACCCCAAGCCCATGGCTGATCCCTCTGCCAGCCTAGTGCTGCTCCACCCCAGCAAAAAGTGCCACAGTCCTGGGCACACATATAGATGCTGCACCAGGGAGCAGCTGACTCTGGTGCATACTGCGCTGGAGTTAATTTTGTCACCTTAATAGTATATGTAGATGCACCTACTTAGTAGATTCAGTGTGAGAGTGGTTAACATGTTCCGCCTTGTCACTCTGCCTTGATTTATCTGAAGCAATATGTGTTCCCCTTTGCCCTTCTTGTACTTGATATGAGTCAGGATTACTTAGTTGTCAGTGGAAGTCCACCAGGGTAAGACCAGAGTGAGATCAGAATCAGGCCAACCATTTTTAGCCTTCAGATCAATGTACAGAGGTTCCTATAATAACTCAAAATATTCTACCTGCTCCTATTTTTTTGTATATAGCATTTTCCCCTGAAGGTCACTGAAGGATAACAGTTGAATATATTCCGTGTTAAAGCTGTTATGGTGGAGGAATACGTTGTTCGGAGTTACAGTACTAAGAAAAACATTTTTTTTTCTCTCCAGTGTACAAGAAGCTTAGCTGAATCACTCGGTGACACACAGAGCTCAGTTTTCAGCCAGACTTGTATTCAGGCAAAATTTGTACTCACTATCTATTGTGGGTAGGCACCTCACATATGCAATAAAACAAAAAGGCCACTTAAAACTTTGCATATAATAGGTGTTAGGGCAATTGTTGCACATACAAATATCAGTATGACACTACAGGTTAGTCCTTTAAATATTTTGCATCTATTATTTTCAAATGATATCCTAATACTTAAGAACATTCTTGACACAGGCAAAGGCAATGGCAGTAAATTCACTTATATAAATTGATGTAATTCCGTTGACTTCAGTGGGATTATGTCAATAAACACCAGCGGAGACAAGTCCATTACCTCAATGTGTATAACTCATTCCACTTATTATCACCTCCTTGTCATATATTACTTTCCAGAGCTATGGATAAACTGAATGTCCTCTTGTTAATGCATTACAAGTAGCAATAATACGTCGATAAGAAAAACAAGAGTCATTCAAAAACTCTGAGAAGAGACAATAATAAACAAGTGGATTATGAAGCTGTTTGAATTGATCATTTCAGATGCTAACAAAAGAGCAGGATTGAGAAAGGGGTACGTTTTACGCAGTTTAACTGTTCTGCTCTCATAAATCATCAGGTTTAAATATTACAGCTCAAAACCCTTTCACTGCTTCTAAAACACATCCATTATTTTTAACTGCACTTTTTTCATTTCCTAGTGGAATGGATTAACAGTTAAACAGACCTCTTCCTACCAATTATAGGTATCCATCTAAAGACAAGTAGTAAACCAAAAAATGCTGATTGTCAATTAACAGGTTTATTTTATCATGTTACATTTGGTCAAAGATAGATATATCTATCTAGCTCATGCTTTCTTTTTTGCCGACAGAAGAAATCAATTTTGAACAAAATATAGTTGATAAAGTACTGAGGTTTGCAGCATCCACACTGAAGTTGGACTGAATGACAGCTGTGGGGCAATGACCAGCATTAGGTAGAGTGTAAGACTCCCTGCTCTAAGGAGAGGTCTACTGAGGGAGGCAGAGCATCAGAGCAATATTCTGCTTCCTTCTGTAAATATATTATTACTATGATATAGTAAATATATTATTATTATTATATCAGAGTAATATTCTGCTTCCCAGAGTCATATTCTGCTTCAGTGCTGGGAGGCAGTGAAGAGGCATTGGCCCTTTCTGACTTGGGCTGCCATTAATCTCAGCACATGGACTGCAACTCTGACAGGCATTGGATGGGATAAGCAAGTTGGAGAAAGGGTCCTTGCAAGCTACCAAACCCTCAATAAATGTTTGGTTTTGTAAAACTTTCTGCATGTGTCTTAGACATGAAAGAACAACAGGATTGTCCACAGACACTAGTGAGCCCTGCCACTTGTTATATTCCTTCCCAAAATACCATTAGGGTCCACAGGAATTCAAGCAAGCACATCTGTATTTTTTTTAGGGCTGTCAATTAAACGCAGTTAACGTGCATGATTAACGTGTTAATCGGTGTCCACGTTAATTTTTAAACACATTAATGGTGCACGTGGTTTTGGAGTATGTGCCTGAGCTCCGCTGCGCTCCTGGCCTCCAGAAGGGCAGTGGTGGCAGCGCAGAGGACCGCAGGACAACCCAGGCATAGGCTCCAGGCTGCTGCAGCGGTTGGGATGGGTACGCACAAACGAAGACACAGGCACAGACAAGCAGCCATAGTCTGCAGGCAGCCAGAAATGCAGCCAGGTGGTGTGTAGAGCACTACCAAGCAGGTAAGTCTGTGGGGGAGAAGAGGCCTGGGGGAAGAAAAGGGCAGAGGGGCAGATTGAGGCCCCCATAGTGAGGGAGGGAGTGAGGAGGGGAAGGGGCTGAGGGGAATGGGGACCCAGGGCTGGGTGGCTTGTGGGACGGAGGGGCACATGCCCCCCAGATTTGTGTGGGGCAGAGGCAAGCTGTGGGCTGGGTCTCTCTGCGCCCTGCTGCCTTTGCCCCAGGAGTCGTATACTGACCACACCACGTGTCCCCTGCTCACCCAGCAGCAGGAGGCACAGCATGGTGTCACATGGCTCCCAGGGCAACAGCAGCAGATTGCAGAGCCCTGAGCCCACAGCGTGCAGCCCACCTCCGCTCTGCGCACAAATCTGAGGGACACATGCTCCCTATGGCTCCCCTGGGGGTGCGTGCAGTGGCAAGAGTCATGCCCCTCCCACTGTGCATGGACCTCGGCTCTGTTGCATGACCCACCCCCGGCTCCGGTGCCCCATTTATTCCAGCCTCTGCCCCTGTCCTTGCTCCACTGCATCCCTCACCATGGGGGCCTCAATATGTTGCCCCTGCCCCTTTCCCTCCCCTATGTCTCCCCTCCACAGACTTACCTGCTGGGTGACGTCTGCGTCTGCGTCTGTGTGTGTGTCTGTGCGTGGATGTCATTTTGTACGTGTTGTGTGTGTGTGCATCGTTGTGTGTGTGTGTCATTGTGTGTCTTCCCCTCACTCCCAAGCCACAGCCCCCCAAGCACTGCTGCCCCTCACTCCTGACCCACAGTACCCCGCATCCTGCCAGAGCTTGCGGGAACCCCCCTCCACAGGCGCCAATCCTCCCACGCACACACACAGCTCCCCACATCTTCACAAATTCACACACACACTCCACCCTCACCTGGCACCCACACAAAGTACCTGCATACTTTTGCATAATTTCAGGTTTCCTACACATAATTTTGAGTTTTTAGCTGTGTGATTAAAATCACTATTAATTGTGACTAATTTTTCGTAATCGCTCAACTAGTTGCGATCAAAGTTTTTAATCGTTTGACAGCCCTAATTTTTTTTAAATATTTTTATATTCCATGTCCTAGCTCAATACCTGTCATGGAGGGCAACATCATGCTTTAATGTAAATGGATCTATGAGAAAAACATTTATACAAAAACACGAATCGTTGACGGCTTCCTCTACCAAAGCCGACATCTGGAGGTTTAATTCAATTGCATGTTACCTAAAGTATTTGCATGCCAAACTAGTTGTCTTTCTTTTCTAGAACTGGCATATCAATGCCACATCAATTAACTTCCACAGTCAGGGGAAAAATTTTGCTCTGAAGCTACAATAATGAATATAAGTCAGGTTGTGTGGCTCTGTGAAGGTCTATAATGCATTATTCAGCTTTTAAAACGTTTGGCTGATATAATCACACCTGCCAACAGTGCCATCAAAATGAAGGAATAAATAAGCCACAGAGATCCAGCACATCTTTTGAACATCAAGGCTAATTGGACAAAAGCACACTTACTGAAGTGCCAGACATTAACATCTGAAGGAAAAAAAGACCACAATTTCATGTGTCGGGTATGAAAAAGAATGGAAGATGCCACCAGAGCAAAATAGCATCAGGATTTATGTCTAGAATAATGTCAGGATATACCACCAAACAACCTCAAAAAAATTAATCAAACAAACAAAAACCTAACGATGAAGAAAAGATTTCAGCAGCTACTAAAATCACGTGTCTTCCAATATATCATCTGGAGCTGGTTGACAATATCAAACAGCTATCCAGCTAGACACTTACAGCTAAAATTAATGAACTCAAACTCCTAACCACTCTTTGAGATAGAAAGTTATTTTTATCTAAATTTTAATAATGTGGACCTGAGCACAGAGCTTACCAGATGTGTTCAGTCTTAGAGGTGGCACACACTATTGCCAGAAATTGAATTTAGGCTTTTCCGAGTCGTAGCCCAATGCATTAAAACAGGGCTATTCTTCCAGTAAACATGGAAGAAGATGCATCTGGTGATTGAAGAAGTGGATACTGAATCTACAAGAATGAAATAGCCTGCCTGAACAAATATATATTCTATTGTTTCCACTGTCTCTTTCAAATACATTTGTACATCCACTTGAATTTCACTTTGAAGAAAATAAGAGAAAATAAATATTCTCTCTTTGGGTCCTTTTTCCTTTATATAAGGTATGTTTAAAAAGAGATATTTCTGACAGCAGCTATTCATTCATCCTCATTTGTCTTAAAAGATCACTTCTTCCCTGAACCAGGAGAATTAAATGCATAAACCCTTTCATAGCAAGATATGCCAGAGATTAGAGAAATAACTCTCTTTCATAATTCACATATAGCAGGGTTGAAAAATAATCTGTTATTATCTAGAGCAAAGAAAGAGTAATTTATAGCCAGCCATGAATACTTAATCATTAGACCAAGTGATGTTGCCCATATTAATACAGCCAAAATAAATCAGTTCTTAAACCTACTGCAGCCCTTAACATAAAATGAAGATAAATCAGCTGTTTGCCACTGAAAAATATGTTTTATAGAATTAGTAAGCAGTAACCGTTCCCAAAAAATAATCCAGTAACAATTTTGAAAGGGAGGGGTGGTTTGATTATCACTGCACAAATGTTAGACAGGGTTTCATAATACCCATTTGTCAGTCAGAAAAAAAAACCCAACAAAGGTCACATTTCTCTTGTGTTTTTCCATGCTAAATACCCTAGGGCAAAAGTGATAAAATACTATTTTCTAAACGGCTGCAGTTCCATTAAATGCTATTGTTAACAGGCTCACTCCCTGTTAGCATAAAGCAGGGTGCAGGACCTCCAGCGACTAAAGCCGCTGCACAATGCCTCATACTAAAGCACGCACACCACAAGGGGCTTGCCCACAAGGTTGACCGACGCTGTTCGGGGAGGATGCACAGTCAAGGCAGCCGGGAAGTTAGCTGATCCAAGGTGAAATTCAGCCCTGTGGAAAATGCCAGCACAAGGCCTTTTCAGTGTGGGTAAGAGTTCTGCATAAGGATGAAGAAGAATGTCCCACCTATGTGAATTCACTTAGCAGCCCCCTATCGGGAAGTTACTATTGGGGGTCTACCATCAGGATTGACAACCGCTCCTGTTCCCCCTTGAGACGAGATGGCGTTGGAAACATCCAGCCTTTTCTCAAAGGTGAATTGTATTTAATGGAATTTACAAGCTGAAAACACTGTTGTTGCTATGCTAAAGACACCCTAAACCTCAGTACCTAAAACCATGCCCACAAAAAGACAGTGCAAAGGCACTCATGTTTTATGCACAATCACTGCACCTGATTTAAAATGAGGATTATAGGCCCTTTGAACATGATCTCTCTTTCTAGAAGTGTGCACAAGAGTTCAGCACAATAGGGTTAGGTATGGCCTCCAGAACTGGTGCCAGATATTCCAATTTTTGCTGGCGTCTATGTTTCAAGTGCAGACTGAGCAAGCTCCAAAACAGGCTAAGGAAAATGCACGATCTGACCCTACATATTTGGTAAATGCCTAGTCCTTAATATCAATCACTTGACCACATGCCTAAGGTTTTAGCAGTCAGATTAAGTATGAATGGCAGACTGAAGGGAAAACGTATATCTAGCTTTGTGCGTAGAAAGAGAGAGGACACATCCACATGTGCATTTACGTCAAATTAAATTTACTGAGCACTAAGTTACTCCACAGTAAGCGGGAATAGGCTGGTGTCTACATGTGTAAGCATTAAATCACATTAATGCTGCGTGTGATATGACTAGTCAGTCCACACACATTGTTACTGTGCCGTAAAGCATCTACATGTGCACTACCACTAGGTAACTAATTGAGCATAAATTTGATACCTGCCCTATCAAATTTATGCCGAGGTTGGCATAAGCCACTATAGTTACTGTGAAGTATGGGCATGCACATGGAGAAGCATGCCCATACTGTACAGTAATTTTTGGTTACTGTGCAGTAAATGCGCATATGTAGATGTGCCCAAAAAGAAACTCAGCAGGGAATTGTCTCTATTTATAGCATGAAACTTAACACAATAGCAAGTGTTGGATCTCTTTTTTTTAAGTTACAGCAGTGAAATCTCCAAAAAATAAAGAGTGTCAATATTTACCATAGTCCGCATAAAATATAAACCATAACTGTGCAAGCTTTTCTCCCATTAGATAAAGGTGCCTTAACAATCACCTGTAGGGATGATTCTTCAGGATGGGAGATTCAGGGTATAAAAAAATGATATTGTGTTAAGAGGAAAAGGGATGGAGAAGATTTACCTCCCATCAGCTTTTCCTTAGTAACTGTTACATGGGCCTTCTCCTATCCCATGGTAAGGGAAAGCTAAATTGGGGCAAACTTACCCCGAATGAAACAGGAGGAAGCATCCATTCATTTAGTTTCAACTTACTGCAGGATAGGAGTGGACATACAAAGCAGTCGCCACACAACTGTCCTGCTTAACTCAGTATCTTGCTTCCCCTGTCTCTCTCAACTCAGCATGTGCATATCCTTAAACTCCATATCTACAGGCTTCTCTGCTAAGGCTACCAGCAACTGTCTCTATTTTTAGTTGTCTATTTGTCTTTTTGCATGACAGGGATTTCCAAGCACTTCTGCAATAAAAATAAACAATACAGTTAATTTTCCCTCCTCTGGGATGTGGATCATGGCCACCAACTTCTTTCTCCGAGAAAAAGGAATTGCTGTCAGATATTACCTTTAGTTCGTTAGGGACAAGCCTTTATTATTAAAACAGCCATACTAACGATAAACGCCGTCTTCACTTCAAATATCAAAATGTCCAGATTCATGACATCATCAATGACCATGGTGTTATTTTAGTGTAGTTGCTATACATAGAGAAGGTATGGCCAAAATTGGGGCCACTGTCAATTATGGTCTGATCACCAGTTAGGACAAATATCCAACAAGCACTTGAAAGTCTGTCTAATGTGCATCTAGATTAGCCAAAGCTTGGAGACTGTCAGCAGGCCAGGGCCCTCCAAGAAGCATTGCTTGCCTGAGGTGAAGCTAATCAAGCTTCTCATGTTGCATTCCTATTTTCAGAAAGGAGGGAAAGTCCTTAAATGACAAAAAGATAGGGGAAAACTCAGATTTTTCCTGGTATAATCAAATCAGACACATTATCCCTGATCATGGCACATGTATTCTCTAGTGCTAAGAAAAAGTGTTTAGTTAAATTGATTACACAGATTATTATTGTAACATATTTCATCTAAGGAAGCCGCAGTCCCAACAGTTCCAATTTGAAATTCTGTAAATGCATCCAGCCAAGGAAAGAATTGGAGAAAAATCCAGGTTTTCTGCACTAAATCATCAGAGAAGCAGAAGGGCAAGCTAATTAGTATAAGTGCCTCTTTTATCTTTCAAAAGTAGTAGTCCAAGTAGGAAAATTAAATCCATTTCTTTTTAGCTAAGCTCCATTTCATTAAGTAATCACCTGATGGAAACTAAAGGAAAGTACAAGCCTTTCAGATTAAGGTGACAGGTAAAGACAAGGTCTGCAAAACATTTCCATTTGATTTGGGAAGCTGTAATCTTTCATGTCAAAGAAATACATTTACAAATGAGAATTTCTTTTGAGAACGTATCGTTAAAAGGAAGATGAAGAAGCTCTTGAAGATTTCTATTACAGGGAAACTGTCACCCAGGTAAGACCCAAAAGTTAGAATTGGTTTCAGTACAATGGCTGGCACTTGTGAAAAAAGGGCATTCGTCGGTATTTTGAAGATGTTGAGCATTCTGTCTGTGGAGCACACATGTGCACACACACACACGCACGCATATATTCCATGTATTCACAAAGCACAATGTGAACAGCATTGTTTTCATGGTTTTATTTAATTCATTTTTAGAACTGGGAACCTAAATCCAACAGTTTAGTGCTACAACCACAAAGTAAAACTGATTGCAAGAAAGTTATGCCTAATGGGGTGTGTCTACATGGGACATTTACTGCAGAGTTGATTAATTAGCTCCTCAATAAATGCCTCGGCATCTACACATGCAGGGCCGTTAGGCTGGAGTAAACTCATGTTAGGCTGGAGCACCCTCATGCCTCAGCCAGCTTCCACAGCACATTGAGGCAGGTCAGAGGAGCCCCAGGCTGACTCCCCCAGGCCCCTGACAGCTGGGGCTGCTCCAACCCATCTCAACATGCTGTGGTCCTGGGCACATGCACAAACAGCATGCCCGTGAGAAATAAACTCCAATGCAACAAGCACCAGAGTTTATTGCTCCACTTTAATTGCACATGTAGATGTGCCCTTGGTGATGTTTAACTTAAAACAATGCAAAGGATTAAACAAAGACCAAAAATATTTAAAAGCCCATTTGATTTTACCATTCTTTCTATTTCTGTCATCTGAAAGTTACTAACGTGGGCATGTGTTCTTAAAAGGCTTGGTGCTGCCAACTCTAGGCGTACAAAATTGGGACTCAAACCCCCTCTTCCTTACCATGAAATATATTACATTGCCTTAAAAAGAAGAGTTTCTTTGCCTTCAGAATTTGTAAGTCTCTCTATACCTAAAGGCTTGACACCACTTCTAAACCTTTTTTTTTTTCCTTTTAAATGAAAATCACATTTTTCATCTGATCACATAGCCCAGGAAACAGGAGGTTAAGAAAATAAAACCATAAAATCTCACCAGAGCTGACAATGCTGGTGATCTTCTTTTAGAAAGTTGCTTGCGATGGGAGGTATAGGATAGAACAACAGAGGTGCTGCTCTCTGTGCTCTTGTCCCCCTGTATTACCACATACAAGTCAAAAGGGGAGGAAATACAGCTTGAAGATATATCATATCCTCTAAACCAATCACTCTCAACCAGGGTGCTTTAAGTTCCTTTCAGGGGCTCTGCAGAATGCCACGCAATGTTAGCACTGTTAGGTGTGCAAATGTGATTCACAGAATAAAATCAATGTTTTCAATTAAGAATCCATAGTGTTAAAAATGTTTCTGACCTGGTGCAGACTTTCTGAGTTCTGTGTATTAGAAAAAATTGCTGCATTGTATTTCCATTGCCAAAAAATGAGTGAAAACTAAGAGCTGCCACTTTCTGACTCTGAGCTTTGAGCCTAATGAGTGCCTTGAGTCAAAAATGGTTCAAAACCTCTTTAGGAGCAGCTTTGACAAGCAAGAAGTGACCCTAATAGAGCCAGGAAGAGTTCCTAATTATGAAGAGTCATTGTTTTTCTTACAGATCCCAAAGAA
>NW_017728992.1:196466342-196470205 GCF_001723915.1 Gavialis gangeticus | reverse complement strand
AAACCTGTTTAGGAGCAGCTTTGACAAGCAAGAAGTGACCCTAATAGAGCCAGGAAGAGTTCCTAATTATGAAGAGTCATTGTTTTTCTTACAGATCCCAAAGAACTGAAGGACTGATAGGAAGGAGTGCAGCTTCTAAAAGTCCCTAGCCAAAGAGCCCTGCTCGCAGACAGGGAAGCTCAAACATCTGGCCCACTTCTATAGCTTTTTCTGTTTGAGGAGGATAAATGGCCCCATGAACCGATGCAACGGGCTTGGTTTGCAAGAAATGAAGACAGGCTCACATTGATCTTGTTATTCTGATTACATGGGGCATGGCTGACAAGTGGCACATCCAGGTTAAAGGAAATAAAAGCATGAGACCAATACAGGAATCCACCAAAGAGATCAAAAGGGGAAGGAACAGGAAAGTAGAGGAGAGGGAGTGGCAGGAGGACAACACCTTAGCCTTCAAAACCATTCATTATTAGACTTCTGACTATTTTGGCCTAAAACTGTTGTCTTAAGGCACTTAGTGGTACATCATGATGAGGTCAGAGAGACAGCTAACAGCAGCTGCATTAGAGCAAGAGAAGCCTGTTAAAATTTAACATTGTAGGGTTGGGTTTTTTCTAATGAGTTGGAAATACACTCACTCAAATCTTTGGAGAGCTGTACTGGAGCGGATCCAGCGCTCTGCTTAAAAAGGATTCACTGACTTCAGAAGAGCTCTTCAGATAACAAGAAAGCTGGGGCTAGACCTTTGCCCTGGGAGATATAGATGAACGTTCATCTCGAGCTCACTGGCGTAGCAACCATGAGATTGGTGCATTCGCTAACCTGGGAAGGGAGGTAAATGATGGTGGTTGTAGAGGGGGGCAGGGGTGTTCTAACCTATGTTTAAAAATTAAAGTTATTCCCATCCCTTCCAGACCCCTGCTCTTCTCCCATAAAGCACTTCCTTTTTATCGGTGGAAACTGAAGATCCATTTCTCAGTTCCCAGCAATAGATTGTTTCTTTTTGGCTCTGGTGGGATCCATGGTGTTTGTCCTGGGAAATGAAAATTGCAGGGTTTTGAGATGGGTTAATGCATGTCTGTGTGGGCACGTAAACTTCCCATCTTCAGAAAAGGGATTAAGAAGGGTTCAGCCTCCCTTCCCAAGAAGGCCAGAGTTATTAGTTCATATTACTGAATGGAAGAGCTGTCATTATAAAACAGACAAGTCAGTTCAAGAAAAAAAAAACCTGGTGTTTCCATTTGTCTACTTTTTACCTGCTGTAATAGGTAAATGGTGTGCCATTTACACAATAAAAATGTGGAGTTTTCAAGCTTCCTGCTTTTCTTTCTGCTCTTCCTTTTTCACTAGTGATTGCAGTAAAATGATCAGGGTCTGGGGTTGGGTGGGTTCTTTCTAATTTTTCTCCTTGTTCCTCTGTAACCTTTCCAAAGATGAAGTTATGAGAAAACATAACATAGCACCAACTGGTTAAAAAAATCACTGTATAGTGATAGGGAAAAAATATATACATCAGGAAAGGAAAAAAGTGAAAAGAAACGTACATAATAAATGGTGACATTTGATCATTGAAAAAGTTGCGGGGGGTGGAATCAACATCTCTGGCAAAGTTTTGTTTTTAAAAATGCTATTTTCATGGTGGAGAGGGAGGTTTTCAAAAGGATTTTCAATGCTGGCAGTGATGGTCTTCATTCTCCTGAAAAAGAGGAGCACAAGGATGGCTGAGCACTCCAAAACAGAACAATGTATATGATTGCTGACCTGACTGCGGTACTCTTCAGGCTCTTTCCTTTTCATGGGTAATGCCGTTTAGAGAATCTGTCGTCTTTCTTTTGGTTCTCAAAGGGCCCAAACACAGCCATGGTTTTTTAATTAACAGCTGGTCCCTGAAACATCTTTAGTTTAGTTTTACGTTGTATTCCTCACCCTCTCTAACGAGACCTTCTATATCTTCCAACATCCAAGAATAGTTTCCGGGGGGGGGGCAGGGGTTAGAGGAAATTTTTGTATCAAGACAGTATATATTCATTTTGGATGCTGTCATAGGTCTCAGATTACTTCCTTTTGGTAACCCTTTGTGCTCCCTTCTTCCCAGTCTGTCATACAAAAAATACCTCTCCTACTTTTGAGGATCTTGTGGGGAACCAACACATGCCACTTGTGAACTCAAAATATTGCATGCTGTGAAGTGCTCCCCGCCTACCCAGGGCACACTGGTGAGTGGAAGGTTTAACACACCCTGGATCCCAAGAGCTGTACTGCCTGCCACCATTTCACAAATGAAGACCCATTAATGAAGTTGGAAATGTGAGGCATGCTCCGCGCAGGGTCCTTCTTGCTGTAGCTCTTCTGAAAGAAGTGATGCCTAGTACAATCAACGGGATGCAAAATACCAACTCCTAATTATGGCAAAGATATTGTCCCCGCTTGGATACTGTAAAGGGTTTAAAATGGATGGAACCGTCCCTTGAGGTACTGAACACTTCCCCTCCGCCCCCAAATGATGTAAGGCTGGGACAATATTCCTGTTTCCAGCCTCTAGCACTGAGTGCATTGCAGGAGGCATCTTAGTCGTGTGACTGAAATACTTGGCCTTTATGGATATTCTCTGATGCCTGGAGCCCATATAAAGCAATGAGAAATGAATTATTGGGTGTAACAGACCTATTGCTTTTCTTATATCAGAGTCTGGGCAGATCCATGAACATCCCCAGAACCCAGGGAGAACAAAGATGGATGAAATCCATCTTAAAACCACCGTCCCTCTCTTCCTGCTCTGAGAATTGGAACAGCCAAAATGATTACTGGGCCATCTGGGATAAATTCTCCCCTCAGATATTTCTAACTCACTGAAATCACTGGCTGGCTCTGTATGCAACTTCTGTATACCTATGCCACAGCTAAGCCTGGTATCAACTGGGATTTCTACGTTGTCTCAGCTCTGCCATATGAGATGAGGGAGTGTATTTCCTTTTAATATAACTCAAAGCAACACTAGAGCTCCTGCCAGGAGCCAGCCTGGCATCCATCTCACAGTTTGCCTTGAGCAGATGGATGCCTTTGTGACAGGCCACAGAACCTATCTTAGAGCCTTGTTATATATTCATTTTAGGCAGCCCCTGGAGCTCTTGACCCCTGGCGGGTCCACACATTAACACCCAAGACTACTTCTAAGCACACTTTAAGCAGCCTAAAGTTGCACCACTCCAGGACAGGTTCAGCTGTAATCCGTGTCCCATTTGTGTGAGGCCACTCCCAAAAGATGGGGTTTTCTTTTTTTTTTCTGTCACTGTGTACATATCATTGGTCTTAAATCTCATTAAAAGTTCAGTGTGCTTTTCACAATAAATGACTGCAAGGGGTGCCACATAACCCATCCCGCTGATCTCTTCATACTAAATTACAGCAGGGGGCACTGCACACCGTTAATCCCCGCTTTTTTATTAAGTTTCACTCAAACAACCGCCCCTATAAACAGGGAGCTGAAATCCTCTGAGCGCTAATAATATGCGCAAAAAACTGCACCCTGTGAATTTCTTATATATATATTTTTACATGAATATTGGAGTGTTGTGGTACTTTAATTGGAACTGCAAGAATGTGCTCCCTGCATTATCTCACAGAGAGTCCCAATCCCAGAAGATGCCTGGAACCCCCCACTTCTGCACCCACATTCCTGCATTCATATTCCTGGGGTCACTGTTTCATTCAATGTTTTCCTTCCATCCCCAGACAGTGCTTGTCACATCTCTGTACCGGTTTCTGTTGCCACAGTCCCCCAAGTCCCGGTTTCCCCATGCTCCATCTGCAAAATTCAAATACACATACCAACCATCCAAGCTCCCCCTCCTCCCCCGGCTAACAAG
>NW_017728992.1:196458113-196461342 GCF_001723915.1 Gavialis gangeticus | reverse complement strand
TCATATTCCTGGGGTCACTGTTTCATTCAATGTTTTCCTTCCATCCCCAGACAGTGCTTGTCACATCTCTGTACCGGTTTCTGTTGCCACAGTCCCCCAAGTCCCGGTTTCCCCATGCTCCATCTGCAAAATTCAAATACACATACCAACCATCCAAGCTCCCCCTCCTCCCCCGGCTAACAAGAGACCATGGCCTTCTAACTAGACATACCCGCACCTTGGGAGACAGGAGCAGAGAGTTGCTTCATTATCACTTTCCACCTCCCCACACAGGGTGCTGAAATGCTCCAAGCCTTTATATGTGCATGAATCAGCACCCCATGAATTTCTTCTTTCTTCGTGTGCATATTGGGCATTGAGTTAATGTGGCCAGTGGTAGGTAATGCATTTTAACGTCCTTGCTGCATTTCACCCCTCCATACACACAAAGCAAAGGAAAACCTGTAGATTTCATCCCTCTCCAGCTCCTCCCCTCCCCACCATCACTGCAGCCTGCCCCCCACCCTTGTCGGCCTACTAGAGACAATGTATTTATGAGACAGACAAGTGTTGCAATGACATTTTTACTATTATTTATAGGAACACTCAACAGTAACTGCTGAACAGTTTAGCATTCAGCACGGATCAGTCGGTGGCCTACAGGGCACCCTTTCCAGCTGCAACAGCCAGAATGTGGGCAGCCAGGGAATGCTGCACAATGGCTCCCTGACCAGCATTTGCGTGCTGATCATAGGGAGCACTGTGTCCTGCCTGCCCATGTGTCTATCTGGCCGCTGCCTCCTGCACTTTCTCAGACTTGCTGAATGCCTCTCCTCGAGTCTTGCAGATTTTGCGGAGCATGCAGGCTGCCACAATGAATGCTGTAATGTTTTCTGGCTCCACCTTGAGCCTGTAGTTCAGTGACCTCCACCATGCTTTCATATGGCCAAAGGTGCATTAAAAAGTATGGCAGCACAGACCATGCTGCCAGCTCCGAGGATAGTCTGGAGTCTGGGGGAAAGGGCTTTGAGGACCCCAAAGAATGACGGAGAGCTCGTTCTGAACACAAGGACTTACATTGTTGGGAATGAAAGGTGGGAGCGTGGGACTCGCAGGAACCAGGGGCACCAAGATTTCTTAGCTCCTACTAGCTCCAGTTGGCTGGGTGCTTAATGGATGACATCAGAAAAGTGCACCTAGCAACAGCTGCAGGAGAAGAAGGGCAAGAGAGCAAGCGGAGAGTGTATTGAGACCAGTTGGTTGGACTATGCCTTGGCAGGGGCAAAGGAGGAGAGTAGTAAACTCTCTCCTTTTGAGACTCGGAGGAGTCTCTCTACTCACCAGAATGCAGTGATGGAAGGAAGACTGGCCAGCATCCAAAGAGCTGCAGTCCACCGGGTTTGAGAGAGTCTACGGGGGATACGAACATGAACCATGAGTAGTTGTGCTTCAGAGTCGGTGAGTGGGGGGAACCACAGGACCAGATACCCTGCTACCAACCAGAGGCTATTTCTTTGATTTAAAGGAACATACCACAGACAGAGGCCCACTGATGTGCGTGATTAAGTCACACTAGCTCGAGAACGTGGACTATGTTACGATAAGAGAGCTACCCATAAGTACTATAAACAAAATCAGGGTCGAGTCCGCAGACCCGCTGTCGTTGCTTACCTGTGACCTGTAAGCAGGACCCAGATGTGTGTGCCGTGCAATAAACCCATGCAGTAAGGGAATCCCATGGCCTTGAAGCCTTCAACAACTCTCCTAGGGTTATGGAGGCAGATGAAGCTGTTCACCACGACATCCTGCAAGAGCTGGCATACCTCATATATGGCCATCCTGGCCACACAGGGAGCCATGCTGAACTGGTTCCTGATGAAGCAGAGGCTGATGGGGTGGCCAGTTTCATAATGGCCATGGTCACCCTCTTTTTTGGTGCAATGGGGTGGTGCATGACAGTGTCCTCGTGCTCAATGTGCAGCGACAGCAGCATGACTGTACACAAATATGTCCCTGCTCATGCAGAAGCTCTTGAGCCACTGTTGATCATCCCAAGTCGACAGTACGATGTGCTTCTACCAGGCAGAGCTGCTCATATGGACACTTCCAATCGTTGCTCTGTAGGTTGATCCACAGAACCCTGTCAGCCTCAAGATCCATGGCTTCTGCTTGTCAAAGAAAATTTTAGATATGTATGCTGCCAATACAGCGAGTTAAGTCCGACATGTGCAGACAGCCTAAAGTGAGTGGAAAATTCCAGGGCTCACCCAGCACGTGCCCCCTGGGTGACCTCAGGACCTGTCAGTCAGCACTGACCTACTTTCTCCACAGGCGCATGCTCAGTTACTACACAGAGCTTGATCCGACACATGCTCAGCTGGCAAAAGCATGACATAATTTGACCAGAAATTTCTATATACTAAGTGATTTGATTGGCCACCAATTTCATATATAGGGCTTGTGAGCCCTTCCCGGGGGGGAGACCCGCTTGACTGAGAACAGAAGCTGTTCATCAGGGACTGTTCTTCAGAAAGGCTTCTCAGCCTATTGGTCTCCTCATGCTCGTATTGTCGCTTTGTCTTCAACCTCGTCTCATTCCTATCATACTGATCTTCTGGCTTTTGACTAATATTGGCACCGATTACTGACCACGACTCGAATCATTCCTACTTACCTCGATTGCATCTCGGCTTTCGACCTCGGCTTTGTCTTTTGACCACCCGTTGTCCATCACTGGACTGGCGTCACGACATCGTTCATCGTTCTACGAGTTACGGTTTTGTTTGTTTGTATCCCAACTATAAGCTGTTGACCAGCCCTGGGACTAGCTAGTGGGCAGCCGCACCTATCCCTCCAGGGGTAGAATGCAAGGGCTTGCTAGTGAACCCCGTGGGCCAACAGACCCCCTTGTTGTCTGTTTAACTGTAACCAAAGAAAGCATCAGCACCTACGCCTCACAAGCGTAAGTCAATAAATCCATTTCTGTTTGAAACCATACGAGTCTTGGGCCTCAGAACTCCTCGCCAATAATCCCACCTGTCTCGTATCCAAGCCACTGCTCGGCCCACCGTGACCTTGGGGCATTTAATCCTGACACTGCTCAGTTCTCCAACTCCAGCTTATAGCCCATTGACTGCTTTAGCAAGGCCTGAGAAGCTGCTACCTTGCATTGGCACCTTTGTGGAAGGTCCATCATAGCCAGCACTGTGTTCAGTAGCAGTATCTCTGCATTATTGAGTGCCTCCATTCT
>NW_017728992.1:196456082-196458057 GCF_001723915.1 Gavialis gangeticus | reverse complement strand
GGTGCAATGGGGTGGTGCATGACAGTGTCCTCGTGCTCAATGTGCAGCGACAGCAGCATGACTGTACACAAATATGTCCCTGCTCATGCAGAAGCTCTTGAGCCACTGTTGATCATCCCAAGTCGACAGTACGATGTGCTTCTACCAGGCAGAGCTGCTCATATGGACACTTCCAGTCGTTGCTCTGTAGGTTGATCCACAGAACCCTGTCAGCCTCAAGATCCATGGCTTCTGCTTGTCAAAGAAAATTTTAGATATGTATGCTGCCAATACAGCGAGTTAAGTCCGACATGTGCAGACAGCCTTAAGTGAGTGGAAAATTCCAGGGCTCACCCAGCACGTGCCCCCTGGGTGACCTCAGGACCTGTCAGTCAGCACTGACCTACTTTCTCCACAGGCGCATGCTCAGTTACTACACAGAGCTTGATCCGACACATGCTCAGCTGGCAAAAGCATGACATAATTTGACCAGAAATTTCTATATACTAAGTGATTTGATTGGCCACCAATTTCATATATAGGGCTTGTGAGCCCTTCCCGGGGGGGAGACCCGCTTGACTGAGAACAGAAGCTGTTCATCAGGGACTGTTCTTCAGAAAGGCTTCTCAGCCTATTGGTCTCCTCATGCTCGTATTGTCGCTTTGTCTTCAACCTCGTCTCATTCCTATCATACTGATCTTCTGGCTTTTGACTAATATTGGCACCGATTACTGACCACGACTCGAATCATTCCTACTTACCTCGATTGCATCTCGGCTTTCGACCTCGGCTTTGTCTTTTGACCACCCATTGTCCATCACTGGACTGGCGTCACGACATCGTTCATCGTTCTACGAGTTACGGTTTTGTTTGTTTGTATCCCAACTATAAGCTGTTGACCAGCCCTGGGACTAGCTAGTGGGCAGCCGCACCTATCCCTCCAGGGGTAGAATGCAAGGGCTTGCTAGTGAACCCCGTGGGCCAACAGACCCCCTTGTTGTCTGTTTAACTGTAACCAAAGAAAGCATCAGCACCTACGCCTCACAAGCGTAAGTCAATAAATCCATTTCTGTTTGAAACCATACGAGTCTTGGGCCTCAGAACTCCTCGCCAATAATCCCACCTGTCTCGTATCCAAGCCACTGCTCGGCCCACCGTGACCTTGGGGCATTTAATCCTGACACTGCTCAGTTCTCCAACTCCAGCTTATAGCCCATTGACTGCTTTAGCAAGGCCTGAGAAGCTGCTACCTTGCATTGGCACCTTTGTGGAAGGTCCATCATAGCCAGCACTGTGTTCAGTAGCAGTATCTCTGCATTATTGAGTGCCTCCATTCTCCAGTTGGAGGCCTCCAGGGCATCGAACAGTATCTGGCTCTCCTCACAGATTACATCAGGATTCATTGAAGCCATGTTGTTGTGCAGGACAAAACAGTTAACCGTTTTATTCAAAGCACCACACACCTGCACTAAGGGGGTTGAATAAGGGACTGGTAGATATAGAATTGGTTGTATTATTCTTACCTGCTATCACTATGTATCCATAACATTTACCTATTATCGAATGGAAAGGTCACAGTCAGTCTGAGGGTTTGGGTCTGACTGGACCAAAGTATCTGGGTCATAAATCCAATGCCAACAGTGGCTGCCCACGCTGCCTGTCCTCAGGGCATGCAGGTTACGTTGTCTTTCCCAAGGGACCAGACAGTGCAGGACTAACCTGCCAGTCTACTCTTTTCCAGGTTAAATCTCTCTTATCTACTCCCCTGGAACAGACAGCACAGGCAGACACAAGTAAGCAAGGAGAAGGAGTGAGCAGGACTCTGGGGTTCAGGGGAGGACACGGGGGCAATGGGACCAGTCTAGGTGAGCAGGGGATGGGGCACAGGTGGGGTGTTTACAGTAAGGTGTAGCCTAGAGTACTTACAATTTAGTGTAACACGTGCAGGGTAGTCACCTAACAAACATTTAAAACTAGTTCCAGGTGTTATTGTGCA
>NW_017728992.1:196434926-196451082 GCF_001723915.1 Gavialis gangeticus | reverse complement strand
GCAGGGGATGGGGGGCAGGTGGGGTGTTTACAGTAAGGTGTAGCCTAGAGTACTTACAATTTAGTGTAACACGTGCAGGGTAGTCACCTAACAAACATTTAAAACTAGTTCCAGGTGTTATTGTGCAGACAATCTAGGCGTTAAGAGCTCCAGGAGCCACCCAAAATTACTGTGCAACAAGGCCCTAACTCTGATCAACATTTGACCAGCTCCAAGTGCAACGTATAACAAAGCCCTTAGCTTCCAACCTAAAAATAACATCGATTTGTATTACCAGAGCGTAATAATCTGCCCCTTTTTCTTTTATACATTAGGAGATGGAGTCAATGATGGAGATGGATGGACTGTTACATTGCAGCTTGCCAAAAATCTGGCCTTTGACATACTTTTTAAATAGGAGTAATACTCAAGTGGCAGAGGTCGGTGCAAAATAATCAGACTCGAGGACCAAACACATACATTACACTGAATGGAAAGAGGGGAGAGGGTGGAGAAAAGGTTTGAGAGAGGAGTGGGTCTCTGATCTCATTCAACTGGGAGAAGAGAAATCACGTGAGCCAAAAACAAATTGAGGAAGACAAAAAAAACTAATTTGATGAATTAGCAGCTCATCACTTTCCATCTTTCCAGCATCAGTTTCCTCCTTCACCAGACTTGTCCCTCACACTCCATGGCATAATATATGTCAGCAGTCTTAAGTTAATAGAGCAAGAGGACAGTTTTATTTCTATACACCATAACAAATCAGCATGCTCATAAACAACTGAAAAAAAAAATGTAAACTTAGCCACACAGGGTTTTCTCAATCAGTACAGAGCAGCCATCAGATTTTGATTAACTGTGATACAGAACTAATCTTTTCAATTAATGGAAATGAGCTGCACTTTTATGTAGTCTATTACCAGAGGGCATTCAATGATATTTTTATTCACCACATTTGACCTTAAAAATGTTTTGTAGTCGTCAAGGATACAATTTTTCACACAGTGGGGATGTAGAAACAGCTAATTAAGTGGTGTTTAATGACATTTGTTCCTTAAAGGAGGGCTAATTAAATGTAGCATGTAATTTTTTACCAAATCAAGCAATTCAGCCAGTTTTCAAATGTGCTTAATAAGCTAAGCCAAAATAATTAGACATCTTCTGTACCAGCGCCACAGTCCCAATGGTTTGTGGGCTGGTATGTTTAATGTCACTTGTTTGTGAGTCTTTGTAGGTTAGAATGCAGGACTCTGATCCGCTCTAGCTTTCTCCAAATGTAGTCCCTTCCAGAAATGTAGGAAACAAGGTCAGTTTTAGAAAGTCATCTACACTGGAAGCTAATGACTAAAATTCACTTAGGCAGAAGTCTGGAAAAATATTTCAGACACACACAAATTACCTAGGCTCTCAGTTAACATAGTGAGGAGTGCAGCAGAGATCATCATTTACATTACAATAAAATCCCACAATCAGTGTTGGGGCTTCTTTGTGCTGGGTCATGTACAAATGTAGATCCAGAACTGGCATTGTGTAGCACAAGGAAGTAATCACTATGCCTGAACTAATACAATAGTCTGCCTGTAAGAAAAATGGTAGTAGATGCAACAGTATTTGAACATTTAACATTCCTGACCTACTCACAGATACCCTTGGCGCACATTCTTTAATTTCTTCATCTTCCATGTAGCATGTCCACACAGAGATAGCTGTACCAGTGAACCAGTGCTATTGGAGCTAGTTTCTAGGTTTGGCCAGGAGTATCTTGATCTTCTCCTGACATAAAATAGCAGATGAAGGTGAAAAGAATCAAGAAAAAGAAAAACCAGTCAGTTTTCCTCAGCATCCATGTTTCACTGGCATGCAAAAAGCTGATATAGGCATAGCCCTGTGGATCCACAGCTTCATGGGAACCTTGGTGTCATGATGTCTCCACAAAGATCACTGAGGAACCCACAACATAGTGGTAGGCTGCTTTGTGTGTTCATATCTTCTGAACAACCTCCCATTTTGCTCTTACCCTTTTATAAGCATTTGACAGTTGCCTTTTGCTCAATATGTTACCTGAGCAAGGAGAAGTAGGCGGTAGGGCTGTGTGCAACGGCAGCATTCCATTTCATCCAGTGTTTTGATGTTTCAACAGAACAGCATGTCATTTCAAATTCTGTTTCTATTCGAAACAGCTGTTCTGTTTTGTTCCATCGAAATAGTGTCAAAATGGCGATACTGTTTTGACGTTTCGCCCATAGGATATAATGGGGAAGGACAAAACAGCCTATATGTTTGTCATTTCTGGCTTAATTTGGATGAAACATGCAGAGATGGTAGCCCCTTCTGAGAGCATAAAACCTGCCAAGTTTCAAGGAGATAGGTGCAGGGGGTTGAGGAAACTGTACCTCAAGCTACGGACAAGCAAAACGCATGACATGGGTGATCCTGCCTGTGTTAAGGTGCAGCAGGGTGAAGGCTGCAGGCCTGCTAGCCCCTGCTGAGACCACAAAGCCTGCCAGCTCTCAGGGAGATTGTTGCAGGGCTTCTGGGTTCTGGGGCCCTGCACCTCTAGCTGCTGACAGACAAAACTCATGTCATGGGTGCTTATGCAACTCCCCGCCCCCTTGGGGCACAAGGGGGTGGGGAGGAGACTACTGCAGGCCTGGCTGCTAGGCCCTGCTGCATCCACATAGCCTGCCAGATGTCATGGAGGTAGGTCCAGGGGGGTTCTGGGACCCGAAACCCCTAGCTGCTGACAGACAAAACTCATGACATGGGTGCTTGTGCTAGCTAGCTACTGTGTTATGAAATCAATCGTGATTCACTCAGGGACCAGCTCAATACACAGTAGCTAGTGAGGACAATGAGTTAATGATCAAGGATTAACAACTAGGAAACCACAGACTAAGGAGAGGAAAGAATCAATACAGAGCCAGGAACTGCTTCTGCCCCAAGACAGAGACAGTCAGTCCCACAAGCACCCATGACATGAGTTTTGCCTATCAGTAGATAGGGGTGCAGGGCCCCAGAACCACCCTGCACCTATCTCCTTAACAGCTGGCAAGCTTTGTGGCCTCAGCAGGGGCTAGCAGGCCTGCAGCTTTCACCTTGCTGTGCTAACACACACAGCTTCACCCTTGTCATGAATTTTGCTTGTCCACAGCTTGAGGTACATTTTCCCCCAAACCCCTGCACCTATCTCCTTAAAACTTAGCAGGATTTGTGGCCCCCACAGGGGATAGCATGCCTGTAGTTTTGACCCCACTGGGGCTTAACACATACACATGACACAAGTTTGGCTCTCAAGACTTTGGGGTGCAGTTTCCCCAGACCTCCTGTGCCTATCTGCTTGAAACCTGGTATACTCCATGCTCTCAGAAAGGGCTACCATTCCTACAAGTTTCATCCAAATCAGGCATGAAATGACAAAGTTATAGGCTGTTTTGTCCTTCCCTATTATAGCCTATGGGCAAAACATTGAAACAGCATTGAAATGGCGAAACGTTTCAACTTGCCTCGTTTTGTTTCGAGGCTGTTTTGACTTTATCTGTTCTGTTTCGATTTTGCTGTTTCAACCTTGAAATGGGTCGAAACAGCATCAAAACAAAACTAGCGGCAACATTTCACACAGCTCTAGTAGGCCTACATGGGTAGGCCTCAAGTCAGGCAGAAAGCAAGACAGAGGTCATGTTAAAGACTAACTGAATCAGATATGCATATGCTTTCATGTGCTATAGCTAATTTCATCATATGCTATGAAAGTGTATGCAGAGAGCAAGCTATCAAATAGAAGTAATAATTTGAATCAAAAGATAGGAAAGAAAATGGAAATGGGGGGAGACGGCAATGCTGAGTGAGGCAGGGGGAGAGGGGGTGCTGAGAACTATAAAGCAATAGGCCCATAGGGACATAAAAGCTAATCCAGGTAATGGGATAAGAAGCCTTAGTCCCTGTTTAGACTGTATTTAGCACAGTCTAGTCTATGGGTGATTTCTTGTTCAACAATGGCATGTACAAGTCAACTTTTGAAATTAACATTGTTTAAAGACTGCTATTCTGAGGTTACCAATAGAACATCCCGGTAAGCTGAAATGTGTTGCCCCAGGTTTTTGCGTACTTCTGGACTTGATGTCAGCTTGGTGCCCATTCATTCTGTCACAGAGACTCTCCCCAACTGTCCACTGTAGACAGACAAAGGGCACTGTGAGCAGGTGAGCGTATATATGAAGTTGGTAGAGGAGCAGGTAAATAAATCTCATCTCGTTTACTCAGTCTAGTAACGATGTAGTCTGTGTTGATGAGGAGGACTAGCTGGCATCTAGGGTCCATTGCAAGGCCTGGTGCCTTGGTGAGAATAAGAGTTAGCTAGCCTATTGCTGGAGAGATTTCATTTGAGGTTGGAGGCTGCCTGTAAACCAGGATAGGTGTATCCCCCTAAGCTACCTTGAGATGGTTGTCCTCTCCCAGGAGGAGTAGAGGTCATTAATGATGTGTTCAAGGTGTTCAAGCTGAAGGCTACAGGTGACAACCGGAAGAATTCTGCCCCAGGGTCAATATTGTACAGGTAAGAGCAAGGTCCAAGTCTGGCTTTGTTGGATCTGAGCGGCTACGGTTTTAGGATTGTATTGCAAACATAGGAATCCCTGCTCCAGATCCTTAAGGTGAGCATCCCAGTCAGGGGGATCACAAAAGGTACTGTTGCAATGTGAAGCTTGCTTGTACAACATGGATTTAATGGTGTGCTTAGGATGAAGGCTGGTGGTGTGGAGGTAGCTGTAGCACTTGGGTTTTTTTCTGAGATAATATGGCAGTGATGTGGCCCTGGAAACTGTCTAAGAAATGAATTTGTTGGGTGAAGTATTTCAGATTAAGTTTAATGGAGGAATAGAAGTTGTTAAAGTCCTGGTAGAATCTCTGTATGGATTCCTCCCCATGTGTCCATATGATGAAGATGTTCTTGATGTACCTTTGGTATCTCAGGAGTGTGAGAGGGCAGCCACAGAGGAAACAGATTTTAAAGTCTGTCATAAATATACTGCCCATAAAAAATATATTATGGTCAGCTGATTTTAGACCTGGACAAACTAATGATGACCCTCTTAGACTCTAGAATCAAAGGCTCTTCCATGATTTTGGCCAGACTGATAACCAAGCCACTGCCCGCTGTTTCTAGCTTGACCAAATTAGCCCTCAACTGTAGCAATTCAAACTGAGAGAACTATCATCCATACATTTTAGGTCGCAAAGCAAAACAGTGCTCAGGTCAATGCCACTGATAGCTGTCCTTCTAGCTTATCCATCAGGAAATCAATATTGATATTGAATGACAGCAGTCTGACACAGTCTTTCTGAATTCCCACGGAAACAAGAAACTATGTCATATATACCTACAGTTAATTCAGGCACAGCTTTTCATCCTCTACAGAGCTCTTCTATCAATAACACCATGATCCCAGGGTTCCTGAGTGCCCTCATCAGATCCTACAAGCTTACTCAAGGTATTGGATCAAGAGCCTTGCAGATTTCTATTAATAGGACTGCACATAGCTTATTAAATTCACAAAAATCCACCTTCACAAAAAGCCATCTTAAAATAAAAACCTGGCTGACAGCAGAACAAATCCAATCTAAGCTGCCCTGGCATCTTCACCTTTGTCATGACGTAAGTCCAATTCAAAACATTACCGGAGAAAAAAAAAACTCTCTCCTGGATCAGCAACAGCCCCACAAGAATTGTTCAGGATGTCAAGAGCTTTTGATAGTGGGAGCAGAAAGTTGTTACTGAAGTTCAGGCACAATACAGTCTTCTCTCTTCCATAAGTTCAAAAGCCAGTTGTGATTATCCATGTGCTCTCATCTGACCCTGTGGCGTAGACCAGGTGGTAGATACTATGGATACAATCAACTGAGGGGGTGGGACAGGAAGGAAATTCCATCATTTCAGAGGTTTCTATTTTAGTCATCATGCACCTATAGTAATTGCCCTGTATTTTTCAGAGAAAGAAGATCACTCTTCCCTCAGCCCTTCCAATCAATTAGAATGGTATTAGTGTGCCAGATTGTAAGATTGTAAGGCCGGAAAGGACCTGGAAAGATCATCGGGTCCAGCCCCCTGCACCAAGCAGGAAAATACAACTGGGGTCAAGTGACCCTGGCGAGGTGACTGTCCAGTCTCCTCTTGAAGATTTCCAGGGTAGGCGATTGCACCACCTCTAGAGGGAGCTTACTTCACAGTCTGGACACCCTAGTTGTGAAGAAGTTTTTCCTAATGTTGAGCTTAGTCTTCCAGGAGTTTGTGACCACTGTTCCTGGTTTTCCCCAAGGGTGCCCTGGTGAACAGCTGTTCACCGAGCCCTCGATGTACTCCCCTAGTGTAGCGGTAAACTGCTACCAGGTCCCCTGTCAGCCTTCTTTTCTTCAGGGTAAAGAGACCCAGGTCCCTCAGCCTTTCCTCATATGGCTTGCCATGCAAGTCTCTGATCATACAGGTGGCCTTTCTCTGGACTCTCTTGAGCTCTTCCACGTCCTTGTTGAAATGCAGTACCCAGAACTGGACGCAGTAGTCCAGCTGTGGTCTCACCAATGCAGAGTAAAGCAGAAGAATCACCTCTTTGGTTTTGCTGGAGATGCATCAATTGATGCATGCCAGAGTGTTATTTGCCCTGTTGTGCTACAGCGTTGCACTGCTGGCTTATGTTCATACCGTGGTCCATTATTACCCCCAGGTCCCTTTTATTTGTAGTGTTGGTCAGATTGGCATTGCTAAGCCTGTAGGTGTGCAGGGGATTGCTCATCCCCAGGTGGAGCACTTTACATTTCTCAATGTTAAACCTCATCTGGTTCCAGTCTGCCCAACTTGCTAGCCTGTCTAGGTCCACCTGTATCTGCAGCCCATCTTCAGGCAAGATCACACTCCCCCATAACTTGGTGTCATCCTTGAACTTGGCCAGTGAGCTCTTCACCCCCACATCCAAATCATTGATGAATGGTTTGGAGTCTGTGCAACCAAAACAGGACAGTACTCTTGAATTCCAGGACAATGTAACAAAACCTTCCTAGTCCCCTAACTTATGGACCACAATCCAAAGCTCTTCTTGGCTGAGGAAAAGTGGCTGTCCCAGAACCTTCTGCCCCACCTGAAGCAACAAAGGAATGGAAGACCAGAGACAAGAAATATCTAATAGACTGACATGATGATGCTGCAAAGTCCAACATCCTCGGCCTTTGCTTTTGTTCTTGAAGGATATGTTTCAAAGACCCCAATTGTAGCCTCCACTTTTCCGAGCCCCAGGACCTATAAGCATCTCCTCATTGATTCAGGCTTCAACTTTAAAGGGCTCAGACCCCATTCACAAATTGCCAATGGTCAATGCTAATGACCTGAAATGACAACATTCCTTAGACTGATAAAGGACATGAGACTCCCATTTCTAATGCTTCAATGTTCTTGAGCAGTTGAAAACAGAAAGCTGTCTGGGAGCTGAGTTTTAATAAAGTCTTTGGGTTGACTGATTTTGGTTTGTTAACTGCCTGACATCAAGGTTGGAGATTCACTTTTGTCAGCAGAAGCTGACTGAGAGTGTCATGTTCAGCACCTCTGCTAACTCATACATCAATGACTATTGACTACCAACAGTTGTTAACAACAACGTGATTAATAACAGACTGGATCAGGTTTGCTTGGGAATTTCCAGGTGCCAGAAGAACCGTATCCATGGCACTGGCAGCTGCAAATTCCAGCAGTCGCTGATCATTCTTCCTCTCTTCTGCCTGAGAGCAAACTTCCCAAGTACACTTGCCCGGCTGTTCTTCTTTCTGAACGGAGTGATAATTTGTCCAGGATTATGACAACATTGATTGTTTCTCTTTAATAGATTATAGGGTGATCAAAATGTATTGCTTGGGCCCCTTTTAAACTGCTGGTCTGGGATCTCCTTTCCTCCCCTAATCATTTTTTATGTAATTTCCTAATGCAGAACATTGGAACGTAATAGTCCTATATTGCTTTTGTCCCTTCCCCATATTGCAAACATTGATTTTCTTTCCCCCTTTGCGTCTCACTTGGGTGCACGAGTCATTGCATGGCTGTGAAATATGACTTTTTTTTCTTCTGGCTGGCAGTGATGTTTTTCCTCAAGCCATTAAACATATACATATTTATATATTTCAAATATATGTGTGACGGGAGGGGAGGCAGAAAAGCTATAAATATAGTCACAGAGGATGGAGATGGGGAAAGACCTTGTAGGTCAGCCAGTCAATCTCCCTGCCAAGGGAACACTGTTCTCCATGGTATATTTTCCTAGCGTTTTGTCCAGGTTCCTCTCAAGCAATAACTTTTTCAGCCTCTCCTTGGTAAGATCATTCCACAATGAAATAGATGTTGCTGTTGGGAACTTGGTCCCAATATTCAGGCTAAATTTACTTCCCCTGTTTGATTTGTAGAAACTTCTTACAGGAACCATTTGTGTGAAGTGATAGAATATATCAAGTTGCTGGTTAGTTCATGCCTAGTAGGGTGGGAGAGCGCCTCCTGTACCATTGCTATTCTTCTTATTTATTACCTGTTATTCTTTTCCCATCTTTATTTTATTTATTGTTTCTTTGCCTCTTTTGTTCTCTTTATTGTACTTACATTCGCAGGTCTCCTCTCCCAAAGCAATCTACACAGCTAAGTCAATACTGCCAGCCCGATCAAGCTGACTAGGCACATTAACTATCTTTAAAGGTTTGCATCCCAGCAGCACAGCAGGTCAGAAGGATGCTGCTGGAGCCAAGGGATGGAATTAGGACTTCTCAGATTTTGATTCTAGCCCCACATTTTCTTTGCTTCATTCCTCACCTATTACTTTCTATTACTACTTTTTCCCATACAAATGCTACACTCATCAGGACAGAACATGCTGATTAAGCGCCTGCTGCAATGGGACCTTGATCTATATTATTTCTTATTTATTATCATCATTTCATATGAAGTATTTGCTTCTTACAGTGAATAAAAAATAGGTGGATTACAGAAATCAAAGACATCTCTCTGGCAGGTATCTAAGTTTCATTATTTTACAACTACAAAACGTATCATAAAGATGTGTTAATTTTGTAGCAAAAATACCTCAGGGCATAACCACCTGTGCAAATGATTTCTCTCTTTGTACAGTGATCCCCACACAGCATTAACAGCTGCTAACGCTAAATAACGGCTAGCCTCCAAGAACAACATTCTCCAATAAATTTAGACTAGGAATAGCAACAATAGCTGCTGCGATGTGCTTAAATGAGCAGACCACCATTTCTGAGAGTTCACGGGTGATACATCCTTACTTGTCAATTAGGAAATGTATTTAGTTGATTTACTCTTTGCAAACCATCTTCTTTAACTATATGTATATAGCAAAAGTTTCATGCCTAAGAGAGAGGATCCAAGTTTTTCGTATACTCATTTATTCATTGAGAAATAGAGCGTCTGCTTTTGGGTTAGATTTGACCAGTACATACGACTGAAAAAAAGAAAAAGTCAAGATATTTAGCTTTCAATTTGAGTTAATTGAATTTTAATTTAAACAAACAAAAAAAAGCCCCCAAAAGATGAAAACCAAGCTAAATGCTTTGTTTGTCACATGAAATGTTTAATTCACCCCCACCCCTACCTCTAATGTTTTTTTCATTTGCAAGGAAAAAGAAAACGGAAAAAAAAATAATTTATCATTAACCTGAAACCTTCCCTTGCTTCCACAGAAGTTTTCATCTTGGTCAATAAACACATGGAAATGATTTATTCACACAGTTCAATGTCAACACAGGAGCTAGATAAATTCTGCTAGATTCATCTCCCAATATTTATTCTTATTCCAGTCAAGAAGCAGAAAGACAATGCAAATAAGGTGACCATGACTCCTCTGATGGTGACTAGTCAAAGTGACCGTTTCAGAGACAATTCACACACAGACATTTGATTTCCTTACTTAGACTACAAGCTCTTTGGGGCAGGGGCTGTATCTTGCATATATTTACAACACTCAGGACAACTGTGGCCTCAATGCAGCAGTAATAAGTCTCTAAGTATATTATCATGCAAACTAATTAAACTATTGAACAAATGCAATGACTTAGCTCTTCGTAGAGTCACAGGAAAGAAAGGATGAATGGGCCTCACAAGGTCATCTTGTCCAGTCCCCCACTCAAAGCAGAAACAGCTCTGACTAAACCGAACAAGCTTTAGTTCAAAGTGCCCTGCCACCATTTTTTCAGCACAGGGACACTGATACACATGACACTCGGGTGCTTTTAATTAGCACGGCTTGCTAATCAAAGTGCCCCCACACACACCTCCTGGAGCACTTTAATGAATGCCCACTGTTCCTTGCTCCTTCCTGCCCCTGCACAATCATCCTGCCACTGTTTGACATCCCATGCCCTCTATGACCCAAGGCAACTTTTGGCCACACACCCTTCTCCTAAAGGGGCTGAAAGGTATATTGATGGTAGATTCCTCCCACTCATCATGCTTTGAGCCCTATCTGATGTTTAAATAGGTTCTGCTACTTAAAAGATGATATTTCACAGCCATTTTAAGAGGAGAGATTCCTCTGTGGAGGCTGAAGAGACGTTGTGCACTCCAGTCTGATCGCAAATGGTATCTGTTGTCCTTCCCTTTCCAGCTGCCTCCACCCAGTTCAAAATCTTTCTTGCATCTCCCATGAACATCACCAAAGCATCAGTTTCTGTTAGTACAATAAATGGAAAATGAATGCACCAATGATAAGCTGGCAAACAGCTTCTCTCAGGGCCAGGCCAATGCTCTGAGTAATACTGATGAACAAATTTGTTTCTATCAATAAATCCTTGCTGCAGCCCCTTATCTACAGTTGTAGTACAATCCCAGTTGGGATACCACTCTCTTACTTTCTCTTATATAACCTTATCTATTGACATGCTTTCCTTGCCCCTGTCTTTACTCCAAGTTTAAGAGAGATCATCACCCAAGACAATCTGTAGATAGGACATGTTTGATGTCAATCCCAGCTGAGGTATGGGACTGTCTTCAAAGTTCCCACTTTCTTTTTTAAAAGAATAAATTAATGATACTGTTTCAGCACTGACTTTTTTGGCAGCCATCACCAACCCTTTCGAAACAGGTGTTCCAGCATGCTTCATTGGGCAGAATGAAGAACAATGCCCCCCTCCCAAATGTCACTGTATATGATGTATTCAGTGATTGCTGCTTTTTGATCAAGACTACATTCACTCATATAGCAGGGAGCAATCCATCTGTTTTGTAATCTGGAATGAGCCGTTGAAGTGCAAAGTCATTAATTTTAGGGGGGAATTGGAAATAGAAAATGGTGAACACATAGTGCTAAATTTCAAACCTCCCTTGAATGCTGGAAATTTTATTGGCTAGAATATTACTGAGTTTGTTTTCCACACAGGGGAAGTGTGGCTAGGTGGGAGGGAAACAAGCAGATTCTGAGAAAGAAATGTTCTAATTAAAAATAAAGTAGCTCCTCTGGGTCAGATTCTCACTTATTATAAGCATTACTGAATCACTGAAGTCAGGGCCAACTGGAGTTCTGTTCACACACAACTCAAACCCACTTGGGACAGCCTAACCTTAGGCTCTTTGCTTGTTGACACAGTAGTCACTCTTAAAATGTTCAGGTTACTATATCTGGAATCGGCTTTTGATAAGGTGAATTTATTCAAGAATATACACTACCTGGTACAAAAGGATCCCTAGTCCATGACTGAGGCTCGTAGGGCCTTGTTAGACCTTATGCTGTAGGTCGATGAATGTTTAATCGACTTAGTGTTGTTTGGCTTAGTGGAGCAGTCACATGGTAATACAAAAATCCTGCTCTGACTGTTCTTCACCTGCATAGCTGTGACTTGCCAGTAAAGGCTTGGTGAGAAGGGGCAGGATTAGGAGTGTGGCCCACTCACTGCTCCTGCAGGGCAGAGAGCCACCACCATGTCAGCTGTAGCAAGACTACAGACACCTGGGGAAGCAGCTTCCTTGGGGCTCTGTGGTCTCGCTGAAAGGGACAGGGGAGCTCCACACTGAAAACGGGGCTGCTTCCCCAGGTCTCTGTGGTCTTGCTAAATCAACACAGCAGCTCTGCACTCACAGAGCGCAGCAAGCTTCCCAGCTCCCTGCACATGTGGAGGAGCCCTCCCTCCCAGCTTGCAGCTCTCCAAGAGATTGGGTCTCTACTACAGCTGGGCAGGGTGTCCCTGGGTCCATGCATGTTTGGAAGGGATTTTCTGGTTGGAGTGAGGCTGAGAGGCCGAGGGGTCAGAAGGCTCATAGAGGGGCTGCATCAGGAATTGGTAGAACATCTGTAAGGATGCCATCTGTGAGGCATGGAGCATGGTATGGGGAAGGTATGGAGCCATGCAATTGGTCTATAAGGTCAGGACCACAAGCCAGGTGATCATAATAAGACCAGGGCAACCTCCCACACTCTGTATAACAACTATCATCAATGCATGGTAGGAGAGAGCTGAGCAACTGCTCATAGAGCACAGTATCTCAATTTTTGGGGGGTAACCTGCGACAATTACCCTGCTCACACTAAGACTTGTGAACCAAGCAAACATACAAAATAATTTATACAGATCAGAAAAATGCACTCCATGAAATTAGCCAATTCTCATAAGCTTTCTGGTGAATGCTTTAGAAAATTTGCCTACCCTACCAGCCCTTGTCACCAACTGAGGATGTCAGTAAAAATAAGGATCCCTGAATCATCCTTTTAAGGCAGTGAGGTACAGATGTGTTAAACTACATACACTTCCATGGAATCTGCTTGCTAGAGGCCTACTGAAAGACTCATATTGATCAGCTCCTAAAGGAGAATAAAAAATGAAAGATCAAGAACTAGAATAACAACACCAGCTTTAATGTTAAATAATGGTTCAGCCATACTCAATAGGCTCTGTGCTGTGAATAAGGCACTGATAACTCAAGTAGAGTTTCCTCCTGTGCCCATAAAATTCAATGGGACTTTTGCCATTGACTCTAATAGCAGCAGGATTGGGCTGTTAACCCTTAATTAGTTTATTTATCCTATCTGTAGCACATGCCGAGTAGAGTAATTAAGGCATTTATAGCCTGTAAGTATCTTCCAGAAAATCATTAGATATTCTTCCTTAAACAAAACTTTAGATTTTCCCTCTGTTTCAGTCTAGTGTGATTGCCTTCAAAGGAAGAGGAACATTCTGCTTCATCAGTTAACATTTTATTGTAGAATAAATTTGGCTAAATAGATAACAGGAGAAGACTTAGATTAAATTTTTAATCTGAGAACAGCAGCAGCAGATGAAAAAAATATTTAGGCTGCCATTTGGGGATCTACATTTCCTTTCCCATCAACGTTTCAGCTCATACTAATGCACGTTTGTCACAAAAGAACTTGATATATCTATACCAAGGAATTTGAAAGTGCGATATGTGCTATATAATTTATTTCAATTGCAAAGTCACTTTATCATAATTTGCCTCATAATTTGCTTATTTTTTTTAAGCATAGGAAGATGTTTGATCCTTTAAAGCTAATGTTAAGAAATATAATAAGTCTTTTTTTGCTTTGTTCATTAGGAAGCCATAAAAGCATAAATGGGATGTACCAAAGGGATCTATATGCATGTAGAAACTATGGCTGGCTTCACTGAATGACTAATGAAATTTGCATTGTGTTTACACTAGCCTTCTCCTGATATAAATGAGCAACTGGAACTGAATTAGTGAGACAGGTTCTGTCTGTTTCAGTTTTACTCACCCACATTCCAAAATGGAGATCTGAATCAGGCAAGCTAGAAACTCTCCGGAAGAATAACCAATTAGCTATGAACCATTTCATTCATTTCATGTATAGGCTGGGGGCAGGGTCTGAAATATGGTGAGGTTGCGGGAGGCTGAGCCCCCCCCCATAAAAGATGAGAGCTTCCAGCCCACCCCATGCCCTTCTAAGGTCAGGCTACGGTGGCAGTAGCTCCTTCCAGCTGCAACCACCACTGACCCCAGCCCACCCCTCAAGAGCTGGAATGTACTTTGAACACTGGCTGGATCAGGGGATGGAACATTTTATCCGCCCTTTCTTCTGCTTTTGTTTTTTGATCTCTTTTCACCCTCAGTGGTATTCTCAAGGTGACATACAGACATACAGTAAAAGATTTAGGGACTGATTTCTTGAAAAATAAATACAAAGCAACTGGGCCCAAGTCTAATAAAACTAGTCTATGAAGATTGCAGGTTCGATGGGCAAGCCGAAAAGTAATTTTCCCCATGTGAAATTTCTTAGAAGAGGAAAGTGCCTAGTCCCTCCTTTTTCCTGTAAAGAGAAGGAGAAAGAGGGGGAAAGGGAATGATGGAAACTCCTTAAAAAAGAAAGATGTCAAAGGGAATTTTTAAAAAGCCTAACGTTTTTGATGAAAACAGTCATTTCAGTTGGCAAACCATTTTTATTCAAAAAATCTTCCATTATTTTTTACTAGTTGTAGTCTTTGGCCGTGTGTAGATTAAATGAGAGATGTGTGTGCATGACACTTTAAAGTGGGCTAGATGCTTTTACACTGCTTTAATGGTGTCAGTGTGCATGTATAGAGTTGCCCTGGAAGGGCCCAGAACAAGCTTAGACCCAGTCGGGTAATTGGCTGGCCACTACCCATCTGAGGGTTGCGGGAGAGGCCCAAAAGATGGTATGTCTGACACCCAAGGTACAAACTAGATAAAGCCTATGGCCTAAGGGGCCCACTCCAAGAGGGAGCAAGGCACAATAAGTTGTTGAGGCATAACAGAGACCCTGTGAGAGGAGGGCGGTGTGAATGTGTCTGTGACTGAGGCCTGACAATGATGCCTAAGCTTGGTCCAGCTGTAGGCTGGGAGCACTGTCATCTGGATGCCATCTGTGAGGCTTGGGCTGCAGTGTAGGGGAGGAACGGAGCTGCAGATAGCGCCCCCTGGCATCGGGGCAAGAAATGGGCAGCCTCCCGCCTTAATTAACATCGTAATTAAGAACAAGGCGTGGCAGACGAGTCAGGTGGATGGCATGCCCAAAGGCAGGAGGGGAAACTAACACTGTGGCTAGTCGGAGAGCCCCACATTGCCACAGACACTCCTAAAGGAAATGCTGGAGTCTGTTGGGGCGCAGTAATTACCATGCTGCAGTAAACTTGATTAATTGAGTCTGCTCCAATATGCTGTAATTACAGCACAACAAAGCAGCCTCACAGCACGTATACAGGTGCCTCTAATGGCTAGGGCACTTGCCAGGAACATGGACACCTGGGGTCTAGGTCTACTGCAGCCTGAAGAGGTTACAAACCACACCTCCCAAGACAGCACCCTAACCAGCAGGTTACAAATGAAGTAAAAGTGGGGATAGGGATATCCTCCATCCCTTCTATAAAGCTGTGCCAATGTGCAGCCAAGAACATAAGCTACATAATATGAATAGGGAGTAGGGTTATGGATGTTGCTCCTTGTTCCTAGGGCTGTTAATGTATTTTACATTTAACAAGCATGGAATTAAATAACCCTTTTCAAAAATGTGCTAATGGCAGTAAGCAGTTTGTCAGCTTCAGCTAACACTGGCCTGCCATAAATAAAGACACTTTAGTCTGCCCATGGACTAAGGCCAATGCCTCCTGCTCTATTTCAGTGAAAACATAATTGCCCTCAGCATGCCTGATTTTAGGTTTCTCCTTCCCAGTTCAATCAATTTCAAACAGTGGAAAAAAGGAGGAATGTATTCCAACTTGAGCAGTATAATTCATTCTTAAAATGATGATACACAGTGTAGATCCTAGCACTCTTCAGCACCAAAAATCTTATCTTTCTGTGACTCACTTCAGACTGTCACTTGGGTTTTGTCTGGCACAAAAAGAAACAGTGTATTTCCAAGGTAATGTTTAGATGTACTAATGTTGTTTTAAGGTCATCTGTTGCAGCCCTGCAGACACATGTAGAAAAATACTTGGTATCAACCATCTACATATGCCTTCTCCCCTTTTAGGAAGCAGAAAGTAACTGTGTAACCAGACTCTGGAACAGACTCCCAGTGGGGGGTGGTGCAGGCACCTACCCTGGAGATCTTCAAAAGAAGACTGGACACAGACTTTGCTCTAGTTATTTGACCCCAGCAGTCTTTCTCGCCCAGAGCAGGGGGGTTGGACCCAATCATCTCAT
>NW_017728992.1:196428914-196429926 GCF_001723915.1 Gavialis gangeticus | reverse complement strand
AGACTTTGCTCTAGTTATTTGACCCCAGCAGTCTTTCTCGCCCAGAGCAGGGGGGTTGGACCCAATCATCTCATAAGGTCTCCTCCAGCCCTAAACTTCTATGAATCTGTGTGAATCTGTGAATCCCCTTTTCAAACATGTAGTTTGGGGTATATCTATCATATACAAATATCAAGTATATGATAGATATACGAGCCAATGGTGTGCCCTTGTTATGAAGACAGCTAATGACATACTGGGCTATATGAGTAGGAGCACTGGCAGAAGATCAAAGGAAGTGTTTATTCCCCTCTATTCAGCACTACTAATGTCACATCTGGAACACTGTTTTCAGTTTTGGGCCCCCCACTACAAAAAGGATGTGGACAAATTGGAGAGAGCCCAGGGGAGGGTATCAAAAATGGTGAGATGACTGGGGGACACAACTTGTGAGGAGAGGCTGAAGGAATGTGGGACCCCTGCAAGATATGCTAGGAAATCTGCTTGTCACACCAGACGACAAAGCCAACCTATTTAACAATTTCTTTGCCTCCATTGTCCTGAGCAGAGACTGGATCAGCCCCCCCACCGGGACCCCCTTAGGCCCCAGGGGAGGCCCACCCAGGCCAAGGGTCAGTGAGGATCTAGTCAGAGAACTTCTGGATGGACTGGACGTATTTCAGTCAGCTGGTTCTGACGATCTCCACCCCCGAGTGCTGAGGGAATTAACTGAGGTCATTGTGGGACCCCCGGCACGGCTTTACAAGCACTCGTGGTGCTCTGGTGTGGTGCCAGAGGACTGGAAGAGGGCCAACATGGTTCCCATCTTCAAAAAAGGGAGGAAGGAGGACCCAGGAAACTATAGGCCAGTTAATCTTACCTCAATCCTGGGTAAGCTTTTCGAGAGAATTATTCTGGTGCATGTCCGTGAGGGTCCAGCAGGGGAGATTATGTTTATGCCTCTAATGAACCCAACACTGCATGCTCGGGGCGACCAGTACGGGTTCATCAGCGGCAGGTCCTGTCAGACCAA
>NW_017728992.1:196423151-196427921 GCF_001723915.1 Gavialis gangeticus | reverse complement strand
TTCCTGCCATGGCAGGGGGTCGGACTTGATGATCTGATCAGGCCCCTTCTGACCCTAGCAACTATGAAACTATGAACTGGGATTATTTAGTTTAGAGAAGAGGAAACAGAAAAGCAATTGAATAGCAGCCTTCAGCTACCTGAAGAGGGTTTGAAAGAGGATGGAGCTGGACTGTTCTCAGTGGTGGCAGATGACAGAACAAGGAGTAATGGGCTCAAGTTACAGCAAGGGAAGTTTAGGTTAGATATTAGGAAAAACTTTCTCACTAGGAGGGTTATAAAGCACTGGAACAGGTTACCCAGAGAGGTGGTGCAATCTCCAGCCCTGCAGGTTTTTAAGGCCTGGCTAGACAAAGCCCTGGCTGGACTGATCTAGTTGGGGATGGGTCCTTGCTTTAAGCAGGAGATTGGACTAGATGACCTCCTGAAGTCCCTTCCAACCCTAATTTTCTATAATTTCTATGATAGGAAAATAAGGCTCAAATGGACCTCAGAAGACAGAATTAAGCCCTGACTAAGCTATCCCAGTGAAGTGGCTGTCCAACCCACTCTTGAAAATGTCAGGGATTGAGAATCTTTGACTTCTCTGGGTAACCTGTTCCAATGCTTGACCACCGTCATAGTCAGAAAGTTCCTCCAGATCTCCAACCTAAATTTCCTCTGTTGCTGCTTGTGGCCATTACTCCTAATCCTGTCTCCCATGGCCAAAGGAAAAAAAAATCTTCATCCTCTCAGTAGTTGCCTTTCAGGTATTTGAAGACTGTTACCAAAACACCCCAGTTTCTCTTCTCCAAGCTAAATAAACCTAGCTTTTTTAGCCTTTCCTCATAAGTCATGTTTCCCAGGCCTCTAACTATTTTTGTCACTCTTCACTGGATTCATTCCAGTCTGTCCACATCCATCTTGAAGTGGGGGCCCAAAACTGGACACAGTGCTCCAGCTGAGGCCTGAAGCACTGTGATGGCCAGTTCTGAATACTGCAGAATACAGTGGAAGAATCACATCCCTTGACTTAAAAATGACAGTCCTAGTAATACAACTCAGTATGTTCTTGGCTTTTTCTGAAACAAGAGCACACTATTGGCTCATATTCATCTCATGATCTTCTGTAATACCCAGGTCCTTCACTGCAGTACTGCTGCCTAAATAGTAATTCCCCAGTCTAATTGAGGTAGAAACACGAAGCATTGCAGCTCCTTGTATAATACTTTTTAGATTGAGGTCCAGTGCATTTTTGCAGTCTAATATTCCATGTGGACTCCAATCCACTCCCCAATGACTGGACAATCCCCAGACTGAGCTCCCCCCCCGCTTTCTTCCTCCCCCCTATACTGAACACAGCACCAGAGTTGGGCCATGTTGCATCAGCCCAGCCCAGCTCCTGGGCAGGGACTGACAGAAGTTAATGAAGGTGCTGCACTTTGGAGTGCCTTCATCTGAATCCTCATATAATGAGGGTTCATTTGTCATGTGATTGGGCCCTTTTGAAATGCTCAGGAGCCATGTACTTCATCAGGTTGTAGAGTGCTTTCAGGGGGCTGATGGCACAACAAGAACATCACTTCCATTTTCTTCAGGAAAATTATCTGTTCCCAAGTTTGTTCTGAGAGACTAGAGTCTCTCATTCCTAATTCCATTACCTTCATTGAAATGATGCCAGTGACACCAACTAAGGATCAGGCTTACAATGTTCATGGGTTTCCCCTCTTTTGCCTTTGGAGATCACGGCCCAATTCTACAGAAGTACATCAGTTCAATGCAAGTACCTAAGTCCAAAACTGTGATTCTCAAAATCTCTGCTGAACTTCTGCCTAACCCTGGAGGTATCTAAATTCTGCAAAGGCTTTCATTTACAACACAACTTTCCACCGGCATCTAAAATTCTGCTTCTGAATATGCCCCAAAATGGCTCAGACCTGAAAGGGTTACCTCAAGCTCAGCCCAGCGAGGAGCCACAAACTGGGCATTCTTCAACCTGTCTCTTCTGATGCACTGTTCAGAAGAGTGTAGAGAAAAAAAAATGCAGACAGCTATCACCGCTTTTTTTTTTCTTTAAGATAGCCAGGCCAGGATGTGTTGGTTGTGCCTCCCATCTATGGAGCACGACCGTGCTTAAAACACTCAGCCAGGACATTGTTCCTGTTTAGGCAGCTAGCTATTTGGTACAGAGCACATCTGATTTCCTACAATTCCTAATATAATATGAGCCCCAATATTGGCTGAGGTGTCTAGTAGCTAGCACAATACTAAAGATTAGTAATTCCTTTCTCTCCAACCTTCTCCCTTTTGGCAATTTTTTATTTTATTTTTTTGAGGAAACAAGAGTTTTCATTAACTTTGTGAAATAATTGACATGTAGATGTCCTGTGCTGTTAATCAGCTGTTTCTAAATATGTACCTTCCATGGCAATTTTTTTTAATTGAGCATTTGTCAGATAACAGAGCTTTCAACATTTATCCAGAATTTGATTTGTCTGTCAAAAAAAAAAGGGGGGAAAAAAGAGTCCTATTTTAGGCTGTCTCCTAGTTTAAAAAAAAAAACAGAAGGGGAAGCATACAGCAATTTATGCTGGTATGCACAGCAGTGCTGTAGAGGTTACCAAGCAACGAACAGGAGATGTGTCAGAGGAGCAAGGAAGATTGGAAAGATGAATAAAAGTGTGGGCAAGAGATTCCAGAACATGGAGAGAGGCACTAGAGAGACCTGGCTTCTCACTTCTCCCTTATGCTGGGTTTTAAGCAGCATCCCTGAACAGAGTTTATTTCAAGTGGATGCATTTGTTTACATGGGGGCTTGAGGGAAGAGACAGCCTCCGTGTAACTTAATGATCAAAACGAACAAAAGATTAGACTGTCAGTAGCTAATTAGATGAAGCTAAGGATGCGTGTGTGTGTATATGCGTGTGTGTGTGTGTATAGAACAAACAAGCTTGACACTATAATAGGCATAGTCACATCTTAACAAGCCAACAGGAAATAATATTATTAAAACCGCAACTGGAATGAGGGAGATGCTGTTTTTCTTTCGGCCAAAGAGCAGAGCTCAGACTTGAGCCTGGAAAATAGACTCAGTTTCAGGGCTAACGTAATTGTGCTAAAAATCGCAGTTGTTCTTGCACCGTTTTCCACCATCTTCATGCCCAATCAGGCAAGTTTAAGTGAAAGTGTCCTTTTCTGAATCAGAGACAGAGGGAAAGAGCTTGGATACCAGATCCAAATCATACGGTCCTAGGGAAGTCATGGGAAACTAGGGGTGGAAGGGACCTCAGAGTCATCTAGTCCCACCTTCTGCTCAAGGAGGATCATCCCTGACTAAACCATCCCAGCCAAGTGTCTGTCCAACCTGCTTTTGAAAGTTTCCAAGCATGAAGATCCCACAGCTTCTCTAGGTAGCCTGTTCCAGTGCCTGACCTCCCTCATTGTGAGAAAGTTTTCCTAATCTCCAACCTAAGCTTGCCTGCTGCAGCTAGAGGCCATTGTTCCTAATCCTGTTCTCTGCAGTCACAGAGAAAAGTCCATCTCCATCCTCTCTAAAATCACCCTTCAAGTATTTGAAGACTGTTACCAAATCAATCAGCCCTCGGTTTTCTTTTCTCCAGACCAGATGACTCAAGCTCTTTCCACCTTTTTTCATAACTCCCGTGTCCCAAACCTCTAATCGTTTTTGTTACTGTCCACAACCTTTTTTGAGTATGTGGCCCCAAATGGGACATAGTACTCCAGGTGAGGCCTCACCAGTGCTGAATAGAGAGGAAATCTACCTCCCTTGAAGTCTGCAGGGTTTAGGGGCCTTCTCTGCCTTGGGTAAATTACTTAAGAACTTTATTTACTTGTCATGTCTTTGGGCAGAAGACAAAATGCCCCAGAGTTCAAATGACTATTATTACTATTATTAACATTAACATTAATAATGCCGGGGATGAGATTGCTCTCCTACCCATGCAATTATGCCTTATCCTAATAAATATTCACTAGCGTCATCTCTCCTTGAGCTTATGCACTAAAGATCTCTGATGTTCAGCTCTGCCAGATGTAAGATGCCCACAGCCATAGTTTGAACTAGTTAAACCCTTCATAGGATGCATCCCAGGGATGAAACAAGCAAAACAAGAAAAAATGGAGGATCAAGTTACTACAAGACAGTGGGTTGGGTGGCTATTTTGCCTGTTTCCATACCCAATTCTCTTCTCACTCTCCTTAACACTACATTTCTTATGTTTCTAATCTAATTTCAAAAAATATAATCTCCAGGGTCCATCACCTGACACTCTCCATTTCTCCTTTGTTTTGGATGCCGCATTATAGATAGGTAACATTGTACAGTCATAGAATCATAGAAGTAGGGTCGGGAGAAACCTTGTAGATCTTCAAGTCTGACCCCCCTGCCTGGGCAGGAGAAAAACTGGGCTCAGATGACTCCAGCCAGGTAAGCATCAAGCCTCTTCTTAAAGACACCCCCGGTTGGAGCCAGCACCACTTCCCTTGGAAGTCAGTTCCAGATCCCAGCCGCCCTGACCGTGAAGTAGTTCTTACAGATGTCTAATCTAAACCTCCAACAACTTGTGGCCGTTATTCCTTGTTATGCCAGGGGGGTGCTAGGGGAAACAAGGTCTCTCCCAAGCCCTTCTGCTCCCCCCTAGTGAGTTTATAGATGGTCACCAGGTCCCCCCTCAGCCTTCTCTTGTGAAGGCTGAACAGGTTCAGGTCCTGCAGTCTCTCATTGTAGGGTCTGCCCTGTTTCACAGTTTCATAGTTTGTAGGGTTGGAAGGG
>NW_017728992.1:196422468-196423132 GCF_001723915.1 Gavialis gangeticus | reverse complement strand
CCAGAACTGGATGCAGTACTCCAGCTGTGGCCTGACCAGTGTCATGTAGAGGGGGAGGATCACCTCCTTGGACCTGCTCGAGGTGCACCTGTGGATGCACGACAAGGTCCGGTTAGCCCTGCCAACCCTGACCTCACATTGTTGGCCCATGTTCATCGTGGAGTCAATAATGACTCCAAGATCCCTTTCTGCCTCCATGCTGTCAAGAAGGGAGTTTCTCATCTTATAAGTTTGCTGCTGATTACTACTGCCCAAGTACAGCACCTTGCACTTGTCAGTATTGAAGCGCATCCTGGTTTTTGTCCTCATGGTGGGAAGTACTACACTTTAAAGGCCATTCAGCGGTATCATTCTGAAATCTATCTTAGATTTTTACCACCTTGCTTTTTTGGCAACCTTTGCCAGCCTCACCATGCTCAAGAGTTTTTGGATTTTGAAACGCACATTATTTTGTGGAACTGATCCAAAAAACCACAGCAAGTCCTGTGTACCAGACAATTTCAGATCATTACTGCAGAGTAATATTTTTAGAGGATGGGGACACAGGAGTAGAAATAGGAGCAACAAGGCATTGCTCTTGCAAAAATAAAACTGGAAAAGTAGGGTGGTCAACCTGAGAGCATGCCTTCCCTCAGCAGCTCTTTCCTAGAAAAAGTTTAAGTTT
>NW_017728992.1:196415729-196422137 GCF_001723915.1 Gavialis gangeticus | reverse complement strand
TATATATATATATATATATATATATATATACACTTTATATATATATAAAGCCACTTTTGCTATCTTAGATGGAGTTAAGTCACTGCTTGAAACACCACTGACATGTAAAGAAGTGCCTTCCTTTTTATCCTCCTACCTATTCAAAGCATCTCCCCCAAGGTTAGCTCGAAGGTAAGACTGCACTTGCAGGAGACTTCATTGTGTTGTGGTCTCAGTGTTTCTTAAGATGAGAATTTGCTGGAAATTCATGTCCCGTCCTATTCATTGTGAAGCTAGGGGACTCCCAGATCTGCCAACTGAGTGGTGTGCAATCTGTCCTTATAGGCAACAGAAGCAAGGTCTCATGTCTGAGACCATCTAAACTATCTGTTACCACTTATACCCAAATCAGTTGTCATCTAATCACCCTCAGGCTAGATTTTCACATCATTTCCTCCCGGGGTGAAAGCTTCCTTCTCTAGAGAGTGTATTATTTCATTTCACTTCTCACACCTTCTTGCTTAGCAGTCGGAAGGGATCATATCAGAATTAAACATGATTCATCAATATGAATTTTAGATTTGGGGATGAAAGAGAGAAAACCTGTCAGTTTCGGTTTTGCTTTACCAAGTTTAGCAACACAACTCTTAAGTGTCCCATTCAGGGCCCCAGTGCCCTTACCTTCATCAAGAACAAAAATGGTCTACTGTGCATAACCACAGCAGACATACAGCAGTTGTGTCAGTCAGCGAGGAGAAAACTTCAGAGCTTTCATCTAGCAACAATAAACCCATGGTACCTGAGCTAAAGCAGGGAATCAGCTGCAGGTAGCAGGCTCTTCTTTCCTGCAAGGAGAAATGATTATTAAGTCATCAGACCACACACAGAAGTGTTTCTATTGCTTAATTTAAGTCCTGGACAGGCCAATTTTAAATAATTAAGAGCTGGGGGGCAGGGCAAACAATGCACTTAGGGGTGACAGGGCTTTGTAAGGCCCAGAAGAAGACAAAAGGACCGGTGGCGGCAGGTCCTCCACCTCTTCTATGCAGCAGAGTGGAGACCTGCCTTCAGGGGGACCTTTTCAACCAGATCTGACAGGAATGACCCATTAGCATCGTAGTGCTGCTGCTGTGTCTGGGATGGGCCAGGGAATGTGAGCTATAAGATTTGTGAGGTGACGTCATATTTTTACTGCCCCATTTTTATAGTTGGGAGAGGTGTTAGACAAGCACCAGACAACTGTCACTAGGAAAAGGTGGTTGTTGCCAGCACTCTCAATTCTTCAGGGAATTCAAATTTGTCAGGTCAGGTCCTTCTCTAATAATGACTGGAGTGTGTGATTAGGGATGGCTTAGAAATGGTATTTAAAGGTTTGTTTTGGGGGATTGGTTTATGGGGGGGTGTACACACACACACACACACACACACACACACACTTTAACCCCTTCTGCCCATCCTGAACCATTCTAATATTACAAATAAATAGATAGATATTATATATATATTAGAATGGTTCAGGATGGGCAGAAGGGGTTAATTGTTTTCTAAAGGTGGTCACAAAGTTTCACACAGCCTTTCAATCAGACAGGCTGTCTAACACAAGACCAATGGATACACGGACAGTCTGGGAAACTGGGGGCATATGCTACACTGCCCATAACATGAGATAAGGTGTCACCAGCTCACAAGGCCAAAGAGGGGGGCCTAGATTTCCTGTTTTGGGAAGGGCGTGCGCGTGGTGGGCTTGGATTGTGCTGACAACACAGGACGTGAACAGTGCGATGAACACGCAGAGAGACCAATCAGCAATAGCCATGGATGGAGAGTCAGCAGGAGGGAAGGAGAATACAAAAGCAGAGACTTGAGAGTAACAAAGGGTCCCACCTGGGTCCCTTCCCATCCTCTTCCTCGAGAGGGTTCCTGAGAGGGGTCCCCATCCCCTGGGCCACCATGGACAGAGAGCACATGAGCAGCCCATCTCATCCACCCCACTGGAAGGGGAGTTGGGCCTCGGCATGCCACCTACAGGCCACTGACATCTGACACCTAAGAAAGAGCCTCAGCTTGAAGCCTGCGTCCTGGCCAGATGTACTTTGACTCTGATGACAGCCCTAGAATCGGTAGATATATAGAATTGCTTGACTGCTTGTATAGTTTCTATTCTGTTATTACAGTGCATCAAGAAATGTGTCTATTATCAAATGGAAAGGTCATGGTTGGTCTCAGGGTAGGTCGACCTCACCCCACCCCCCTTCCCCTGGAACAAGGCATCTGAAGTCCTAAATCAAGAGCCAACAGTTAAGAATGAGAAAATCTTCAATTCTCATCCCAGTCTCTAACTACAAGGGCCTGGGATAAGAACATAGAAGGGGTGAGAGGGAAGGAAAGAGATTATCCCGCATGATGAATTTCTTCAAATGAAGGGACAAGAATGTGGTGACGGCTGCTCTCAGAGACATGTAAAATTCCTGAGCAGCTCTTCTGTGAAACCCTTTTGTTATGCCATATATTCATGCATACAGCATGCCCTGTGCACCTTGTTTTTGAATGGCAAAATGGATTTTAAAAAGATGTTTTCCTTGCAGTAAGTAAATGAGTTGCAAGAGGGAGGGAGAAGAGCCTGCTCCCCGTTCTGTTCCCTGCGAGTAGCCAGCACATTTTACTTTCAGTTTTGCCCACAGTCATCGAACTGTTCTTACTGTATTTCTCATATATAATATGCTTGCAATTTCCAGCAGCCAGTTTTGGGGGGAAAGGTGTGTTGTGTGCAAGAAAATACAGTTTATTGTTGCGTCTATGTGTTATGCATGTCAGTAGGTAGAACTATCCCATGTTGTGTTTGTCTTCTGTTGCTTCCTGATGTCATGCTTGAAAAACATTTTGTTAAGCCCTTTTTTTGTTAGCATTTGATTGTTCTATTGCTCCCTGCTTAATCCTGCTTGATCTCACTAAAGCAGACAAACCCTGCAATACAGAAACATTTTGTCATAAAATGCCAGCTGGTCAAAGCTGAAACTTTCCATAGCAATGTAACACTTTTACTGAAACCTCCACCAGGAAATATCTCTCAGGTCCAGGATGGAAAGCCTGGTCCAAAAAAGATAAATTGTAGTCAGTGGTCCAATGGGCAGTGTCTTGGGATAGAGGAAACAAGGTTCAAGTGTCTCATGAAATCTTCATATTTTCCCAAGCAGGAAGTAACTGTGACCACCTGCAACCTGAGATCCTGCTCTTGCCTTTGTTTCAAGGTCATTTCCATCAGCACAGATCACATAGCTGGTATGGAAGTGAGAGGCTCCATACCAGGTATGAGCCAACTGCCCAGAGGAGTTTTCCATCTATTGACTCCCCTGTGAAAGCCTATGATACATGAACTTTAATTTCTACCCAGGAGAACTTTTACAGCCTTTTCTCCAATGCCTGATGAAGGGTGTTTGTGCCTGAAAGTATGCAATTAAGGAATATGTTTTGCAAAAATCTTGTTGGTCTAGTAAAAGATATCATCTCTACTATAAGCCCCGATTGTCATTTGTTTGGCGGCATCAACCAAGAGTCATAACCACAGAATTAAATGAAAAACCTGATGGCTCCATCCTGATGCAGAACAAACATATTTTTCAAGTCTCCAGAAGTCTTGACACATTTCCATCCAGAACTGGAGACAATATACTTGACAATATGGACACTTCTTCTGATTCAGTGTGGCACATCCTTTGTACCTAAAACCAACAGGGACTCCTTGTGCAGCCTTGGGAAAGTTACTTAAACACTATGCCTCGATTTCCTGATCTGTAAAATAAGATTGCGTCTCATGTACTACAGTAGCCTATGTCACAATTAGCCCTTTTCAACTACAAAGTAATATTCAACGTCAGGAGTTTTGGCCCACAGTTTTGTGCAACGATTCACGTAATAGACAACTGTATCAGATAGAGCACTGTGTATCTAGTAGGGCTGCGCGAGGCTTTGGACAGAGCTTCAGATTCAGAGAAGCTTTGGATGCTTCGGGGTCTGAAGCAGCACATCCAGGTCGAAGTGGCGCCCTTCTGTGGAGCCCCCTCTGAAATCCAGCCATAGGGTATAATGGGGAATCAATAAAATACCTATAACTTTGTTGTTTTTTGTCTGATTTGGATGAAATTTTCAGAGATGGCAGACTCTGCAGAGAGGATAAAGCCTGCCAAGTGTCAAGGAGATTGGTAGAGGGGTTTGGGGGTAACAGCACCCCAAATTCTTAAAAGCAAAACTCATGTCACGTCTAGGCCTTACAACATAGCAGGATGAAAACTGCAGGAGTGGTATCCTACACTGAGACCAGTCTGCCAAGTTTCAAGAAGATCGGTGGAGGGGTTTGGGGGCAGTTGTACCCCAAATCCTTGAAAGCAAAACTCCTGTCACATCTATGTGTTACAACACAGGGGGTCAAAACTGAGGCCACAAATCCTGCCAAGTTTCAAGAAGATCGGTGCAGGGGCTTGGGGGGAACTGCCCCTCAAGATGTGGACAAGCAAAACTGGTGGCATGGGAGCTTGTGGGCCTGTGTTTGTCCTGGGGCGGGGAGGGGACACACCGCTGCAGGCCTGGCTGCTGAGCTGCTGTGTTCCCAGTTACCAATCAATCAATCATGATTCACTCAGGGACCAGCTCAGTACCCAGGACCTAACTACTACATAACGACTTAACGAGCATCAATTAGCACCTACAAAACCAGGCTAAGGAGAGGAAAGACTCAATACAATCAACTGCCCCAAGACAGACACAGTCTTGGCAGAGTTTTGTCTGTCAGCAGCTAGGGGTGCAGGGCCCCAGAACTGCCCTGCACTGATCTCCACGACAGCTGACAGGCATCACATCAGGGGCTACCATCCCTGCAGCTGTCACCCCACTGTGCCTTAACACACGCAGTGTCACCCATGGCATGAGTTTTGCTTGTCCACAGCTTGGAGGGCAGTTCCCCCCAGACCCCTACACCAATCTCCTTGAAACTTGGCAGGATTTGTGGCCTTAGTAAGAGCTGCCATCCCTGCACTTTTCACCCCCCTGTGGTATAACACACAGCCATGACATGAGTTTGGCTTTCAGAAATTTAGGTACAGTTTCCCCCAAACCCCTGCACCGATCTTCCCGAACCTTGGCAGGTATCATTCTCTCAGCATAGGCTACCATCCCTGGAAGTTTCATCCAAATCAGACAAAAAACAACAGTTATAGATATTTCATTGATTCCCCATTATACCCTATGGCCAGATCTCCAGGGCAGCTCCAAAGCTTCAGCCGGATTGAGGTGCAAACCCTATCCTGGGCTCTGGATCAGATCACGGCTGTCCAAAGCAGCAGGATCTGAAGCCAGATTGAATCGCTGCCGACGTGCACAGGCCTAGCCTCTAGGCCATCTGAAGTAATATGAAAATGACACAAAGGTCTCTAGATCTAAACAGCTCAAGGAATTTAATAAGTAAATTCTGAGTGCTGCTTTTGAGACGTGGCAAGCTGCTGTTTCTCATGTACTAGCCAATTTCAATTTCACATTTGCAACTATTGTTTTTAATTGCTTTTGTTTGCCTGGAAAAAAATTACTTTTAACCCCAGTCTGATGCAAAACTTGCTTAAGGGGGTGAATCTTGTTTCAGCTAAACCAGGTTATTTCCATTTGTTCTTTACCGTTGCTAATAATTCAACTGCTCCTGTTTAAAACAGTCTTACGTGAGTTTTCTGGACACAAAAACACATGTCTGAAAGCCCTCTGCAAACAGCAGCACGGCAGGGAAGGACTGCAGAGTTCTGCTAGGTTATGTCACCATTGCTATTCATAGTTTATATAGAAAACCCAATTAATGAAAGTGTTTCACTGCACAAGGCCTTATTCAACATTTGCTTCTCTCCTTGTTTATGTATATTCAATATCAGTTAGAGTTTAGAATGTTAGCTTTGCCAAATTACATTCACATTTATTTCCCAACTACACTCCTATTGATCTCAGTAGCTCTAACAATCTCTCATTTTACTCACTGAATTTGGCAGAATGGCTGATACCTTGGCCCATTGATTTACAGGCGAGAAGGGACCTCCTTCAAAAGTGCCTGTTAAAGCCACGTTAATTGTAATATTTTACAACAGTATCATAAGATTATTTATTACTTTCACTGTACATTTAACTGTAGCCAGCATGAGCCCCGATCATTATATCTGATGTGTCAATCACACGGCAGCATTTCGTTTATCCCTTCTGGCTCAACCTGTCACCCGTATTTTTTCCTTTACAGCCTTTTAGGGACGATTTTCCCATTTATAACATTTCCTGAAATCTGCGTGATATCTTTACCTGTGTGTCTTGGGCACAGCAAGAAAGGACAGCGAGACAGAGACAATGCAAGTTCACTATGGAATCATTGTTCATGAAAGCCCCAGGTGAGCAGAACAATTAGACATG
>NW_017728992.1:196411667-196415574 GCF_001723915.1 Gavialis gangeticus | reverse complement strand
GAGCAGAACAATTAGACATGTACTTATCTTTGAATTCATGAACCATCACTTTGAAAGGTAAGTTTTCTTCTGCCTGCGAGCCTCAGAGATTCAAAGAAGCTCAAATGAACAAACACACACATAAAATCCTTACTTCTGCACATTTTACTTTTAGATAACATTCATTGGTTAAATTCCACTTTCACCTAGACCAGCTGTATCTGAGATTATTAGACAAGGATTTGGTCCACATTTTCCATTAAGAATTGTTCCCCTCCTTGCAACTCCAAGGATGCTTTGAGCAAATTATTGCATTATGAAACCTTCTATGGATTTACTTCTTTTTTTTTTAACCATGCAAAAAAGGGGGATGGGATCATTTTGTCGTTAAAGAGCCAGACTAGGGTTAAAGAAACCTCGGTTCATTCCTTGACCCTGCAACAGACTTCTTATTCACCCTCAGCTAATCATCTACAGCCAAACTGTGAGTGCTGAACAAGGCCATGCATCATGGCTATTCTCTACAACCAGTGGAGCTATTTGCAAATTGCTCATACTGTAGAAATGCCCCCCCTCCACCACCCCATTTTTCTTTTTTTTTAAATTTAAAAATACATTCCCTCCCCTTCCCCAACCATTTCTGACTTTCTCTCTGCCCTCTCTATCCCTTATAAGTAGTTATAAGTAGTCATAGATAAGCTAAGCTAAGTTCTTGCATGCCATTATTGTGACAAGCCCCTTTTTATATGGTAAATAGTGTTCTGGTATTTTGTATTGATTTTTACTTTTTTAAATTGTATTCCTGTTATGTTTGTATTGATTTTTACTGTTTCATATTGATATTGTATGATTTAGGCCTGTTCCTGTAAGTTAACCAAAGTGATGTCAACCCTCCATCTTGTAATGTCAAGTTTCCATTTTGTGTCCCCTGCCCGGGCATACCCTAGTGTAACTGTGTTGCAACTGTGACTCATACCTACCCCTCCTATGTAAATTGGTTCCTGGGTGAATGAGGATGAATAAGTGTGCTTGAGACATAATGGTAGCAGGCCTAAAAATAGCTCCTGCTCAATGACTGGACCATCAAACCAATGATTGGGCCTGTGCAAGATGGGCTCTTTCAACAGGTTTCGATTTTTGGTCAACATAGCTTGCGGTGTCCCAAAGGGTGAGGTTTTTCAAACCATCCCCTAGGAGGCTGCTCTAGGAAACTTCTTTTGATGGTAGCAGGCTCTGAACTGAAAAGGCCCCTCAGGAATTAACCCTGAGGAACCCAAACTGGCTAAGGGAGTGCCTCCCACTGAGGGTCCAAGAAAGACCATTTGCAGCCTTTCCATCCATTTAGCCACAGTTATTGAATCCAGGCCAGACACTCAGCTGGTGAAAATCCACATTGCTCCATTAAAGGCAAAAGGGCAGCGTGGAGCTGCATCCCTGAGGATCCAAGCCACCAGTTCCCATGTGGGGCTGTACAGCTGAACCTTGGTATCAATGATCTCCAATTAGATTAGCTGACTTGGTGCCAGCAGAAGCCATTACATCAGGCTGAAGCACAATATTGTCCACTGCATTTATTAAAAGCTGCTTCTGCCGTTCTGTATCACTTCCCAGTTTTGTTGAAGTCAGTGCAAGGATGATCAATGTGCAGTCTTCACCTTTAGGCACGATGGACTTAATTCCATTTGGGGTGGGAGAGAGGCAGAAAAGGCCGACAGCACAACAATGTGCAATATTCTAGGCTCTTCGATGCATCTTGAGAGGTAACTGTCTGGGAGTTACAGTTTTATGAGTCTGTATGATTAGGAAATGGAAGCACTGAAGTACTATCTCATGGGTAATGTTGTGAAGCTGCAACTGTGCTAAACCAAGGCAAATGAATGCATTTTCCATTTTCTAAATTGTCATTTTCCCAGATGAGCCCTTAAAGATACTCTGCAATCTAAAAAGGTAAAAGAGATTCACTGGGCTTCAAAGGTCAATGATATTAAAAAATGCAGAATCCTTCTACATTAATGCCCTAATTGTTTTTATTGCAGGGTTTTCACTCAGACATCAAGCTCAATCTCTGCTTTCCTTCTCCTAGGTCACAGGTGTTTAATATTTCTGACTAAGACATAATGAACCTTTTTATTTCCGTGAAAGATTTAGTCTCTTTAAAATTAGTATCTTTAAATGATTAGCTTCATCTATTGTTCAATGGGAGGATGAATAGATATGTTGGTGCTAGGCTTCCATTAGGTACCTGTCATGCTGAAGATGCCATTAAAGGCTGAAGCTTTGAGTGATCAGAAAACATGGCACTCTCTCAGTGTTTGGAACCCCATTCAGCTTTGTTTTGAGAGCAACCTTCCCTGCCTCTAATACCAGAATAATCCACCAGGGCCTGGAAAGTTACACACCCACCTTGAAAGATATCCTCTTCCCAGCAATACGAGTGGCGGTCATGTGTTCAAGCACCAGGGTGAAGCCTCAGAGGACGTAACCAGGGTGAAGCATCCCGATATTTATCCGAAACAAAAGAGAAGAGAAGAGACATGGCTGAAATGGTGGAGATAGCTTCCCAGCATCCTCAAGAAAAGTGGCATCCTTTGCACCATGACAAATACAGCACTGAAAGCATCTATGCAGCTTCAGCTTGAAAGATCTCTTTCCCTCCTAGATATTTTCTACAGCTTATTGATAGCTGTTTGCAGGCCCCTTTTCACATACACATCAAAAGGATTAAAGCAGCAGGACAAAGGAGAGAACAGCAGAGAGATGCTCGGCTATGAGAAATAATTCAGGAGGCTATGAACGCAAGATTGAAACAAACGCCAAGGACACTTATCATGTTTATGCTCGGTACTTTATACTGGCACTTTTGTCTTCTGTGTGCTTAACTTGGTAGATGCCATCCAATTTTTTCTTCCATTAAGTGTCTTCCACTTCGTACTTCAGTCCTCAAGTCCTGTTATGTTTCCCGCAGCATCAACACTGGGAAGCAGGCACCCCATTGTGTTATGGCACATCTGCCATGAAAACAGAGGAGGTTCTTATTCCAAACACAACAATTCTCATAACAAACAGCCTCTACTGATGAGTAGAAAATATTGTTGGTAGATTCCGGATGAGCAACTCAAACTACTACCTGAAGAGACTCAAAGAACGCCTGTTATTATCTGAAGGTTGTTTAGAAATGAACTGTTGAATGTTATGCATGTCAGTTCAGTGCAACCACTCCTAATGCAGTCTCTCCATTGAATTGAATTAGATTGTGGCCATTAGATTGGGTATTCCAAAGTGCTCAGTACTGATCCAGTTTAGTTCACATGGATGTCAGTGGCAGAACTACCACTCCATTGACTGCATATGTCAGGTCAATGGTACATGCTTTGACAAATCCTTTATCACCTTTACCACTAAAAACACCTTTACCATTAGCTCTCTCTAGGTTCCTATCTTTGTTGACTGTCTCAGCACAGAAGCTAAGGTCCAGAATGTTCAACTGACCCTTCAATTCTTGATCATCTTCACTAGAGCTAATCTCTTCAATGGGGCAGTTTACCACATCAATAAAGCAATTTGGTGACATGAATAATTACTGGACACACAATCCGTGTTTTGTGAATGGAATTCATTTATCAGGGTTGTCAAGCCAGCATCTTTCATGAGCACTGAACCTGCTTTTATAAAAATAGAAAGACATGAAAAAAGAGAAAGTTTACAAATCAGTATGTTAATATTCCTAAAATGCACATTGCAGTAAATTTAAGGCAAATGGGATTACCAGCCAGAGTGAGACTGCATATACAGTTCCTGCATTCCCTTATTACAAGAGTCACTCACTGGGGTAATATCTCTCACTGAAGGCTTCCAATGATACACTCCTCTATCCTTGTCCTTGGTCTTGGGTTTTTCATAGATTCATAGATTAAGGGTCGGAAGGGAC
>NW_017728992.1:196408504-196411656 GCF_001723915.1 Gavialis gangeticus | reverse complement strand
CGGCACCAGCTGCGTAAGCGCCGGTTGACCTCGCCAATGTTGGACAACTTGGTCGCAGATACACAAAATACTGAGTGCTCAGTAGCTCATTATTACTGTGCAGTAACATCACATGGCACCAAGTGTAACACAATGCTACTGTGCAGTAGTAATGAGCTACTGCACAGTCAGCATCACCTATAAGCTGTTCAGAGATACTACTGTGCAGTAACTCCAGTTACTTTGCAGTTATTTAGTACTTGTGTATGCAAGTACTAAATGACTGTGCAGTAACAACTGGCAGTCAGTGTCTTATGTAGACACAGCCCTTAAATACAAGATAGTTACTATAAGCTAGGAAGGCAACGTATCACATTTTTGTAAGAAAATGCCATTGTTAATTAACTTTATACATGTATTCACGCAAGATTTTTGGCATGACTTACCTGCTCTTCAAGGCTGAAAATAGGTGTATGGAGGTGATGGTTCCTCAAGAAGTTTTGTGCTATTTGTGTCCTGAAGCAATTTATGCCACAAACTAACATGATGAAGAGCTCAACCTGTTTTGGCTGTTCATAGCTGTTGCATTACTTGGGTACAACACAAAGGAATGGATGGTACTATCCAGAACCAGGATTCGTGTCTCCAGGCAAATACTTCCACACAAATCTACACACAGGGCTGCTAATACATGTGCATAGACATACCCTTCTTTTTTCTCTCTCAGTTATCAAGGCGATTGGTTTAGGAAGCCAGAGATATTATGCAAAAAGCGTAATGTTCTGATTTGTATTTGATATGAATTTTTACTACCTTATTTACATAAATTCCCACACTGTCAGATACTTAAGTTCCCCACTCCTCTGCCGAACCAAATTCATCCTTCCTCCTCCTCTTCATGTTTCCCCTTGTTCTCTCTCTGCTTCCCAGGGTTTTTCCTCAAATCCCTTTTAAGTTTCCTCTGTCCCTCACTTCCTCTGTCTGATTCACTTCCTTTCACTTCTCCTTCCCTATCCCTGAAGCCTCCCTTCTTATGTGTTTCTCCTCTCTCTATCTCCTATCACCTCCTACCCTCTGCCCCTGCTCCCTGGATATATTATCTAACACCTGGCAGTTCTTCACACATACAGCACATGCCCACACTAACTACAGACATGGAGTGGCACCCCACATCATGTCTTACTGACACTAGAGTGAAGGCAGGAATGGGTTCCGTAAAAGGATTAAGCCAGGCTCTAGCCTGGCTCTTTCAAAAGCCTTTTCTACACACAAAATGCCCAAGACAGCATTGTTTCTGTGCACTGTGCAAAATACGGCACTTGTCAATATTAATCTCTATAGCTACTAATAAGATCCAAGGCCACTAAATATCACCGACAGGGATGTAGAGGACCTACTAAGTGTTCTAGTTGACCACTTTTCCAATACACAATTGGTCCTTTGGATTTTGCCCAGTCTGCTTTCCACTATCCCAAGCACTTTCTTTGGAAGCCTATTGTACTGACAAAGAAACCAATACTAAAAATTTTTCCTGATCTCAGACCTCTCCCCACTCATCCTTGCCCGCTCTTCTTAGTTTTATTTTATTTAGGGAAATAAAACATTCTTTAAGCCCTAGTTATACGTCCAATGCAATATTATTGAAAGTAGCTATTTGGTAATGACACAGACCTTTGCAATGTGATTGACTGTTATCCATTATTAGAGCATAGAGACTTTTACTTTATGTGGTTACTGAAGCAGATGTATAGCCATAACCATGGTGCTTGATGCAAAGGTTTGCCTAACAAAGGGGGCAATTCTAAGAGTTTTGCCATTGACTTCAGCAATCCATCTCATCCTCAGTCAGGCAGCAGGGAAACATAATCATTCTGCTTTCACAGCTCCACACCCTCCCTGACCTCGGAGATGATAAGACACTGCCATTTCACTGTAAACCTGCGGTTGGGCAGAGAAGCCAGTTATCATAAGATCAGTGGAAATAAAGGCTTTATCACACATCAGCTGCTCCGTGGTAAGTATCAGTGGGCACGTCTACACAAGACATTTACTGCAGAGTGGACTAATGAGCTCTGCAGCAAAACATCAGCATCTACAGGTGTCTCTATGCACGTGCTCCAGAGTGGAGGGAGGGGTGCTTTAATTACAGCTGCTTCAATTAAAGCACCTGCAGCATCACGTGTAGTCAGCGCCCCGTGTTTCAAAATGGTGGCAGGGGCACCTCAGCTAAAGTGCATTCAACAAGCTTCAGTTAAAGCGCCCCATCACCATTTTGAAACATGGGGATGCTGAATACATGTGATGCGGAGACTGCTGGAGCATGCTAATTAGCACACTCCAGCAGACTCAGACCAGACTCAGTTAATCAAGTCTGCTCTGACACATCTTAATTAGCATGCCTCAGAGCAGAGGTCCATCATGTGGAGGTCCATCCTACATGTGCAATGCTATTAGGCCAGAATAAACTAATTAAGTCTGCCATAGGACAGTACTGCCAGACAGAAGTACTTTCCTGTAGTGGAGAGTTATTTACTCTGCCGCAATGCACATGTAGAGGCTGATGGGGCTGACTGGGGCACGAAGGTGCTTCAGTGCAGGGGCTGCCTGCTGGCTAGGCCCCCACTGAAGTACCCTCATGCCCCATCCAGCCCCCTCTGAACCCCCAGGCTCCTTGACAGCTGGGGTTGCTCTACCCCAGCTCACGAGCCACAGTCCTGGGAGAATGAGCAATAAACTCCAGCATGAACTGCACCAGAGTTTATTGCTTTACATTAACTGCATGTGTAGACATGCCTAGTGTGCACACTGTTGTCCCACTGTAAATGCAAGTTGAACTGTGCCAGTTTATCATTTAATAAAAGAGAGCTTAAGCCATGTTTTATCTTTCATCTGGAAGAAGGGAAAAGGAGTTTCATAGATTTCATAGACATTAGGGCTGGAAGGGACCTCGGAAAATCATCAAGTCCAGCCCCCTGCCCAAAGGGCAGGAAGTTAGCTGGGGTCATAGGATCCCAACAAGATAAGCATTCAACTTGCTCTTGAAGGTGTTCAATGTAGGTGCTTGAACCACATCCGATGGCAGGCTGTTCCAGACCCTGGGGGCTCAGACAGTAAAGAAATTCTTCCTTATGTCCAGCCTGAAACAGTCTTGCAGTAGTTTATAACCGTTTGAC
>NW_017728992.1:196397495-196403504 GCF_001723915.1 Gavialis gangeticus | reverse complement strand
GTGGCTCTTCTCTAAACTCTCTCAAGCTTCTCCACATCCTTTTTGAATTGTGGGGCCCAAAACTGGACACAGTACTCTAGCTGTGGCCTCACCAGGGCTGAGTACAATGGGAGAATGATGTCCTGGGATTTGCTTGAGAAACATCTATGGATGCAAGCCAGTGTTTTGGTCACTCTACTAGCCACAGCATCACATTGAAGGCTCATGTTAATCATGACCCCCAAGTCTCTTTCTTCCATAGTGCTAGCCAGCGTAGCACTGCCGAGCCTATAAGGATGCTGCAGGTTTTTCCTCCCAAGGTGGAGCACCTTGCATTTTTCAGTGTTAAACACCATCAGGTTCTCATCTGCCCATTTGCTGAGCCTGTCCAGCTCAGCCTGGATAGCCCTCCTGTCTTCAGGTGTGGATGCTTTGCCCCAAAGTTTGGTGTCATCAGCGAACTTGGCCAGTCCACTTCTGACTCCAATGTCCACATTATTAATGAAGATGTTGAACAATATGGGTCCAAGGACAGAGCCTTGGGGGACCCCACTGGTCACAGGGCACCATGAAGATTGACTTCTATCAACCACCACCCTCTGGGTCCGACCACGGAGACAATTTCCCAGCCAGTGGATCGTGATGGACCCAACGTCACAATTGGCCAGTTTTGCCAACAGGTGATCAAAGGCTTTTTTGGAGTCAAATTATATGACATCAATCTCTTCTCCCTTGTCCAGGTGATAGGTCACCTGGTCATAGAAGGAAATGAGATTGGTCATGCAAGACCTACCCACAAAAAAACCGTGCTGGTTATCCCTCAGGATGTTGGCGTCAGCCAGTCCATTAAGGATGGCCTCTTTAATAAACTTTTCTAAGACCTTCCCCGGGATAGAGGTCAGACTGATGGGCCTATACTTTGCTGGATCCACTTTCCTTCCTTTCTTGAAGATAGGCACCACACTGGCCTTCTTCCAGTCTTCGGGCACTACACCAGAGTACCAGGAGTTCTCAAAGATCCGTGTCAGAGGCTGGGCCATGATGTTCGCTAGCTCCTTGAGTACCCTGGGGTGCAGATTGTCAGGGCCAGCTGACTTGAAGGTATCCAGACTCTCAAGGTGTTCCTTCACGAGGTCAGCATTGTAGAGAGCTAAGTTATTGTGGCTTAGTTTACCACAGTTTAAGACTGTATCCGCATGCACAGATACCCAGTAATTCTCTACCATTTTTTACTAGGGCTGTGCGAAACAGCAGCATTCTGCTTTGACATCCGTTTCAACAGAACAGTGTTTCATTTCAAATTTTGTTTTGATTTGAAACCACTGCTCTGTTCTGATCTGTTGAAACAGTTTCGCTGTTTTGATGTTTCAATCAGGCTGGGGAAGAGAACTCACCCAGCTACAATCAGGGCTGGGGAAGGGAACTAATATGGAATTAATATGGTATATGCCAAGCCAAACATTTAAAAACCTGATTGCCTAAAGCAGGGTAACTAAATCTATATTTAAGATCCTCAATAAATGGCTTGATTTTGAGAACACCTGCTCTTTGTATTGAGCTAAATGGGAGCTGTAGATCCTTGGGAGTTAAAAAAAATCACGCCAGCCTGGTTATGTTTTTAAAGTAAATAGAGCCATACTTGGCTGTAGTGCTTAGGTATTTGTTAGCATGATGATATAAACAATGATGATAATGATTATGATATTTAAGATTACTCAGTACCATCATAGGAAGCATTGCAGGAGTTATCCATCAATATTTTCAGGTTACATGGGTATATTAAAATTTCTGTGGCAATTTTGGGCACATATGGTTGCAAATAACAAATCAAATAAAACGAGATTGGGCTAGTGAACACACATTTCCATTTCGCATCACATCTTTTTCAGTACATGTAATAAAATGAGACCTAGGCAGAGATAATGCAACATGTGGCTTTTTATATATATTGTGAAAGCCATAAAATTCTACATTCTCAATGGGGGAAGAATTTTTTATTCCTCTTATTTTTTGCAGTATATGGCTTGGCTTTTAGTCCACATCACTTGCCTTATTTTAAAACCAATGGATCCACTCTTTCTAATCATTAGCTGTTCTTTTTTGTTGCAACTTAAGTTTGAGAATAACCAGATTCATACACAAGAGTCATAAGCTCTTACACTCAAATTCATTGTATGCAATAAGGTTAATATTTCTAATTTGCAGCTGTCACCCATGCCCATCTCTATGGTTTTTCTTGGCATTGGGTCTCATGGTCTCTTTACAAAAGCAGGAAAAATCTATTCCATGTTCAGATGTTAATTATATGAGGACAACAAGAGAGCATGTCATTTGTTCATGTGGGTGAACCGGGGTTGTTCATGTCACCTTCCTGTAATTATAGGAAGGCAGGGGTGGAAACTACCGATACATGGCAAGCCAAAGTGATCTTGAAGAGGGTACTGGTATAAAGGATCAGTGAAATATGCACCACTCATCTTTGACCTTCATGCAGTAGGAGACAGTGAAGCAAAAGGCTCTGATTTAAGAGCATTTTTAAAAAGAATTAGATAGTTTATGAGACATGGAGTATCTGGATTGTGGCTTTCCCTGCATGGGTGCACAAGGGAGGGGAGAGAGAGAGAGAAAGAAATAGGAAGGACCCTTCCCGCTCCTTGCCTCTTCAGACTTGGTCCTTGGGCTTTCAGGCAAACAAGGACTGGGAAGGTCTAGGCACAGATAGCGGCACTACGCACCCTTAAGCAGGTTGAATAGGGAAGTAGTCCCATTAATTTCCTCATCTTGCTTTCTATCAAAGCAAAACTGGGATGCAGGGAAAGCATGCTGAAAAACTGTGACCCAGTTCTGCTTTGGCACAGCCACGGCATATTCCCAAAGGGAAGTTTCTCAGAGATTACCACTACAAAAGTCAAACTCCCACTCTCCATCATTCCCCAGTACAGAGGGCATCGAGAAAAGAAAGTAAATGTCTTTTCTTACCATTAAAAATGAATGACAATTTATAAAACTCTATAGTATGTATATGCCAGCTATATATTTTCTAGATCTCCTTTGGGAGGGAAGAGTATTTGTTATAAGTGACATACAAATAATAATAATGACCCATATTTATTTAATCAACCCTAAATGCATGAGTAAACTCACCAAAATATCCCCAATAAGGTGACATGCCCCATTGAGCCTTACAGTGTTCAGCAAACTGTGATTTTATATATTGTGAGTCTGTAGCCAGAATGGGACACGCCAGAGTGAAATTTTGGCATCACAGCATGTCACCCTATCTTCAGTTCATCTATTACATCAGCACATTCATCTAGCAGCTAAAAACCACGTGTTACCATTGCAAAACTCTAACACTCTTGGATCAGAAACGATACCTTTTATTAGACCAACTAAGAAATTGCAACCAGAAAAGATAGCTGGTCTAATAAAAGGTATAATCTCTGAACCAGAAGTTTCAGAGTTTTGCATTTCTTTTTGTCTCAGACCAACAGAGCTACCAAATACATCCCTATTACAGTTGTGCATTTCTGTCAGGTGGGTTTCTTTTTTCTGAGCCATTCCAGATAAGTGTTTTATACATATCAGGGACCCTCATCATTTGAGCTGGCAATGCTGTAGGTAAAATCCTGGCTGTTTTATGGCCAGGATTTTACCTACAGCATTTGCTGCCTTGACCTTCCCCTGCAACAAAGCCATTGGCTGACAAACTCTGAATTCCTGAACCTTTATGGCATAGGTCAAACCCTTAACATAGGCTTGATCTAGCTGTGTCTGTGCTGCTTTAATACCTGCCATGGAAATCCAGCTACTGAATGTTCCAACACTCCTTTTCCTCTTGGTTCTTAACTACAGTCATAAACAAGCTAGCACATTCAAACTGCTGCAGTCGGAGACGAAAGTATAAATATTTCATCACACATTGGCTCCTAGAAAAATGTGAACAAATTAAGAATACCATGTCTCACTTGCAAGACCTGTATTTTATCTTCTCTCTATTAAAAAAATAATAATCAGAGAGCTGCTGTAAACTAACATGAGGTCTCCTGAGCAACATGCAGCTTGTCATTAGTCTGCTATTTATATCACACGTATGGCCCCAGAAGTCGCAGTATAAGGAAAGGGTGCGCAATAATTAGTGCCAGTAGAGTACTGAGTTCATTGCGCAAATGAAACAAGTACTAATCATCCAGATGGTGTCATTTCTCAAGAGTTTCAGTCTGCCGAGGGAATATTTTGCTGGTTTTTATTCTCGTTCAGGCAGCCAATGGAATGGAGAATACAGAGGGTTAAGAAGCATTACGGTATCATTTGTTATTGTTGCTAATTAGTTCCATTACGGTAGTACCTACAAGGCCCCAGCTGAGATCTGGGCCCTGTTGTGCAAACAGACAGTGAGATAGTCCGAGAGAAAGGGTGCAAAGGCAGCAAAGACAAAGTGATTTGGTAAAGGTCACACTCAAATGTAGGAATGTAGTTGGGTCTTCTAATTCCACAGCTACTGCTCTATATAATATTGCCTCATTCACTTTTCTGCTGCATTGTCCCCTTGCTGCTCTCCCCTCCCTCTTTGCTGCTATCAGGCTTCTCACCCTATTACTGTAGTTTCTTCATCTCTTTTCCCCCCAATTCTGTTCCCTGCTGTTCAGGGTTCCTAGATGTTTCTTGGTTCCTATCCACCGAACGTCTTCTGCTTCTCATTCAAAATTTCTTCCCAAAGCATCGCTCTTAACACAGTCCTGCCTCCCTCACATAATACCCAGACCCCTTTTCAATTTATAGCACTACACAAGCATAGAACAATGAACAGTCTATAGGTCAAACTCTTCTCTTAGAAACTATGCAGCTTGCACTGCAGTCCGTAAGGTTACACAGTTTTAAAGCAGAGCAGAATTTTCCTCACTGGCTTTTATATATTCAAACACTTCCGTGACCCTTCTACAGTGGTACCATACGACCAACAGCATGTAATGCACACAGGAACCTGAACAGGATTCCTGAGGGCAATGGATAAGCTATCATATACTATGAGATTTAAGGTTTTTCATTTAGTCCTGGTAGCATCATAAACTAAGACAGTGGAGCTTAATAGTTTCACTAATCAATGGCATGATGGAATTGCATCATCATTACTTGTGTGGAAGGTTTGCCCTTTCTCTCTAAAGTTAGATTTTTTTTTAATTTGGAAATTCTCTCCTCACATTCCAGAGTTTATTTCGACTGTAATTATTTTATAACATTATACCATATCTCATACCCAAATTCCAAAATCCTTACTCAGACAAACTTCCCATTCATGGATGGGAATTTTGCCTAAGTTAAAACAACAGGAGAAGGCCCATTTTGCTATTTTTGTCTAGTGCCTGAGAGAAAGATTTAAAAAATGATGGGCCTCAATTTGCAACCACACATGTCACATTTACCCAAATATAGCCCATTTGCCTTCATGGCATACACTGGTATAAGCAAGTGTAGAGCTACCTACTTAAGGAAGGAAGGGTGGTTCAGTGACACTCAAAAAACCCAGGTTCAATTCCTTGCTCTGCAACAGGCTACTTCTATGACTTCAGTAAAACACTTAAGCCCCAATCCTACAATTTAGGAGCCTGAACATATTTCAGGATCTGGACTTCAGTCCCTCATCTATACAAGTACAAAAGAAAACACGTCCTTTCTTGGCAGAGCATGGTGAGCATAGATACATTAAGGACTGTGAAGCACTGAAATGCTACAAGAATGGGAGACAGAAAATAATTTCAGAGCTCAGTTCACAAGGAATGTAGGTGTAATATTATCACACATTATTCTTAGGCATGGGAGACTGGTGCTGCCTTAGTCAGGGGGGGCATGTGCCCCTCCGCGCAACCAGTCCCGCTGATTGGGGAGGCACCCCCACAGCCTATCCTGCCGAATGGGAGGGGTCTCCCTGTGGCCAATCTCACTGCCTGGGGGGATCCCTGCAGCTGATCCCGTGATGGCCAATCATGGTGGCCACTTCCAGGAGTGGCTGTGGCCATTTCTGAGAATGGC
>NW_017728992.1:196391460-196392495 GCF_001723915.1 Gavialis gangeticus | reverse complement strand
GGCATGTGCCCCTCCGCGCAACCAGTCCCGCTGATTGGGGAGGCACCCCCACAGCCTATCCTGCCGAATGGGAGGGGTCTCCCTGTGGCCAATCTCACTGCCTGGGGGGATCCCTGCAGCTGATCCCGTGATGGCCAATCATGGTAGCCACTTCCAGGAGTGGCTGTGGCCATTTCTGGGAATGGCTGCAGCAATCAGCCGATGCTTGCAGAGCAGAGCAACAACACTCCTGCCTGCCTCCCCTGCCCATCACCTAAGCAGCAAGTGCAGCCGATCAGGAGGTGCACCAGCGCTCTCAGGGGGTGCACGTGCACCCCTTATGCATTGCCAGTGCTCTTAGGTGCCTTCTGTGAAGGGCATGACCAGGACGTGGGTAGTCAGGAATCAGTGCTAGAAGGTCACAAACCAAGAGTCCAAGAGCCAGGGGTTCAGGCAGCAGCTAGACAATAGGAGTTAGGCATAAGTTCAGGAAGGAGCTAGGGGCCACACATCAGGATGTGTGTGGAGCACTGAGTAGCCAACAATCCTGGGAGAGTGACTGCTTATATCTCATGCCATTAAGACCCATTGGAGATAATTAGGCAGGCTGTAGTCAGGCCCACAAGAGTAATCAGGGCAAGCTGAGGGCTAATTAATCTGTCTGCTTCCCTGATTCCTGGCTTCCTGTGGACTTTACCTCTCTGATACCTTTTCATACCAAACTTGAGTAGTGGGCACCAGAGAACCAGTTCTAGAGAAGGCAGCTTGATCAAGTTGCTACCTATATTAGTCAAAAGGAAATACTGAAGTGTGGATTGTGTCTTAAACCCTGTTCCTCAACACATTTATGAGTCTTACTCAGGGCTGCAACAAGGTGCTTGATTCCCATTGGCTTCACAATCTCAAACCTTTTTGGAATAAGAAGGCTAAAAAAGTCCTCTCTCAGATAAGACAGCTTGTGGTATTGCTTTCCTGAACATGAAGCCAGCCTAGTTAAAAGACAAGAGCTATTTTGATTTTTCTTTCTTTTCTTTCTTTTTTTTTTTTTTTTTTTTT
>NW_017728992.1:196380043-196391377 GCF_001723915.1 Gavialis gangeticus | reverse complement strand
TTTTTTTTTTTTTTTTTTTTTTTTTTTTTTTTTAAACAAAAAGCTGAATTTAGGAGATACTATGAAATCTCTCCAAGAAATAACTGGGGAATTGGCTAAGACACGGTGCAACTCAAGGTCTTTAGAGACATTTCTGGAAATCTTTGAAAGGTTTCAAGGCTGAATGCTAATTTATTCCTGAAGTACAACCCTGAGTGTGTTCCTACATGACTGTCTTGTTCGCACCACAGTGGCTTCCCTGTGGCACTGCCCTAATCCTCAGGCACTGCCTAATCCAGGGAAAAGGTGTTTGTGCAGAGCATGTTAGCAAGTGTACTTTAATTAAGCATTGCTTTTTAAATTAAGCATTGTTCATAAATGTGTTATTTTACTGTATCTATAGCTCACTAGTAAAGTGTTAGGATGTTAGGGGGCCTCACACATTGCTTTAACCACACAAAACAGGAGTCCTCTGCACTTACCCACTGCAAGGCCGAAATGGATAGCTCAAAGCTGTGGAAATGCCTCTGTTCTCCATGCTGCCACTGGCTCATTGCATGCCTGTTGGCAAAGGCCTTCCCTGCTCTATGCCTCAGGTTCCCCATGTTATAGATGGGGTTAGTGCTTTTGCACCTTTGTAAATGCTGGGGGATAATGAAGAAAAAGAGTTTGCAGCCTGTTGTTTCTCCCTGTCTGTGCAAGCAAAAGTGAACATCAGTCCTGAGACTGGCAAAACATGGCTTCTGCCAGGTTCTTATTCTCATCTCTGGAAGAATCAGCAGACAGTGGGTCTGTGCTCTGCATGCTCCGGTATCTCCGGTATTTTTTCTAACCATGTGGTGTCTTTACTCTTTTGGTGCCTGCCTGTGCCAAGAGCAGGAACTAAGCATTTTCCTTTAATGTTCGCTCAGGCAATAACAAGATGCTGCACAGATGGAAGAGAAACTCGCTTAGACAGAATGTGCCAGAAATATCGATAAAGGACATTTCCATTCCTGTCTGAATAACACCCTCTCTTGAAACTGTGAGCTGGTGCCATGAGTCCTGCTCTGAGAACAGCCTTAACTCTGCATGCCACTGACTTCATAAAACACAAATGTCAGCCACATTTCCAGAACCTCGATTTCTTTTCATTTTTATGCTTTTCTTGGCATCCCACATCAGTGATCAGATTTAAATCCTCCTGTTGTAGCCACGGATCCAAGAGGCTAGTTCTCTCTTTCAGGAAAAACTACATTTGTGCTATATTTCCTTCTCACCTCCCACCCCAAAACAAAGCTTTCTCTGTCTCCAACTGGAAATCAGCAGCAAAATTAACTATTTAGGGACCCCATGAGAATTTCAGTTGTGGGCCCTTCTCCAATACAATGTTACTAGTAATGTGCTGTATTACACAACCATACTATAATGGGGGAGGGAGGGGGGGGACAACCAAATGCAGGCCCCATGTAATTGCATGCATTAAAGTTCCCTAAAACTTCCCTGCTGGAAGTGACTTCTCAAAGCCCACCTATTCTGTGAACTACTTAACTAGAAAAACTTCAAAGCACACTGATCAGTAATTTATTGCAAGAGGCTATACACACCTGTGCCTTAAACACTATGGCTAGGGACAGACATTCAAAAAGCCTGAGCCCGAATTGATTCAATCTTTGCAGGTTAGTCTAACCTGGCCAGGCTGAATCACTTTGTTACTGCACAGACATTCCAGAAATGCAGGCACATGCCTACAGTGGCTCAGGCTAGAAGCCAGGGGGTGCTACAGCAGCCCTCCCTTCCCTTCCACAATGCTGAGCTGAGGGGGGGGGCGTGGCCAGGCCCCAGCAGGATTAGGTAGGGTCCTCCCCCTTGATAACAGAGCATTTATCAGATCTGTTATTGGCATTTATCACCCCATCAGAAAACAAAACAGCCTTTCTCATTAGTTCAAGCTCTTCTTAAACAAAGAAGGAATGGAGGGACATTACTAGCTGAGCTGTTGATTAGCTCCAAAAGCCCTAAGCCAACATTGCTGTATGCCACAGCATGGACCATAGCCAGCCTGTGGTCTGCTAGTTAATGCTGTGGTGTTTGTGTAAGGCAGAGGGAACAGGGGATCCCTGCTTTGCAGGGAGTGTGGAGGGGAAGGGGAGAGCAGGGGGAAAACAGAAGGAAGCCAGGCAGATCTGCTGTGCCTGCAAGTCTTTGCTGGAGCTGTAGCCAGGGAGCAGAGGGGAGGGACCAGCCATGCTGTGGAGCAGAGAGCCCCGCCCAGCCCAGAGAGAATGCATGCCATGATGCTGGGGAAGTCCGGTTTAGCTTAAACCAGCAAGGGGTATAGGACAGACATTGCATAAACCATTTTGACCCAAATCAGTTAAGTCTGATACTGCATTCAACCAGGTTTATCTCAAACCAGTTTCAGCCATCTTCAAACTGGTTTACTTGCACTGAACATCTGCTTTGTTATAGGTTTAAACCAGTTTCTGAACACTTAAACCAATCTGTGTGTAATGTCTGTCCCTAGAAAGTAGGACAGGGACCCTGTTCTTTCTGTCTAGATGCCCGGGTGATGGGCAGCACAATTGACAGGTCTTGGTTCAGCACAGGTTCCCTGTTGCACAATACAGCATCAACTGACATCATAAATTTAAATAATAAGGAAACATAAACACTATATTGATCAGGGCTATAAATTGTCTCACAAAAGTGTAAGCAGCTTTGGATCAAAGGAGAGTCTTTTCCACTGCATATGTCAGGTCACTATAAATATATCACTGGCTGGAGTTGGGAAAATATAGGCAGATATTCTTATTAACCAGGTAATGCCTTATTCGCCAGGAGTCCAGACTCACCACACTGACCCCACCCTTGGGAACTTCCTTGAATAGTGATCTATACTTTTGCCTCATAATATAGTGCCTTGGCAACACAGAACAGTCCTTCCCATATTTTCTCCAGGCTCTCTGGCACTCTCTCCAAGCAGCAACTTAATCAAGCAAAGACACATACCAAAGAGTAATGCAAGGCTTGTAGATGCATCCTGCATGCCAAAGACATCACATGAGTTATACCCAGCATTTTATGGTCTTACCTCAAGCCCTGAGTTAGGGGCAGTGCCCAGCTGTGTTGTCACAGGTGCACACGTGGAAAAAAGGTGAGATTCTGAGGGTACATCTACACCAGGGTGGCATAGCGCTCAGTCACACTTCCCAAGCAATAAGCCCAACCTACCCACTTTTGATCCACATGCAACAACCCTGTGATGATGTGCTGGGGATATCCCTGGGTTAAGACCTGGGTTTTCAGCGCACCCAGGAGAAGCAGCTTAGGAATCCCAAAAGGTGTCTGCCACCCCTTTTCTGGCAAGCATGGGGTAGGAGAGTGTACGCAGATTGGTTGCTCTGGGCCCATGACCAAGGAATATACTGCCATAGCATAAAAACCTGAGAGTCAAGCCTGGTCCCTGTTTCCCCTTTTCCTCTACACCTAGAACAGATGGATTTCACTTCCATGTTAGTTCAGCTGCTCTGGCCTCGACACTGTGGGACAGAGGTCAGCCTCCACATATTCCTTTCCTTGAGTGCCCAGCCCCACAAGTTCAGGATGGGCAGTAGGAGCTCCATGACAGGTTGCTTTGTTTCTGGTAGACAGACTGTTGATGCAGGAGCTGATAGAAGGGAATGAGGAGACACCAACCATCTCTCTGCTTCCTCAAAAGTGAATATGTAAAACGGCTCAAAATCCAGACTGAAAGGGCAACAGTAAAAGCAGTCTGCCTCCCTCACTTCAAAAAAAAATGCACACGTTAGAGGGGAAGCACAGGTGAAGAAGCAGAGACCTAGCAAGGCTGGGTTTGCAATGCTACGGACCTAAGATTTACCCTTATCATGGCATGTACTTCTGCAACTCTTCCATCCTCTGACCATAAATGAGCGAGGCCTTCTAAGCCCCGTCTACCACAAGCAAGTACTTCTAGCTCCATTTTGCACCTGTGCAGGGTTTGGTCAGCTAGATCTTCCTCCTTTGGAGATGGAGAGGATGAGGCAAAGTGGACTGACTCATCTATGACCACCCTCAGCAAATCTGCAGTCAAACACATTACCACGGGAGCTTCCTCTCTGTAGTCTAACCGAAAGCTCACTACAATCAGTGCAATATGTTCCTGTCATTCCCATGGACTGGGAACCAGGCTGTCCGGAAATTTCATTTTCTAACAATTAACATGACGGGAAGAAAACAGACAGACTGCAGCGTTAGCAAGTGAAGAAAACAGGCTTTTTTCTGCTCCTCCTCCTTCCCCTGCCGAACAGGTTATTGCAACGCCCTAGCTTTTTATGTTCCAACTCTTGGCATCACTGCCGAGCTTCTGCTCAGAATCATTCTGGGGCAGAAATACAAGGAACTGAAGCTCCACGGTGAAATATTCAGTCCTCATATATTAGACCCATTGGGGCATTTAGCAAAGAGCAATTGTCATGAGAATTTTAATTTGGTCTCCAGGAGAATCCTAAGGAGATAGCAGCCAAGTGTAAGCCATTCTCGTTGCCATTTGCTTGTCTTATGGCACAATCTGCCGGGCCCCATGTAGGGGATGGGGGTTATGCTGGGCCCAGGCTTGTTAAAATGATAGACCTGCTCCACAATCCTTAAGACCAGATTTTTAAATTTTTCTGGGGAAGAAACGCTTCAGTGTCTAGTGGGACGCTGAAAAATGCTGAGATGTTTACATGTCTTTGAAATGGAGAGCTCTCTCTCGGGGAGAGCTTAAAATATTAATACAAGGGATCGTGTTTTGCAGCTGCCTATGATATCAAAGGACTGGATCTAGTTTAGGAGGTCTCTTTAGTCCTCCATTCCAGTGGGTTAGATACCAGTGTTCCCTGAAAATCCCACTTGGAATCGATTCGCATCTTTAGGCACATAGTTACCTGGCCTTTACCATCGAAGTCAGTGATTCTCAACCAGGGTGACATTGCCACCATGGGGTACCACCAGGCCCTTTGAAGGGTGCCTCAAGGAATGAGGGGATAAGCCTGTAAGTGCAAACTCAGGCCTGTCCCTGCCTGGCTGATCCCCCAGTCCCACTGACTGGTCCCAATGCAAGGGGGGAAGCACTGTAATATATTTATTAGTTGTTTTTAATTGGGTGGCAGTCAATTCACAACACATACGGAGGGGTGCCTTGAGTCTAATGAGGAGTGCCTCAAGTCCAAAAAAGGTCTAGGCTCTTCATTCCTAATGCTTCTTGTCATGCAAGCACTGATGCTAAAATTCATTGCTCTGTGAACAGTATATTAAGACTGGGAAGGCTAAGAAAAATCCCAAGTCTGTGTTGTATATCTATAGTAAGCAATGCAAATCTGTCCACAACTGGAAAAGTGTAGCAGCATACTTATATGACCTCATACAAGAGTCGCCCTGGGCTCTGATGGTACAAAGTCTAATATTTGTATGCGTACCCATGGGTTAGAAATATACAGGAGCTTTCTCAGTTGTTTGCATCTGTAAATAGATGTGGGTATGCTCAGATAACGTGGCAGTCAGAACAGTACAAGTAATTAGACAGATCTGTGTGTGCATATATATGTGTGCAATGCTGAATGTGCAAGAGTGGAGGATGGGCAGATGCCCACATAAAAAGTTGGCCTCACTGAGAAGAGAAATAATCCCCCCCTTGCCCTCCTTCCAATAACAAACCACGTGTATTTGCATTATGATTCTCTCTAATACGTGAGCAGCTGCTGGTCAGTTTGAAACAGGCAGCTGCTATTTGCTGTTCCTGCACAATGAAATGTGCATTCATTTGGACAAAAATATGCTCTTCCTAATAGGAACCAGAGATCAGCGCGAGTAATCTGAATGTTTACTGAGCAGCTGCTATTTGCTGCTCGAAAAGTGCTCCATGTGCTTGGACACTCATGTCCCTGTCGAAAGAGGCACAGGCAACTCCACACACCAAGCTAAGTATGATGACCACCAGGCTGTGGGGGTCTGATGCTAAAACAGCATCATGGCACTCTGGTTTCCAGTTAGACAACAACCGTTGCAATGATTTGTGTTTATGTTATCCTGCAAGGCATTCATTAATATCTTTTAGGCTATGGTAGCAGATAGAGGGCAGAATCAGGGATAAGGCAGGCAAGGTTCTTTGAATAGATGTGATATCTTCTCAGTTGGTCTAATAAAAGACATAACATCTACTCAAAGAACCTTGCCTACCTATGTCCATAGACCAACACAGCTACAACCAAAACCCCAGAATCAGGGATAAGACATCCTTTGCACTTGGCACTGAATACATCGCTGTTGCTTGTAGCTGCAGAGCGCAGAGCTCAGTCTAGTGCACTGAGCTAGGACCTGAGCAATCGAACCTTTCTCTGTACTTCCTGTATGTCACATTAAATCATCAGTGGCAGAAGTGTGTCTGGCACCAAAATGCAGGTCTTCCTCTTCTGAAGGGAGGGTCATAGCCAATAGACAGCCATCCCCCCCTCTCCAGGCCAGTGAATCCTGCAATCCTTTCTGCATAGAGGGTCAACTTCATAAAAAGAATAGAGACCTCTCCCTCCTTCTTCCCATCCCAGCCTGGCCTGCAGCTCAATGGTTAGGGCATTCTTCTGGGAGGGCAGAGAAAAGGGCTCAAGTCTCCCGGGCAGAGGAAGTAATGAAATCTTAGTTTCCTGTATCCTGCACCCTTGCTAAGGTATCTAAAAGGGTGGAGAGGACACCACCTCCTTCAGCTTTACTGAAGAGAGTCCTGCTCAGCACTGTGAAAGAAATGGCATAAATGACAGACTTCAAGAGAAGGCATAGGGCTGTGGATCCCAAGCATTAAGCAGTCAGCAATCTCTCTCGTAGCAGCCCCAGGGTGAGATTTAACTCAATCCTATTCTCAGTGTTTTCTATATGTGAGCTCTAGGCAGCTGCACACTTTTGATCTCTTCAGAGGCACCTTGATCTCCCCATGCCTTGAAAAGGGAGCCAAGCAGCTTAACTCAAAGACCTGGATTCCTGAGCTGCCTAGCTGTCGCAGTCTTGTAAAACACTTGTACAAGGCACAGCAGGTTATGTGCTACCTCTGGGTAGCTAAAACCAGTGCAATTCTCCCTCAGCCTGGAAAAAGGTGAGCACCACAAGCCTCTCATAGCCCCCTGCCCCTTCCCCACCTTCTCCCCAGGCATGATGTTTTAACTACCTCATACACTATATTTAAACATCCACACAAAACATTTCTTCTGCCCTCAATTGGCTGCAGCTTCGAGAGATTTTTTTTCTCCTTGCCTCTGTCAGGGCCAAAAGGAAGATAAACCCTGCTCCTCAATGCTGCTGTTTCCAAGGTCTCGTGCATTTCTACCCAAACTCTTGCCCTTGTTGCAAAGAAAGCCAGTGGCAAACTGGGCTGCGTTAAAAGGACCATTACCAGCAGATGGAGGGAAATGATCATTCCCCTCTATTCGGCATTGATGAAGCCACATCTAGAGTACAGTGTCCAGTTTTGGTCCCCTACTACAGAAAGGATGTGGAAAATTGGAGAGAGTCCAGTGGGGAGCAGTAAAAATGGTTGAGGGGCTGGGGGACATGACTTATGAGGACAGGCTGAGGGACCGGGGCTTATTTAGTCTAGAGAAGAGAAGACTGAGAGGGGATTTAATAGCAACTTTCAACTACCTGAAGGGCGCTTGTAAAGAGGATGGAGCTGGACTGGTCTCACTGGTGGCAGATGTCCGAACCAGGAGCAATGGGCACAAGTTGCATCAAGGGAAGTTGAGGTTGGACATTAGAAAAAAAACTGTCCCACCAGGAGGGTAGTACAGGATACCCAGAGAAGTTTTGATCTCCATCTTTAGAGGTTTTTAAGACCCAGCAAGACAAAGTTTTGGCCGGGATGATCTAGTTGGGCACGGCCCAGGTTTGAGCAGGGGGTTGGACTAGATGACCTCCCGAGGCCCCTTCCAACCCTCGTTTTTTTATGATTCTACCACAGCTCAGAGACCTCCATATGGATCAGCTGAGCCCCTCCCAGCTGGACCAGCTACCTGACCAGGGGAAGGAGGGGGGGAGTTATTACACAAGAAATCTTCAGAAATTCTTGAACAGCAGCAGTGGGATATTTTATTTATCCCAGTAAGGTATGAACTCAGTTACCTCATCTTTAACTACTTCAATCTTATGTAGGAAAGGAGAGGGAAGGTCACAGTGCTGCACAACTTGCTGTGACAGACAGTTTGGTGTAAGCACTTCATTTTTTTTACCCCTCAACAAGCCAAGGAGTCCACTGATATATTCAAGCCATGCCAAGGGGAGCCAGGGTCAGGTTGGCAGAGCACTTACATGTCCTTAGGTTATTTTGCAGGTGAAAGGTGGAGGAGTTCCCTCATCTGCTTCCCCCCCAGTTCTCCCCCAGGCCATGGAGAAGACATTTGAAGGAGTCAAAAGAATTCTTCAGTTCTTAAATTCCCCCAAAAAATAAAACAAAAAAGAAGATCCAACATTGTTTTGCATAAGGCACTGCCGCTTTCATAGCACGAAAGCTCATTTGAAAAAAAAGTGTCTTCTCACAGATGCACATTTTATAATAGGCATTTCAAAGATACAAGGACTAAAGGAAAGCATTTTTCTCTTAAATACACTCATCTCTCAGATGACCAGTCAGCATATGTAGACAAAATATTCAGTTACTGTAATTTAGTACACTCCAGAACATAGAGTACTGAGAAGCAGAAGTCAATAAGAATATTTAATAAACAGGAGCAGAACAGGAAGAGCACACTGAATTATTGCCAGCTTGTTATCCTTAAGGGTCCTATTCTATCCAATTTACTCTCCTTAAAAACTAATTTTCCTTTATTTCAGTTAGATACTCAACCTTCTCCACCATTCACAGCAATCACCTCTTCAGAAAAGAGACAGAAGAAATAAATGAAAACAGAGTCAGACAGCGGAGGAATAACATAGCTAAAGTGAAGACTGAAATTGCAAAAATGAGATAGAACCACTCAGCTTTTTCAGATCATTGTATGCCATTGAAATGATTCTGGTGCGATTCCTTTGCTTGAAGCATTATTTGCACTGTACAATTTACTGATGGGTTAACAGTAAAGCAGAAATATCCCCTCCCCCCACTTCCCTCCTCTTTGCTCCTTCTCTTCCATTATAACTGACTTTTCTCTATGCCATCGTCTTTAGGCCCTTAAATATATTCTTACTGTGCTAATGGCTGAGGGTCAAGGGAGGACTGGGAGAGAAAGTCTGAGCAACATGAAGTAATAAATTATCCACCAAAATGAAGGATAATAATTTGGACCTGTCCTGATCGCTCCGTGCCACTATGTCAGTCTCACTCAGTTTGTCGGGTTTTATGCTCTCCTTAGGGAGTCAATGTTCATTACAGATGAGGACGAAGGAACTTGCTACTAATCACAGTGGGGATTTCTGATCTTGCTGACAGCACCAGAGGTCATGCAGCAGACCTCAAGACCCATCTGTTACAGTCTGTGTTTGTATTAGAAAAGCAGACAGAGTTTTTGTGAAAGCAACAGCCCTTTATCTCCAAAATGTCTGCTTGCTTCCCCTATGGAATTTCACGCCTGGCCCTTCAGAGGCGTAGTCAACTTGTGATGAGACACCTGCAGTAGATAGATGACCCTGTAAAGTTGAAACTCCAAATTGAAATGGCAAAAGCAACTTTTACTTACTTGCCTAGATAGCCAGACACTTAGGTTGTTCCTTCAGATACTGCAGGTTCAGCAGCAGGTTTCAACTATGCTTCCTTTTCAGTCCGTGCTAAATCAAATGTACAATGAAAAGAAAGAAAGAACCAAGCAGTTTCCATTTGCATGGAGGCTTTCCTCTGCTATTTAGCTCAGCTGGCATCTACCTCTTTCTTAGATGTGAGGAAGGGCACTTGATGTATGAAAGCTTGTCCAACAGCTCTCCCAACTATGCAGTTGGCACAATAAAGGGTCTCACTAAAATCCCTTACCTTATGAAAAAAAAAATTTCAAACCCCGCTGCCTAAAAATGCACGGGTCTCAGCAAGCCACACATCTGAACCCATAAAATGGGAATCTGCAAATGCAAGCAGGTATTTGTAAGAATTGACAACTAAAACAAATGGGCCACTGCTGTACCAAAGGCAGAGACAATGCACATTAACAGATATTTCATCCTCTGGGTGTGGCTGTGGAAACCAAGGGCAGCACCCCTCTTAAACCTTCATGCAAACAATGGCTGATTTCATTCACCATTTCATAGAAAATTAGGGTTGGAAGGGACCTCAGAAGGTCATCTAGTCCATCTCCAACTATATCATCCCACCCAAGGTCTTATCTAGCCAGGTTTTAAACACCTCCAAGGATAGAGATTCCACAACCTCTCTGGGTAACCTCCTCCAATGTTCTACTACCCTCCTCATCAGACAGTTTTTCCTAACCTAGAGATGCTCAAAAGGCCTATCTCCAGTTTCACACTGGAGCTCTGAGCAATCATGCATCTCTTTTACTTAAAATGCAACTTCCTCCTCCTCTTCTCCCCCGCCTGTCCTTCCTGAACAGTTTCTACCCAACCATAACAGTGCTCCAGTCACGAGAGCTCCCACCACGTCTCTGTTATTTCAATCACATCATAGTTCCGTGATGGTGCAAGGTCTTCCAGGTCTTTCTGCTTGTTTCCCAGGCTCCATGCATTCATATATAGACACCTGAGGTAACTAGTTGATTGCCCTACTTTCTCAGGAAGACTGAGACGACCTCTGCTGTTGCCCCCTCCTGCTTGTACTTCCTCCGGGTCACCCATTTCCCCATTTACCTCAGGACTTTAGTCTCCATCCCCCATTGAACCTAGTTGAAAGCCCCCCACCACCAGGTTAGTAAGCCTGTCTGCAAAGACGCTCTTCCCTCTTTTTATCAGGTGGGTCACATGAAGCACATGCAACTGTACAATTACTTCTCTGGAAATGCATATATGCATTTGTGGGTAGCTTAGCTAGCAAAAAAATGGACATTAGGAGTGAGATGCCTTGATCTTCTGTCTTGAATTCCATCCAAAGGGTTTAAGTCACTTGCAAAACAAGGGAAGTGATTCTGCCATTGTATTTGGCATTGGTGAGGCCTTTCCTGGAGTCCTGTGTCCTGTTTTGGGCCCTACATTTCAAGAAGGATGTTGATAGATTGGAAAGAGTTCAGCAGAAAGTGACAAAAATCATTCGAGGCCTGGGAAACTTATAAAGAAAGACTGAAAGAGCTAGGATTATTTACAGGTTTCCCTCAATTTATGCAGGTTCTTTATATGTGAATATGCTCTTATGCCATGAGCATATTTAGACCCATAATTCATTATATGTGAGGTACATTTGCTCTTAGGTGATCAGCATAG
>NW_017728992.1:196378317-196379088 GCF_001723915.1 Gavialis gangeticus | reverse complement strand
CCCCCCCCCACCCCTACCCGCCCAAGCAGATACATCTGTGGGGGAAGGGGAAAGGGCCGTGGCCACACACACCCCGGCTCTGGCTTCAGTGGCCCTGGGAGCAGCTGGTGCCAGTGGCCTCCAACCGTTGGGTTGCACCACATTCCCCCTTTCCGACCTCCCCCTGCACCTGGGCTCCAGGGCAAGTGCCATGCCCTGTGCTGCCTGGGGCTCCACTTGTCCGCACTAACCTCTGCTCCTAAGCTGCACCATGCCTTGGTGCAGGCAGCTGGTGTCAGCTGCTCCCAGGGTCACTCCAGCAAGGGAAGGGGTGAGCAGGGACCGGCAGAGCCCTGGGGGGTTTGAGGCACAGTGCAGCCCAGCGGCTAAAGGCAGCTGGAGTCGGCCATTCCTGGGGCCACTGCAGCTAGGGCTGGGGTGAGTGCTGCTCTGTTCCCTCTGCTTTGCTGCCTTGTGCAGCCCCAGCAGTGGCACCCCTCCCCCCACCCCTTCCCTAGTCCCAGCCTCACTCTCTTCCTCACCACCATGGGAACCTATCCCTATTAGTTACATTATAAAGTGGGTTCACTTTATGCAAATTTGATTTATGCACTGTTCTCTGGCAACGCATGTACCGCATAAATCGAGGGAAACCTGTAGTCTGAAAATGGGAAGACTGAGAAGGGGATTTGATAACAGTCATAGTTTCATAGTTGGTAGGGTCGGAAGGGACCTGAGCAGATAATCAAGTCTGACCCCCTGCCATGGCAGGAAAAAGTACTGGGGTCAAAC
>NW_017728992.1:196377491-196378141 GCF_001723915.1 Gavialis gangeticus | reverse complement strand
CTGTCGGGGAACAGGATCCTGTTCGTGACGCCATGTCGGGGAACAGCGGCCCCAAGGTCACAGTGGGCCGAGGGTTCGGATCAGATTGGAACAGGCAGGAGTAGCGGCAAGGAGTCTGAGCGGTACGGGACACGGTGCAGGTTCAAAACAAGTTGATTTATTTACTTACGTTTTTGGAGCGTAGGCAGATGAACTTGCTTGTTCAGTTACAGTGTTAACAAGAACAAACAACAAAGGGGTCTGTTGGCCCACGGGGTTCTCGAGTGAGCCCTTGCTTTCTAGCTGGAGGTAGGGGCGGCTGCCCAACTCGATAGTCCCAGGGCTGGTCAACAGCTCATCAATCAGGATACGAACAACAGAACTGTAACAACAAATGGTGTGACGCCAGTCCAAATGGACGAAACGAGTGGTCGATGAGATGCCGAAGTCGATGTGGAGGTCGAAGTTACGATGTCATAGCCAGCGGTCGAGATGCAGGATCATGGTTTTCATAGATTCATAGATTCATAGATTAAGGGTCGGAAGGGACCTAGTAGATCTTCTAGCCCAACCCCCCGCCAGGGCGGGAGAACAACAAAAAAAACCCCAAAAAGAGAAACGGGACTCAAATGAGTCCAGCCAGGTAGGCATCCAGCCTCTTCTTAAAGACC
>NW_017728992.1:196369556-196372491 GCF_001723915.1 Gavialis gangeticus | reverse complement strand
CTCTCAGGACAAATCTTCCCTGTCAGCACCGCTGTCAGAAACTCCCAAAACTCTCTCTCCCTCTCTTTCTTCTCTGACTTTTTCTCACTAACTAACTCCCCTTTGGGAGGGGCCCACAAGCTCTCTATGACAACCGGGCAGCCAATCAGGTGGTCTTCTCTAAAGAAATTTCTAGTGCGATTATGTCATGCAGTCCATGGACTGAGCATGCGTCTGGTCAGATTACTTCATCTGCTGAGCAGAACTGAGCATGCCCTGGTCTTACAAAACTAGGTCAGCTTTGATTGACAAGCCCAGGGTGGCATGGGGGCACATGCTGGGCAGCTGTGGAATTTTCCATAGGCCTTGTCTGCTTGTCTGTGCATGATCAAACTTAACTCTTGTGTTGCCAGCATACACTTAAAATTTGGTCCGGACAATGTCTAGTCTGAATCTACCCTCAACCAGCTTGTGACTGTTATTTCTAGTCACTCCTGGGGGTGCTTGGGGGAACAGTGACTCCCCTAGTGCCTGTTGGTCCCCTCTGACTAGTTTGTAACAGGCCACTAGATCCCCCCTCAGCCTTCTCTTGTGCAGGCTGAACAGGTCCCTCAGATCCCTGAAGGGTGATTATAGAGGATGGAGATGGGCTTTTCTCTGTGGTCGTAGGAGAACAATGGCTTCAAGATGCAGCAGAGGAAATGTCGACTGAAGATTAGGAAGAGATTTCTGACTATTACAGTGGTCAAGCATTGGAGCAGGCTACCTAGAAAAGTTGTGGAATTGCCAACCCTGGAAATGTTCAAGAGCACGTTGAACAGACAGATGGTTGGGATAGTTTACTCGGGGATGATCCTACCTTGAGCAGAGGGCTGGACTAGATGGCCTTGTGAGGTCCATTCTAGCCCTATGTTTTAATGATCCTGTGATCTAAAAGCAGGATAGTTTTTAGCCAATAAGCCATGCCCAAAATATGATTTTTTTTTTCCTGGGGATAGAGAAGATCCTGCAAGTCACCCTATATCCCCCTGCAAGGAAGCAAAGTCCAGCAAAACGGCCTTCCATTCTCTACCCCGGGGCAGGCAATTATTTCAAATTGAGGGCTGCTTACTGAGTTTTGGCAAGCTGTTGAGGGCCACTTGGGTAGCCCCACCCCTTGACAGGTGCCCCACCCCCCGGTCGCCATCTTGTAACTGGAAGTCCTGTCCTCTAACCCCTGACCTTTGCCACCAGAAGTCCCTCCCCTTGCCCCTGGAAGTGCTTTTTTCAGCAAGAGGGGTTGCTGTCTCAAAACCAGAAAAATACCAAATCATATTCTAAAAATCAAACATCTACAATACTCATTAGTTTGATTTTTTTTTAAATGTATCTTAATGTTACTGTTTATTCACCTGTACCTGTTCCTTTCTCCATAGTCCGTCGGCTTGTAATCCTAACTCCTAGCATTTTCTCTATGAAAGTGGAAACTTCCCTTTTCGGTTTCCTGTGCCAGTTCCTAGGGTTGTGAGATTTGGTACACAAGCTGTATATATTAGTCAGAAGTGAGCAATATGTATCTTGAGATATATTCAGCCAGAAGCTACTCTGTGTCCTGAGACTGGACAGTGTCAGTGGAGATTTAGTCACCATGGGAGCTAAGTACTTCTGAAAGACTAACCCCCCTTTGCTGTTAACTGCTAAAGGAGACAGTGTCTGAGCTCCAGGGGTAGGTGCCAGACCAGGAGGATCTGAGTGTGAACCCTTGAGTTGCTATGGGGTTTGAGATGATTGGGTGCAATGCACTAAAAATCATGAACTCAGATGTTATATAGACCCAGCACTGATCTATCTGTATTTGTATGTGGAGAGAGACAGAGGCAGAGATGAAAAATGCTTGTGATAAGAAAATCCCTATCTTCCCCCCGACTCACTTCACCTCCCTCTGCTGCTACTTTTATACAGTAAGTGTTTTTTCTTATTGGTTTTCTTCCCCTGAAACTCCCCATTCTCTTTTTTTATGGCAGACAGTGTTTTCCCATTACTTCTCTCTGAATCCTCACCAAGGTTTTTCTAACCCATTGCCCTGAGTGACCCTAACTGAAAAGTGAGCTTTGCCTGCCTGCCTGCTAATGGAGAAGCAACAAGAACCAAGCTCAGGCTGAATTGAACTTTTGCCCCTGGAGTAAACTGGTCACACTATATATATTTCTCCCCCTTCTAGCTCTACCTCATTATATATGCTCTGATCAAAAATCCACCCTTGCAGAAGCGAGCGCTATTTCAATTATGTCTGTGGGGATACACCTCCTTATTGACAAGATGAGTTTGATTCATTCTTTCTCTATGGGCCAACTTCTATGCTGGCATAACTCCTCTGACTTTTACTGTACAAGAAACTCAGTTGAAATGAATGGAGTTCTGTTATCAAAGAAATTCACCCCATGGATTTACTGAGGGTCCACTCACCCCAGTGCTCATTTCCTAAAAAGTCTACCTATAAAAAGCTACAAACTAATGCTCAGCTGGACTGGGAAAAGTCCACCAATTAAATAAACCTGGATATAATAGAACCTAATACTATTGGTTACACAGAGGTTGATCTCAATAAATAGCACTTATTAAAACCAATGGAAAATACATGCATGAGAAGGATGGATATTTAAAGGATCAATAGATTGCAGATGAGATTGGTAGGGTAGCACCCTTAGATTTGGCAATAGCAAACCATCACCCTATTAATGTTACCAAGCTTTCACTGAATTAAATTAAAATACGTGGAGTTCTTCAGTTGGTTTTACTGTGGATTTACAACCATGCTATGGAGTGGTAGAGGTTAGCAGGGGGGTGCCGAGACCCCATAGCATAACTCAGGGTGATGGGGGGGGCATCAGCCCTGGGTGCCAGTTTAGAGCACCAGAATCACCTGCAGAGATCAAACCCCAGCACAAAGTAGCCCCACAGTGTTGCTCTTACAGAA
>NW_017728992.1:196364091-196364556 GCF_001723915.1 Gavialis gangeticus | reverse complement strand
GGTGCCAGTTTAGAGCACCAGAATCACCTGCAGAGATCAAACCCCAGCACAAAGTAGCCCCACAGTGTTGCTATTACAGAAGCATCTGGGTGCATGAACACCATGCTGCTGCTCTAACAGCCAAGGCAGAAAGACCATGTTGTGATGGCAGCAGTGACAGCAGCAGCAGCCGCAGCCTGAGATTGTCTCTGAGTCTTCAGTGCAGGTAAGACCCCTACCACACACTTCCCAGTCTCAGAATCCCTGCCTCCCAGCACTCAGTGGCACCCCCTGCCCACCGCTCTCCCGCAGGTTTGCCTGAGGCACAAACCCTGCTCATTAGACCTCTGCCCAGGCCTTGCCTAGATTATTCATGAAGCTATGGCTTGCAGAGGTCCTAGCATATGCTTCTTTGGTCTGATGCAAGTAATGCCTTAGTTTTATTGAAGGAAACCACAAGCCATAGTATAAAATGCACATTTGTAC
>NW_017728992.1:196351836-196359091 GCF_001723915.1 Gavialis gangeticus | reverse complement strand
AGTAATGCCTTAGTTTTATTGAAGGAAACCACAAGCCATAGTATAAAATGCACGTTTGTACATCTGCATCTACAGTAAAATGACTAATTTAAAAACAAGTCCATGTAAATCTGGGAGAAGAAAGACAGGGGGATGCTCTTCAGTCCCACTGACTCCAACTACTTGGAAGGATACAACATGAAATATCACTAAGCCCATCTCTGGAAAAATGTCTATGCTGCAGAGAGACTACATCACAAAGCCATCCATTCTCCACTAAGTGTCAGATAAATACTCCAAGGTCTGCCGTATCCCAGCAGCCCACTAGGCTAACAAAGTTAAGGCCCACCAGTGCCTACAGAGTGGAGTGATGTAACCAGCATTTGATTCAGCCACTTAGACTCCCCAGCCCAAAATGGCCTGTTTGTATCTGAGTTGACTGGAAACAGGAGGCAGAATTTGGCAAGGGTTAAACTCGTGCTTCTGAAACCATAACAAGATGTCATAATGGCTTTGCCATCAAACCCCACTGATCTGGTGATTGTTTCAACAAGATCAAGAGGAAGGAAGAGAGACAGGGAGAGAGAGAGAATGCCGCAGGTCATTTAAGCTACCTTACAGCTGTGTCCAAAGTTTTCAACTGATGGAAAGCCCACTTTGACTTGGTAAGTGTAAGCACTGACACTTGTCATGCACTAAGCCCCCTGAAAGTGCTCTACAGTCATGCCCTGACAGAAGTGCACAGCTGCAGAGTGCTTTAAAAGTGCCCAACTGCACAGCAAATTAGCCCTCATCTAATAAGGGTTCAAATGAAAGCACTCTGAAGCAGTGCACCTCCATTAACTTCTGCCATTCCTTGTGTGCAATTAGACCCATGCCCGGTGTTGCCTGTAGGATGGGACAGGAGAGAAGGGAGGGGAGGGGAAGGGAGGGAGCTCCAGGCTGGGGTTTGCCCAGCCTGCACTGGGGGTGAGGAGGGTGGGTGGATTGGAGCTCCCTCCCCTCCTCACACCCCACTCCCCAACCTCTTTCCCCTACCGCTCAGGGTGAATAAACCTCAGCCCAGAGCTCCCTCCCCTTCCTGCAGACAGCACCAGATCTGAGAGGGGAGAGGCAGGGCTGGGGAGAGAGGCTTTCAGGCAGGCAGCCTCTCTCTGATAGATCTGCTCCAAAATGGAGCTCAATTCCCGTCCCCCCACCTCCCCCCGACCAAACAATGAATATCTGTTAGGTCAGGGGCAAAGCTCTAACTCATGGCACTTTCTGTAAAGCTCCATGAGTTAAAGCAGGTTGCACGTCTGTCAGCACCCTCTTGGGATCACAGCCTTGGTAATTTTACATAAAAACGGGGCCTGTATCGTCAACTTTCTACCTGATGGTGAGTTACAAGAAAACTTCTCAGTATGAGACAGCCAACTCTTAACAGTCCACCACGGAGCCTTTTCCCTTTCATCTGAAGCATGTGGTACAAGCCACTGTAGACAGAATACAGACTGAATAGATTGTAGATCTGGTAGGGATGCTTCTACCTTCCCGGAGTAAAAAGGAGGGAGAGATGTCCTACATGCTACATCACATCGGTCCAGTCTTTTTTGAAAGGAATGCCCTGCTGAGGGTGAAGGACAGCATTTACATGACTGTCAAACCTCATTCATTTGTACATAATTCATCACCACCCCATTTGGTGGAGGCCAATTTGTTTCTTGAGGTTTGATTTTTTTTTCCCCGCAGATCCTTGGAATTTGAATGTTGTTATAGAGGAACATGTATTTTTTATGAGCGGGAGACTGTATTGTCACATTCCAGACAACAATGAAACACCTGTGAAAAGGTGACTTAAAAAGCATCCTGCCTCTGAAAAGAATTGCTAACTTCACTTTGAAAGGCTGACCTACATACAGAAATGCAAAAAAGGGGAGAAATATAGATCAGTGAATATTAAGGAACCCAGGCATTTGTTTGTACACTGATAAAAGCACCAAAATAATGGTTTTGATACCTTGCACTGTTCTTCCCCCCTACCACATTTTTTCACCTTGTTCAGGGGTCAAAGAAGAAAAGCTGCACTTCTGAGGTCTGATTTATTAAAAGCTGTTATACTTTGTTTTAAGCACTGTTTCAGGGAAACTCATTCCCAGTTTAAAAGTCTATCATCAGAGAATGAGAATTACAACAGACTTAATCGATTCTGATATAATCAGACTTCTTTTTCCCCCCTTTTCTATCCCTCAAGGCTTTATTAAAAACCTTTTCAGAGTCAGCATAAGGTGTATTGTACTGAGGCAATGGCAAATGAGAAACTTTATCTCTTAACCTCTCTTTGTCTGCATATGTCTGAAAGGAATCAGAGTTTTGTGGTGGCAGATGAAAATTGTTGCTGAATGAGCAGGTTTTCCTGGGCTGTTCCCAGTGCAGAATTTGTGAATCCAAAGGGGAGCAAGAGGCAGACAAAGGGGGAGAGAGAGCAAGAAGAAGAGAGGGAGAGAGAGACTTACAGAGCTGTTTTCAAGCCATTATTTAGCCATGTACAAGTGGAAAAATAAATGGCCTCCCGGCATAACAGACAACCTGACAGTTTTATGCTGGATAGGATATTAGACTAGCTCTGCAGAAAGCCAGAGATGTAAACAGTGCTACCAGTCTATGCATCTCTATAGCCACTTAGCGATACCAGTGGTACCAGTATAGTTGCTTAAAGAGCCAAACACTGACTTCCTTTGCTTCTGACCCCCTTCCTAAATGGTTTCAGGTAAATATAAGAACAACTTTAATTCACAGCCATATTCAGCCTGGCTATTGTCCCTGCACAGATTGATGGGGGCAGTGACGGTGTTACAAAACATACATGCATGCCATCTCACTGATGACCCCAGGACTGCCGCGGCAAAAATAAGGCCCAACCACTTGCTCCCATCTGGCACACCAATGTCTGGCAACCAGACACTGTAGATGGCTTGGTGGTGGCTCTGACCATCTCAGAGTGGTGCTCAGGCCCTGTTTTCTGGTCAGTTGTTTTAAAAAGTAAAGGGTGACTAGAAGCTAAAGTCCCATTTCCAGAGTGACTTAGACCCAGCCTCTGACAGGTGCGTAGACACTGCAATGCTGCTTGCAGTGGGGCCTAATCTTGAGGCATCTGTTTCCACAGTGGGATTTGGAGCTCCAAGATCGGTGTCCAGCCCATGCATGGGGAGAGATATGCATCTCAGAGGCACATCCAGACAACCGTGCTCAGGCAATTTGTGGTGCCTCAAAGGCTTTTGAGGTGCCACAAAATGCAGGTGGTGCACATTAAATGGTTCTCCACACTGCATATTTTTAGCGTGGAAAAAACAGTTTTAAAAAAGGTGCAGTGGTGCAAGTGGCTGCAGTGTGTGCTGCCAGAAACTGGAGCCTGGCCTCAGCCTCCCCTACCCCACCTGGGACAATCTGCCACACACCGGAGTGCAGAGGCACGGGCGTTACCTGGGGACAAGTAGCAGTGGCACAACTATGTGCTGCTGCTATATGTCCCCGGGGAAGCACACATGAGTGCTCATCTGGACGCACTCCAGGAGGGGTTTTCAGAAGATGCCCAGCTGAGGGAGGCAGGAGTGCCTAAGCCAGCCATACTTCTATTTCCATCCTCCCTTTAATATGGAAGAGAAAGTGCCACATTCATGTATTAAAGACTTACTTTTCACTTTTAGAAGTACCACTTCTCAAGCAAAAGTATTCAACTTACATCTGTGGTGTAAGGACCCCACAGGGCACTGAAGACTGGTCTTGATCCCCTGTAACCCTGCTCTTCTCTGACCTGTCTGCTCCTCCACCCCCTGCACCAGATGGCAGAACTGGCTGGCAAAGCTGATACAGCACACCGCAGAGCCAGAGTTATGCCAGTAGAGATTTTCCATGCCCAGGGAAATTTCCAGTGCTGATCTCTTCCAATTTAAGTTTAACTTTGCTCTGTTTAAACAGCAGAAAAAGAACTTGGTGGACCAAAGCACCTGGCTGTTAAAATATAAGGAGGCATTATCAATAGAAAAGAGAATCAGATTAGCATCTGTAATTTGAAAAGGCTGCTAGGGATTTTTTTTTCTTCTTATCATCACAATTGTAATTTTTAAGGCTTTGTTTCAATGTGGTAATTGTCTCTCTTATCTACATACATGTAGGGTAAAAGTTAGTTAGGGGCGGGAGGTTATTCCTATTAGTATTTTAGTTTAACTTGCATTAGCTCCTCATATATGAAGGGGAAGGAATGTGTTTACCAGCATTAAAATGTTTATAAAAGATACATGAGCCAGTTATTCCAGTCTGACAATGGTATACGAGAATATTACTTTCAGTTCAGACACTGAAATGAAGCATTGCTTTCGGTGAATTGGATTACCATAAAAGAGTGCTTCTTTATTATTACTAACAAATATTTAGCAAAGACGACAAAAACACACCCATTACACACCAATTAAAACTAAGATGAAATGGAGGCAGGTAAAGTACAAATTCCAACATCTTTCCATTAACTTGCTGCACCCACGTGCTGTATTGAAATGGGTGTCGCTCATTTTTATTCCCAAATATATCAGAAACCCTGTGTCATCTCAGTGCTGCATTTGTGAGTTATGGATTCTAACCTGTCCAGGTCTGCCTGCAATTGTTCCCTACCCTCCCATGTGTCCACTTCACCCCACAATTTAGTATCATCCGCAAACTTGGACACCTCACTCCCACATCCAAGTCACTGATGAAGACATTGAAGAGTAACGGTCCAAGGACTGAGCCCTGTGGGACCGATCCGTCCACCACCACTCTCTGGGTGGGACCCTTAAGCCAATCTGCCCACCACTGGACTGTGTAATCATCTAAGTCATGGTCTCTTAATTTATTTATGAGAATGGGATAAGATACTGTATCGAAGGCCTTCCTAAACTCCAAGGAAACAACATCCGCCTCTACTCCTGCATCTAAGTGTTTTGTGACCTGGTCATAAAAAGAAACCAGGTTATCTACCTGCTATGAATCCATGCTGGCTGCCCTGCTGCATTATTTGTCCTGCTGGACTCACACAAATATGATCCTTAATCATTTTTTCAAAGACTTTTCCAAGGATAGAGGTGAGACTAACTGGCCTATAATGATTCAGATCCTCCTTCCTCCCATTTTTGAAAACAGGGACCACATTGGTCCTTCTCCAGTCCTCCGGGACCTGACCCAAGCACCACAAGTGCTCAAACAGCCGTGCCAGTGATTCTGCTATGACACCAGCCAATTCCTTCAGTACCCTCAGATGCTGCTCATGCAGACCTGCTGACTTAAACACATCCAGTCCATCCAAGTGACTTCACCAAGTCAGCATCAACAGTTGGTGAGCTAGCATCCTTCTGATGCCCATCTAAGAACACATTAGGAGACTTGTCTTGACCCTTGTGCAGGAATACCGAGGCAAAAAACTCATTGCAGAGCTCAGCCTTGTCCCCCTCTGTCTGTCACTAACTACTCCTGCTTGTTCGGTAAGGGTGCTATGCTGCCCTGCACCTTCCTTTTACTCTCTACATACCTGAAAAAAAAATGACTTTGTCGTCTTTGTGTTGCCAGCCCCATCTCCATAGTTGCTTTGGCCTTTCTAACTGCCTCCCTGCAAGTGCGGGCCAAGTAGGTATCCTCCTCCTTGGTAGCTTCCCCCTGCTTCCACTGCCTATCTGCCTTTTTTTGCCCTTAGGCTTCCCTGGATTTCTCTGTTTAGCCAAGGAATTTTTTTGGCCCCTTTGCCCGCTTTCCCTCATCTTGGGATTGTCTCCCTCTGCGCCTGAAGGATTGTTTAGTCCCACTAGATTGTCAATAAGGGTAAATGCCCATCAGTTCCTCCATAACCCACTCTTCAGTTTATGTGATGTATCCTCCACCCTACCCAAAACACAGAGGATGAGTTGGCTGCAGCTGTATACAATTTGGCTTCCACTTTGAAGGTCCCTGACTCAAAACCCACCAAAACAAAGGGCAACATCCTTGTTCTAATGAAGTCAATGAGATTTCACTCTCCAACTCACCAAAATTAGGAACCCAAGCAGTGAAAAATTCAAAATACTTTAAAAATGTCTAGTTCTTGCAGTGGGGGATTTTAATATCACTGTATCTCAAAGCACTTGACAATGGTGATACACAGCACTAATTCAGTTTTATGGATGGGGTACCTGAAGTGCAGGGAGAGAATATACTTGACCAGTGGAAGACTTTGGGATTGAGCCCCTGTCCAATGATCCCATTAGAAAATGCTGCTTTTCTGTTGATTTTCAGTTCTGAGCCCTGTAAAATGGGAAATACGTTTCTCCTTTTTTTTAAGACAACAAAATGAAAAACTAAATATTTCTACTTGTTGAATGTTTACGTCCCCTCTTCTTGCCCATTTCCCTTTTTGCTATCCAGTGCAATAAAACAAATAATAAACTAATGCCCAGTTTCTGAGGGGGGATTACTTTTTCATTTTCTTTTTACTTTTTTCAAGGTTCCTTTCCAGGGTCAGAGTAACACAAGGAGAAAGGGTTGTTTCAAATCTCCTCTGCCTTTGTGCTAAAACTAGTGTCTTCAGCAATATGGGATAGCACAGGCAAATCAAATCGGACTTCCCCTTGCTATACAGGAGTTTCCTGGATGAGAAAGGCAAGTCAAGGTCTCGGTCCTTCTTTTCAGTGGTCTGGATTCAGGCTATCCAAAAGATCCTCTATAACTGAGAAGAGAACCCTGGACAATATATTCATTCCTGTGGCACAACAATATATCTTTCTGACAAGGGAAAGCCTGTTGTGCTGAGACAGATCTTTCTCAGGCACTGCACTGAGACTATGAAGAAAACTCCCACAGGAAATAAGGCCTATCATAAAAGGACCATCAGGCCTCATTCCCTGATCCAAGTTCAAGGCACAGTTCTTTCTACCTGCCTTCTCTGATACAAACATGGTACACGTCCCTTTTTTTTTAAATCCCCCAAACCAAAAATTTATTGAAATCAAACACTATACTGCAAACATCATTCCCCCAAAGAGAGGATGAGAGAGAGAACAAAGCACACAGGAGAGAGGTTAGCCACATTGCTTAACGTGATTCTTCAATGATGCAGGCCAGATGAAAACCGAAGCAGTTCAGAACAGAATTTGGAAAAGTTACAAAACAACAGAACTACACACTTTCATTCTAATTCTTGCTATACAGTGACTTCTCCCAAAGCTTGAGGAAGTTTTGATGAGATTTAGGAGCCTAAAAAGACAAAAAATAAAAATGAAAGGGGAGGGGAGGGGAG
>NW_017728992.1:196347627-196351563 GCF_001723915.1 Gavialis gangeticus | reverse complement strand
GGGAGGGGAGGGGAGGGAAGGGAAGGGAAGGGAAGGGGAGCGGAAAAGTCCTTAGCATAACTAATCCTGTGGAAACCACTGAGAAGGGACATAAAATAGGTGAAAAGAACCCCTTCTCCCCAACATTTCAATTTTTGTTTGTTTGTTTGGAATTGATGCAAAACCAGAAAACTTCTCAAAACCCAAAAGCTTTTCATGGAAGCATGTGGTTTGACTAAAGTCCATTTCAATTAAGAAGTAAGTACTGAATTTTTTAAACAGTTCTAATACTTCAGGACCAGAGACATGCTCAGGTGGGATGGGCTTCACCTCTCCCCCAAAGGTAAGCATGTGTTCTCTTTCAGGTTGGCTGATCTCCTCCGGCAGGCTTTAAACTAGGCTTATCGGGGGAAGGGGAGGATGACAGAGGGAGGCACAGTACACTGAACCAAGAGTCACCCATAAGAACAGCCCTGCCAAGACAAGCAATGAGCACAAGGAATATCCAGGGAAGAGATAGGGGCCCAGATAATCCTGGGAATAGGGGGGCGGTGCATGCACCTTCAGGAGGCCTTAAATGCCTCTACACCAGTGCTCACAGTATGGGGAACAAGCAGAAGGAACTTGCCCTCCTGCTAGCTAACACTAACCCGGACATAGTGGGGCTCACTGAAACTTGGTGGGATCCAACACATGACTGTGAAAATCAAGGGCTATAGGCTGTACAGGAGGGATAGAACAGGGAGGAAAGGTGGGGGTGTGGCGCTGTATGTCAAAGAGCAATACACATCCTCAGCAAACAGCACTGGGTCAGAGGAGGGACAGACTGAAGTGTTCTGGGTCAGAATACAAGGGGGTTGGGGGGAAAGGGACTTAACGGTGGGTGTCTACTACAGGTCACCTAACCAGGCCAAAGAACTAAACCGGGAATTCTCAGGTAAGCTCGTGGAGAGTTAAATCAAAGGATGTGGTCATCATGGGCAACCTGAACTATCCGGACATCTGCTGGGAAGAGCAGTCAGCCAGGTCTGACCACTCATATAGGTTTCCCAGCTGAGTTACAGGACCTCCATCTAACCCAGGAGATGCACAGTCCCACCAGGGGAAATGCCTTGTTGGACCTGGTCCTGGCCACAGGTGATGACCTGGTGAGGGGGCCACTGGTGCTCGACCACCTGGGTAATAGCGATCATCGCCTACTGGACTTCATCATCCAGTGCAGGGTGTCAAAAGCCTGCAGCAAGGCAGCAGCCCTGGACTTTAGGAGGGCAGATTTCAGTGAGGTAAGGAGACTGGTTGGGGAGGCTCTGAGGTCCCGGATGGGAGGGGAGTTGGGAGTTCAAGAATAGTGGTCGTTTCTTAAGAAGACGATCCTCCAAGCCCGAAGAGTGATAATCCCAATGCAGATCAAAGGGGGCAAGAGTGCTCAAAAGCCTGCATGGCTCACCAAAAGCATCCAGGTATGCCTCAAAGCTAAAAAGGAGGCATACACCCAATGGAAGGGAGGGGTCATCACAAGGGAGGACTATACCTCCATTGCTTAGGATTGTAAGGGGGCTGTTAGGAAGGCCAAGGCAGAGATGGAACTGGGATTAGCAACTTGGACTAAGGATAACATGAAGTCCTTTTTTAAATACATAGGGGGCAAAAAGAAGGTTCCAGGTAATGTGAGGCCCCTGCAGGACATGCTAGGAAATCTGGTGGTCGCACCAGACAGCAAAGCTAATCTCTTTAACAATTTCTTTGCCTACATTTTTCTGAGCAGAGACCAGGTCATCCCCCCCACCGGGATCCCTGACAGTCCCAGGAGAGGCACAGCCAGGCCCAGGGTCAGTGAGGACCTAGTCAGGGAACTTCTGGCGGGATTAGACATGTTCAAATCAGCAGGTCCTGACAATCTCCACCCCAGAGTGCTGAAGGAATTAGCAGAGGTCATTGCAGGACCCCTGGCAAGGCTTTACAAACACTTGTGGTGCTCTGGCGAGGTGCCAGAGGACTGGAAAAGGGCCAATGTGGTCCCCATTTTCAAAAAAGGGAGGAAAGAGGACCAAGGAAACTATAGGCCTGTTAGTCTTACCTCGGTCCTGGCGAAGCTCTTTGAGAAAAGTATCCATATCTGCGAGGGACCAGCAGGGAGGATCATGCTTAGGGGCAACCAACATGGGTTCATTCGAGGCAGGTCCTGTCAGACCAACCTGGTGGCTGTCGATGACTAGGTCACAAAAGCCTTAGATGCAGGTGTTGTGGTGGACGTAGTCTTTCTTGACTTTAGGAAGACCTTCAACACTCTCTCACCCCATTCTCATTAAAAAATTAGGCAACTGTGGTGTCGATGCCTACATGGTCAGATGGGTCGCTAATTGGCTGGAGGGCCACACCCAGAGAGTGGTGGTGGACAGGTCATTTTTGACCTGGAGGAATGTGAGCAGTGGGGTCCCCCAGGGCTTGGTCCTTGGGCCCGCACTGTTCAACATCTTCATCAGCGACTTGGACGAGGGGGTGAAAAGCACCTTGTTCAAATTCATGGATGACACTAAGATGTGGGGAGAAGTAGGAACACTAGAGGAGAGGGACAGGCTGCAATCAGATCTGGACAGGTTCCAGGGGTAGGTGGATGAGAACAGGATGAGTTTCAATGCTGACAAGTGCAAGATATTGCACCTGGGGAGGAAGAACCAGCACCATACCTACAGGCTGGGGAACTCCCTTCTCATCAGCACAGAGGTAGAAAAGGATATTGGAGTCATTATTGACTCCAAGATGAATATGGGCTGACAATATGAGGACCCGGTCAGGAAGGCTAATCACACATTGTCATGCATCCATATATGTATCACGAGCAGGTCCAAGGAGGTGATCCTCCCCCTCTATGCGGCACTGGTCAAGCTGCAGTTGGAGTACTGCATCCAGTTCTGGGCGCCGCACTTCAGGAGGGACATGGGCAGCATCAAGAGGGTCCAGAGGAGGGCCACTTGCATGACTAGGGGGCAGCAGGGCAGGCCCTACAAGGGGAGGCTATGTGACCTGAACGTGTTCACCCTTCACAAGAGAACGCTGATAGGGGATCTGGTGGCTGTCTACAAACTGACCAAGGGGGACCAGCAGGCTATGGGAGAGTCCCTGTTCCCCCCAAACACTACCAGGAGTAACAAGGAATAATGGCCATAAGCTGACAGAGTAGATTCAGGCTAGATATCAGGAGGCGGTCCTTCACAGTCACGGCAGCTAGGATCTGGAACCAATTTCCAAGGGAAGTGGTGCTCACTTCTACCCTGGGAGTCTTCAAAAGGAGGCTAGATAGACACCTAGCTGGGGTCATTTGACCCCAGCATTCTTTCCTGCCCATGGCATGGGGTTGGACTTGATGATCTGCTCTGGTACCTTCCAACCCTACCAACTATGAAACTATGAATAAAAAATACCATGATGAATCTGACACCTTTTTTGCTAGCAAGTGGACACAGATAACACACACTCACTTCCCATACACAACAGTTCAGGCATCAAGTGCTAAAAACATTTAGTCACATGCACGTACCAACAGCCTGCATTTATTCTGAATAGGGTTGTGTAGCCTCTTTCTGGCCGTCTAACTATATTCAGTACCTAACTAGTACATCTCTAATGTCTGATTTTAAACATTGCCCTTAGTTTGATTCCGCCTCATTTGATGGAATTTCAAATGCTGAGAAAGCAAAATTGCTTAAGTTCATTAGTTATAAATATTAAAACAAAGGTTTTTCTGGAGCACCAAGCACCAACTTGGACCACAAGCAAATTCTATTAGATCACTTTACACAGTTAACAGATTTTCAATCACCTGCAGTGGATCAATGGCAATTTCCTCCAGCTAAAGAGGTGGTGGGTCTGATACAAAGTCAAAAAATACCAAAACGTGTGTGTGAGTGTGTGTACGTGTGTGTGTACATGTGTTTGTATGTGTATATATTTTGTGTG
>NW_017728992.1:196344908-196347375 GCF_001723915.1 Gavialis gangeticus | reverse complement strand
TGTGTGTGTGTGTGTGTGTATATGTGTGTGTGTATGTATATGTATATATAAAAACAGGTTTACAGGTATGTATACGTACATATACATATGTTATATATATATAAAACAGGTTTAAAGGAAAATAAGAAGTAAAAAAAATATTGACCTGGATTCTTTGATCACTGATACTCTGAGCAATTCCACAACACCCCCTTTCTAAGGCTCACAAAACACTTTACAGCCATGAACCCAAACTCACAGCACTTACTGCCTCCACTCTGTCAATGAAGAGTAGGAGGCTCAAAGTGGGTCAGCATCTTGTTTTATGCACTACAGAGAATCAGAGACAGAGCTAGGGAGTGAACCTCTCTCTCTTTGCTCTTAAACACCTGCTTTAATCACAAAAGCATCCTTTCTCCCTGAACCAGAGGGGTTAAGTAGCAAAATAAGCTTTTAGAGCCGTAAGCACAATATGGCTGGGACAGGGAGGCAAAACTCCTTTCAACTACTCACCTCAGAACAGGTCACTGCCTTTAAAGATGTTGGACCAAATCTGGCTTTCTGTAAGAACAGTTTAACAGTAGCAGTGTCAGATGGGGGTTACATCTGTCTAACAGAAGGGGAATGTAAACCAGTCGCTTTAGGGATGTTGGCAGGTGTCAGCACTCCAGATGTGAGGATTTGGCGGCCGGCCTGCATGTCTTCCTTAACATTAAGACTACTCTGAGTAGAGCCAGGATTCTTATCCTGCAGGTTGTAACTGAGTGACAGGATGCTGGAATAAGCCTGTGCTAGCCAGATACCTAATTAGGAGAGGATTTTCAGAGAAAACAAAGTAGGGCTACAAATTACTGATGGGGGGCAGAGTGAAAAACATTGAAAAATCAAAGAAGATCATTATCCACCATGGGAAGACTCCCCTTTCCTTCATCTCGACAGAGGTGCAGGTTTCTTGATGCTTCCATTCATTTGGAGAAGATCAGGGTGTATACAACTGCTCCAGATCTCAGTTTCTCTCAGCGTACTGTATGTGGAGCTCCCTGGACCTCCCTCCAGCCTTTGTGGGACAGGACAAATCCCTAGCTGAAATATCATGATGATAGGAATCAGTATGCTTAAGGGACACAATCAAGAATCAGAGTCCTAATGTGAGAGGCATGTAAGAAGATGCAATCTCTGCCCCAAAGACCTTTCCACCTAATCTAATCTAATCTAGTCTAAGGCAGGAGGCAAGTGCACGGAACAAGCAACAGGAAGTGAGGTAGGAGTAAGGTGGAATGACAGCAAAGTTGCTGACATAAGCTAAACATAGGCCTGAACCTAAACTCAGTGAAGTCAGTCACGCTAGAGCCAGACATTACACATAAGCAAGTTTCAGTGATCAGAAACTGGTTTAAACCTGTAACAGAATATACATTCAGTGCACATAAACCACTGAATATGGCTGAAACTGATTTGAGATAAACCTGGTTGAACGTAGTATCAGACTTAACTAATTTGGCTCAAACCGGTTTATGCAACGTCTGTCTCAGACCCCTTGCTGGTTTAAGTTAAATCAGACTCTCCCAGCATCCCAGCATGTTCTTTGGGCTGTGCAGGGCTCTCTGCCCTACAGTAGGGATGGTCCCTCCTCTCTGCTCCCTGACTGGAGCTCCAGCAGAGACCACAGGCACAGCAGGGTCTGCCTGGCTTCCTTCTGCCCCTACCCCCCCCTCACTGCTTGCTGGACAAACAGGGATCTACCTCTCCCCCCCTCCTATCTCCCACAGCATGGACCCTAGGCATGTGGTATGCTAGCTAATACCAAGAGGTGTCTGTGTGCATCCAATTTCACTGGGACAGACAGACAGAACAGTAACCACTTAGGGCTGTTTGGAACTAATCAACAGGTCAGCTGGTAAGCTGTTTAAGAAGAGTTTGAACTAACAGAGAAAAGCTATTATTTTACTTATCATCCCCCTGCTGGCTTGCTTGCCTGTCAGTTTGCTGCAGACAGTATAGGGAAGCAGGGAGGGAGATTGAAAAGCTCCGTATCATCAACAGATGCATGCACTGCACACTCCCCCTTGCCTCAGAGTGCTAGCAGGGTTTGGGGTGTGGAAACACTCCCACCCCTTGACCAGCCAGTGTGGAAAAGCCTGGGATGGTGCAGGGAGGCCTGCCTAATCAGAGGTCCTGCCAGGGCCTGGCCACCCCCCTCCCCCCCCCAGCTAGCACTATGGAAGGGACGGGAGGGCTGCTCTAGCACCCCCTGGCTTCTAACCTCAGCAACTGCAGGGTCCAGAGGAGGGCCACTCTTATGATCAAGGGACAGCAGGGTAGGTCCTATGAGGAACGGTTGAGAGACCTGAACCTGTTCAGCCTTCAAAAGAGAAGGCTGAGGGGGGATCTTGTGGCCTGTTATAAACTGGTTAGGGGGGGGATCAGCAGGCGCTGGGGGAGTCCCTGTTCCCCCGAGCGCCGCAAGGAGTGACCAGGAACAATAGTC
>NW_017728992.1:196338111-196339908 GCF_001723915.1 Gavialis gangeticus | reverse complement strand
TGGACATCAGGAGGCGCTACTTCACGGTCAGGGCGGCTAGAGTCTGGAACCAGCTTCCAAGTGAGGTGGTGCAGGCTCCCACCCTGGGGGTTTTTAAGAGGAGGTTGGATGACCACCTTACTGGGGTCATTTGACCCCAGTGCTCTTCCTGCCATGGCAGGGGGTCGGACTAGATGATCTGCTCAGGTCCCTTCCGACCCTTGAAACTATGAAACTATGTGCTGGCATTTCTGAGATGTCTGTGTAGTTACAAAGTGATTTACCATATCCAAGTTAAACTAACCTGCAAAGATTGAATCAATTCAGGCTCAGGCTTTTTGAATGTCTGTCTCTAGCCTCAGAGTCCCCAGCGTTATTAGTGGGCTGCAGGTCAGGCTGAACCTGTTCAGCTACAAAGTTACAGAAATATTTTGCATCTCTCCCATGTTTTATCTTTTCATCCCCCCAAAAGAATACCCTGCCACCTCGTGTGGAAGATTGTGCTTTGGATACCAAAGGTCTCCAGTCAAGTTCCCTCAGTGACATTTCTATGACTGCAATGACACCTGGTGACTAAGTGCCCACCAGAGAGCCTGGGTCCAGCAGAGGGTACACAGAGGTCTACACAGAGGTCAGGAATTGTCCACCCCTGTTTTTTCTCCCCATAGATCCCGTGGAGAGATTGCTTCCCTTGCCTTCTTCAACAGTAACCACAAAAGAGGATCCAGGTCTAGGCCTGTATTCCAGGAGTTATTTCCTACAGGCAGTCTTCATGTAGTGTATTCCCAGTAGGAATGCTTGGACCAAATCCTCACCTCCAGTAATTTAGCATAGCTCCATTGACTCCAGGACCCATTAACTTCAGTGGAGTTAGACTAATTAGCACAAGCAAAAGATCCCAAGTTCAGAGGGAGAGATAAGCCTGGATTACCTGCCAGCTCTATTCTGAGCTCATAGGGCTGCTGCCTTTGCAGTGTGTACGGGTGCTTGTTTGCCAGGGCCGTTTTGGAGACCAGAGGCTGCATGTTCAATTGCTCATTCTGAAATCTCAACCCAGCACAGTCAGAATAATGAACTTGCAAACAAAACTAAAAAGAAGGGCAGCAGAATGTGAGCTCTTTTGAAGGGCAATGTTGGAATCATTCTGGTATCGATGTCAATATTATTGCTGCTAGCTTGTTTTTTTTTATTATTATTATTATTATTACTATAATTGCTCCTGTGCCCAATTCTGCTGCACATGCGAAAATTTGGAGTAAATCAAATGAAAGTAACAGCGTTACTATGTGGAACTGAGAGCTGAATTTGGCCCATTTTTATTGCTGCTTTTATCCCCCCCCAATTGTTCAATTACATTATAAAAATGAAACCTATTTTCATTAAATTCTTATTTATGAAAACTGCTCCACACCATGTAAACAAAAGCATAGGATGATCGTTCATTTTGCCATAATTATAAATATTGGATTAAATTAAATATGACACAGAGAGCAGGCAGAAAGTTAGGTAAGCAATAAAAATAAAGAAAGAAGGAGGAATGCTAACTGCAACAGTAGAAAGGCAACCCCCCCCCAGAAAAAAAAGAAATAAGAGGGAAAATAAAACACTGAACATTTTTAGAATAGAAAAAGAAATGCAAGACTAATATAATGCTCAGAATTTATTTTCTTATATTGCTACATCATAAAACCTCAAAGCACAGCGCAGCTAAAGAATCAATGGAGGCAACACACAACACGTATTGCAAAACAAAAATCCATGAAACAAAAGCACTGTATTGCATAGCTCAAGGTTTATAGGAGGGGTTTTTTTTCCATG
>NW_017728992.1:196318061-196333111 GCF_001723915.1 Gavialis gangeticus | reverse complement strand
TACATCATAAAACCTCAAAGCACAGCGCAGCTGAAGAATCAATGGAGGCAACACACAACACGTATTGCAAAACAAAAATCCATGAAACAAAAGCACTGTATTGCATAGCTCAAGGTTTATAGGAGGGGTTTTTTTTTCCATGCTTTCTTTTTCCCTCAGAAACTGAGAAAATCCTTCCTCAGACCAATAAAGCCTCTGAACCTAAATAAGCCAAAACACTAGTTGTTCCATGCACATTGCTGACAGAAGGGTAGATGCAGAGAAATCAGCAGTCTTCCAGGGCTGTTGAACCCTTGGGGACTGTGTAAAGTCAGTTTTTATTTCTAATTCTGGTTGGGGGTAATTTGCCTCATACTGGTAATTAAATAATAATAGTTTTTAAAAGCCAGTATTTGCGTATTAAAAACTAAACCATATGTACAGGCCTCTGTTTCATTCCCACTTCAATTTTTTCCATAATGAATGCCTACATAAAACCCCCCCTTTCTACTCAGTGCTGCTGAACCAAAGCTGAAAGCAAGTCGTTCAAGCAATTTACAATGATAAATGCTTAATGGAGAGTTCCTGCTTGACCCACCTATTAATTTATAATATTGCTGCTACAATGTCAGAGGGGGGGAAAAAAGCCTCTCTCCTACTCGCATTTAATCCTTAGCTGTCTGCTCTCCTGATAGAAAACACTCCTAATGATGTCACCTCTGGCTAAAAATGAGCAACATGTGCTGCCTCGATGACTAGTCAGTTGAACACTTCCTTCAAAGAAAAAAAGGAGGATGGCCTGATTCTTGGAATGTGCTTAAAAATATTAGACCAGCGGGCAAACCTGTGCTGATCGGCACTGCTCAAAAGAGTGAGAAAAGGGACGGATGGTTTCAGTGACCAAAGTGCAACCAGGGATTCAAGAAAGCTGGGTTCAATGCTGGGCTTATCCAAAGACTTCTGTCACTTCAGCAAGTCTGTAAAATGGGGAGAATACCCCCTCTACACAACAGGCGTGCCCTGAGGATAAAATCCATCATTGGCTGTGAGGTACTTGTGTAAAAGCTATGACGGAGGTCATTCAAGTAGATTGATATGCCAAGTAAAATGGGTCTCTAGTGGTTGCCACTAGAAAGCCAGCATTTGTCATTGCTCCCCACACAGACTGATATTATGAAATACAAGCTTCCTCCCTGTAGTGGAAACCTTACCTGACATAAAGGTACACAATGACCCCAGAACATCCCTATACAGTACATACATCCCTGTAAATGCCTGGATTGCTACCAATATTTGACATTAGTTATCCACAAATCTTGGGCCCCATTTTCTTTGCCCTCTTGCATTCAGGGGCTTTATTCCAGATGTACACAAGTGAGAAGAACAGCAGGCCCTCTGTTTAGGTTCAGCTGCCATCACCCTCACTCTTGTGCACTGGCACCTTTTTCAGCGAGACGTTACATTGCTTTGCAATTGATTCAAGCCACAAATTGCATACAAACTCAAAATGAGTAAGAATACAAGACATAACCCTCAGCTATTGGCAACATTACCTCTGTCCTGTGTACTATAGAAAATTATTGATAACTGTTAACAAATAGTTAACCAGCTCCTTACCTGGTGTGAATCAAGGTAGCCCCATAGACATCAGTGCTGCTACTCAAATTAATACCAGCAGCCTGTTGAGTGATATATTCAAAAATCAGGGGAGCTTGGAACCCTAATCTTCCTAAATATATTTTTTTTAAACCTTACCAGTTGTCATTTTTCCAGTGAGTGCTGTCAACTCATTGATTTATTGAAAGCTACCATGGTTGAATTTAGCTATAAAAAGGTCAGTGTTACATAGGCGGTATTTATAATTGAATCAACAGCTAATAACCTTATCTCTGAGGGTACCCTATGATAGTGTTTTAGTGTGAGTGATACAGCAAAGAGCTATTTCAGTGCAGCAGTTCAAGAAGCCACAAAAGTCCAATTCCATTCAAATTATGTGGGCGCAACTAAAGATGGACCTCGGCTTTATTGAAGGCACACTGATAACAAACGGGCTTTCTGCCATGAAAAATGTGGATCGACTTGACTAACATTGACTAAAATGTCAAGACTTTTTGTAGCAAATGAAGCATGAAACACATTGCAAACCTATATATATATATATATATATGGGGCTTGAGCAAAATCCACTGTTTTTTTCCACTATTTCTACAAAACAGCAGCTATTGCAGGGTGTCACTCTGGTGGAAATATGAGCATATGTATGAAATTGATTTAGGGCGAGCTAAAGGGATATTAATCTAGCTGCAAATTTTCACTGCAGGGACATGACGCAGTAAATTTCTGCTACTCTAACACCAATGCTGATATCACATGATATATGACACATCCATTTAGAAAAGAAAAGAAAACTTTTCTTCCAAACCTTAATTGACTTGCATATATTTCTGGTTGCAGATTGTGCTAGATAATAAAGCCAATAACTATAGAAAGTATGCATTTGTTTTGCAAACACGCTGAAAGATACCCAATTAAACTATACAGTTGACTGTATTCTCTCCATTCCTATTGTAATATCCTGAGTTAAGAATCTTAATTCACATTGATTTCCTATATGGAGTTTTTTTTATTATTAATATAGAAGCAGGAGAAAAAAATATAATTACTTCATTCCCAGAGACCCTGAGGTATAAAGTTGAGGAGCTTATTGTCTCACCAGAATTTCCTGAAAGTATTCCAGGTAAGAGAGAATGTTATTATTGTGTTAAACCAGTTTGAGAGAGGTCCATTTAGGCCTATTTAACGTGTTGGCAACCGGAAGTATAGGAATGGTTGACTAAAACCAAATCATCACCATGTGAGCATCTCATGGTTTCAGAATACACTAGATACATGCAAGGGTCATATACTAGACTGTATAGTCTTTATACTATCGCATCAAAGAGAACAGGGAAATAAACACAAAATGACTTCACTCCTTTCCTGCTCAAGCCTGCTTGGTCTATAGTTCCAGCCCCGCAGAAGACACTGTCTGTCCCTCAGCCTCTCAGCAGCCACTGACTAAAGTAGTTAGTTAATCTTATTCAAGGGGACTAAGCTAAGAAGGAATGACATAACATAGGGTATGTGCACACAACCTAATTATCAGAAGGCAAAAAAAAAGAGGTCTCCTCAGCTGCTCTTAGAAAAACTGCCCATATGCACGTTCCTACTTTGCAGCACATGAAAGCCCCATTGAGATAGGGGTATAGGTTGTAGCTGTGTTGGTCTCAGGACATAGGCAGACAAGGTTCTTTGGGTGAATAGGATATCTTTTCTTAAACCAACTTAAATAGTTGGAAACAATTTTTTTCCAACTATTTTTAAGTTAGTCTAAGAAAAGATATCCTATTCACCCAAATTGAGATAGTTTATCCTTCCTTCATCAAGGAGAAAACTACCACAGTTTAATGTTCAGACACAGTGGGCATGTCTACACGTGCATTTACTGCAGAGTAAGTTACTGCGCAGTAAGCGGCTTTTACACCAGCATCTACACATGCAGGTGTTACAGCGCAGCAACAGTGTGTAGACTGACTTGGGACTAAATTTAGTCCCAAGTCAGTCCACACAAACAGGGTTACTGTGCAGTAAGGCTTTTACACGTGCCTTACTGCACAGTAACTACTCAGGCATAAATTTGCTACCTGCATCATGCAGGTAGCAAATTTAGGCCCAAATCAGAATAAGTCACCATGGTTACTGCGAAGTACGGGTGCGCCCATGTAGATGTGCACCTTCTACAGTGCAGTAGTTTTCAGTTACTGCAGTCATGGAACACGTGTAGATGCACTCAGGAAGAATGTACATGTCGGCAGTTATTGTGCAGTAGCAGATGATACATCCCCACCTCTTTTTACATCCCAGTAACCAGCTTATATGCACATGCCTCTAGATCCTGCCCCAGATGAAGAGAGAAGCAGAATAGGAATTGTGACTTTGTAAAATAATGCAATCCCTTTTCTGGGCCTGAGATGGTGCCCCTATATGTACCCTTCCACTAGGACAGCTTATTAGGTTCCAGTCTTGGGCTAGATGTCCCCATAAAGGGTCTGCAAGTGGCTGTCATAGTGCTTCTGCTTTTACTACAACTGAGTAGGGGTAGAATACTTCTATCTCCAAAACCAAGAAACTGGCACCTCTCATCAGTACCACATTTACCAAGCGGGCACACACACACACTCACAAGAAACAATTCACAATACCAACTTGGACAGTAATCAAAAGCAGTTTGTTCCCACTACAGGAGGCATTCATGCCCTGAAAGAGGCAGTGCTGTGGCCATTTTGACAGCGCTGTTTTAGCCTGCTGTTTCTGTGGCTAGACAAACAAAAATAACCCGAACCTCCAGTTTCTCCGTGCTCTGGGGCAGGCACCACCTTTTGTTCTGCATTTGTGCAGTGTCACGCCCCAGAATATAGTTTCTAGGCACTATCACAACACAAATAATAATGTTGTGTTAGTAGCTGGCTGACACGCTGAGGGATATTTTTTACCCTCCTAGCCCCTGAACCTGGAAGCAGTTGGCAGATAATTAAGCCGCGCTTCTAGTGAGATGTTAATTATGTGTTTCAATTAAAAGAAACCAAATTGTGCAGGGCCTACCACAGGCCCTGCATGGCTCTGTCCAGATTCACAATTCATAATAATCTTCTTTTTTTTTAAAATCACGCTAAATTATGTAGATCTGTTGCTAGTGCCCCAGACTCGTAATTGAAACTGGTCCCACGTGTCATCAATCCACGCTAATAAAAAACCCAGGCTGGCTTTCATTCTGCCCCTTCCCCAGAGCTCAGGACCCAGGATGAGTTTTGCAAAAAGTAGTGAAGGTTGAACAAGTATGGTGGGCAAGCATGGAAGCATAGTGCAAAGTCAAGGGAATATCCCCTTGGTCGTTGCTTCTCTCTATCAAGAGAACGCCAGCCTCGGTACGATGCTGGTGTCTACTGCAACTTCGCACTAGCGCAAGACAGATGCTCCGGCAAGTAACCCAGGTTTAATGTCAAGGTCATTACCAATACCTTGGGTTCCATGCAGAGACTCACAAGTAACCAGTGCCACCAAGAGAGCACCATTGTAAGGGCTCCCAAATTAAAGAATAAGCAGGCTGGTATTGATTCACTTCAGCTTCTGAATGGTGCCGATTTCAGCTCTGCAGATTGCATCATAACTATCTAATCTCAGAATGGCAAGGAGACAGGGAGGTATGGATATCAGTGAGAATATTTCAACAACAGGATTTTGCATTGGAACATTGGAAATTAATGCTCTGTCCAAAAGTGCCAGCTTCAACAAAACGTTCATTGGAAAAGGTCCAGAAAGGGAGGGAAGTTGTAAGCCAAGAAAGAAGGAAAGAGAGAGAGAGTCTCCACAACAGAAAATGACTTGGCCATTTGGACACTCATCTGAGAGGTGAGAGACCAAGGCTAAATGCTGCCATCTCCCCAATTCAGAGCAGTTCATGTGGAGCATCTTGGTCATGATTTGCACATTGGGGCTGCTTCAAAACTACTGTAGTTTGATAATAAGGACATCCCTTGGGCAGATTATTATTTCTTTTCACTGCAAACCAGAGCTATTCTCTGTGTTGTTTTCCTTGTGAGACAAAGATAAAAGAATAAAAGGCCTCTGCAGCAGCAAGCACTCATGCCCGAAGAGAACATTAAATACCGTCCAAAATAATCCTGACCTTTCTATCCGAGATGACTTTAGATCATGCCAACAATTCATTTGGAGCCCCCTGCATATTACTGCTTATGTATTATCCCATCAACATTGCATCTATTCCAAAAGAGTGTCACCCTCACTTGCCATCTCCATACATGTGCACGCGCTTGGAAACAATTTTGGGCATGTCTGCCCTGCCTCTGCGCTGAGCCTTTTACTGTAAAGCGGCAGCTCTGACCACTCCCCTCTGCTCAGCATGTGCCAAACCCCAGAAAAGACACAATCTAGCCAGCAGTGGGCTGCTCTGGGGCTCTGTAGCTTGGGTACACACATCAGAGCATGCTGGGTGCCACTGTCAGGCATCACTTCATGCCCAGGATATGTAACATACTGCACATAAGAAAGCGGGCAAGACATAGTTCACAGTGGCAGTCCTGGGTGTGACATGAGCACAGCCCAGACTTGCAAAAGGTTGCTGAAGGACACACCTCATTGACCCAATGCAATGACATGTCGTGTTCAAAAGCTCTTTGCATGCTTTCCCATCTCCATACTTCCTGCGACCTGGTAGATAGCCACGCTCCAGGCATCTATAATGCTTTCATCTCCATCCCCATCATGCAGCAAACAGCAGCAGGTGTAGAGGGCAAAATCTCACTAATTATGCTAATGAAGGTTGCTAGTCCTCACTCAAATCTCCTATAAAAACATGTGGACTTGTGGAGCCGCTCTCGGCCAGGCATTCACCCACAGCTAGGTGCTACCCTGCTGCTAAGTAATTAGTAATAAAACAAGTGACACAAGAGAAGGGATAATCAACAACACTATTGTACAACAAGAGCCACAAACAGGGCCAGATTTACACCTCATGCACCCCTAAGTACACGATCTTCAGCACCACCTATCCGGAGGCAGAGCTGGGGGTGGTGGCACGCAGCTGGACAAAGAGCAGGGGGTGGCGCGCAGCTGGACATGAAGCTGGGACATGGGGATGGTGCACGGGCAGGCAAGGACAGAGTGGGGCAAGGGCAGTGGTGCCCCTCTGCAAGGTAGGGAACCCAGTGGGTGGTGGCAGCGGCCACTGCCCTGGTACATCGGCACCCCTAGGCATATGCCTACTTCGCCTCATGGGTAATCCAGCCCTAGCCACAACCAATTAACTCACAAGGTACTATAGAAACAATAACCCACTAACCCAAACAGATCCATGCCAAGTTGTTATGACTGTCAGTCTGCCAGGCCTTCCAGTCACACACAACCATACACTTCAGCTTACTCACTCACACAGGGACTGGGACCCAGATTTTTTCAGATTTGTCCCTTTTATACCACTCATGGACAGGCATCTGTCACGCATACACGAGGCACCAATCAAACACGCAGTTGCCCACGACACTTGCCTGTGCCCTCAGCACTCTCCAGTGCACTCGGCCCTTTACACTGTCTGCAACAGGAACCTCATCTTCCTCGATGCAGGGCTTAAAGAATGACTTCATGTGCTTTTATATCAGTTTTGTGCACAGCATCAATCACCTATTGTCTGCATTTGGGTTGTTGCTCCGCCTTACCACAACTCATTCACCACGCACCATCCAACTTCGATAATAAATGAGGCAAAAACTTGCTTCACCGAACAACCCCTTTGCAGCCCAAAACAGCCTATCCTAGGCACTGAACAAAGTAGCTCCTAGGGGAAAAAAGAGCTTGTGGTCATGTAATTAAAGGCCGCATTGTAATGCATGCTCAAGAGGGGACTGAAATAAGGCCCCAGATTTCTTGCATCTCCTAACTGGTAACTGGCTCACAGCTCTAACATCCTTTTCATTCTCCTAATGTAATTTTTATCCATCTTTCTCAGATGAAGGTTTAAGATAAATAAATCCCTGTGCTTCTGAACATCAAAGTTCACAAGAAAATTCTTCTATTGGCCAGGTTTTCCATAATTATCCAGCACATAGTGGGGTTTTTTAGCATTACCTGAAATTTTTGCTTTTGGAGGCAGCGCGCTGAACTAGATAAACCATCAGCTTGATCCAGCATGCCAACTCCTGTATTCCTAAAACAATATATTTTTGCAGCAGCAATTCATTTCACGTGCCATTGTCAGCTATCTTCTGGATTAACCAGGCAACCTTTGTGATACATGCCATCGTACAGACACGAATGACGGATGTCACAAATAACTGGGTCTTGAACTAAGTATAAGACTCTGCTGTCCAGGCTGAAATCTGATATAATTTACTAGCACGGGAAAGAGAAAAGCAAAGTAAAAGAGGAATTGAGCAAAAAACGAGGCTACATAAATATGATCAGATTGGCTTTGATGCGCAAAAGAAAATCCACTACAAACTTGGTAAAAATGTAAAACTTCAGACAGGCGCAGCTCACATGGAAGCCTACACAGACAGACTAAGACAAACAGTTAGATATCAGTAAATAATGGCACCTACACCTCATAGGAAGGAACAATAAATAATGTTAGAAGAGGAAACGGAGAAGATAAATGCAGCGATGCTACATATTACACAGTTACCCTGTGCAGATGGAAATAGCTGAACTTACTTGGGCAACCCCAAAAAATTCACCTTCTGACAGACAGCGCAGGCCTGAAAAAATTCAAGCAAACCCAAAAGTGTCAGAAAAGTATGACTGGCTAAAATCAGGAAAGGAAGCAACTGGGAAACTTTGGCTCTAGCTATCAATAATAGGATAGGACAGAGCATCTGGATTAGTCCAATGGCCTGCCTAGTCTAGCTTGTGTCCAGCAGTGGGTAGCAGCACCAGGGGCTTCAGAGGATGGCATAACAGCCCTGCAGTAAGCAGGAGAACCTGCTCCCAGAGATAGTTTCACCTCTCTCTTGGATCTTTCCTTTCATGGCTGAGTGTTTTAACCACTGCATGTGAGTGGACAAATAGTAGAGGCAGCAGCAACACCAGCTGTGCTCTTGAGTAAAAGTAAAGCCATGGCTGCTGGTCCCAGTGCTGCTGTTGAAGGCACTTCTGCTCTGAGCTCTGTGGACTGCAAGTAGATGGAGACACATAGTGTATGACTCCAAAGAGGAGTGGGAGTTCAGACACCCCTTAAGCCTAGCGTGTCTTACACCTACCGACCCCCGCAAAGATGAGTGTTCCCTTGCGTTCAGCACTGTACAGACACATGGCACGACACAGTCCCTTACCGTTGCAATGTATATAGGTAAGACAGACAAAAGCCAAACTGGGCAACAGGCTCAGAGAGTTGAAACGATTTGATCAAGGTCACTGCAGGCCAGTGGCAGAGCCAGGGAAAGAAGAATGGTTTCCTGACTCCAAATCCAAAACCATTCCAGATGTGGAAACAGGGCAGGAATTGCAGGGGACATGAATACCTTTGTGTAAGAACATTTCTGAACCCACTTGTCCCAGTAGAAGCAAATCTTACACAAGTTTTGGGGGGGAAATCCCAAATCCAAATACCTTAGTGCTCTGACATGTATTATTGAGAGACTGCATCTCATTCTGAGTCAGACAATCCATCTCTATGCAGGTGCCCTCTGTAGCTCTGGGTCATTTTGATCCATTTTTAATACTGACATCATGTTTACTGACTTCTAAGCTGCGGGAACGTCACTTAGTGAGCTCCTCTTAATTGTTTTTGATAAGCCAAGAAATACTTGTCTCTTCTCCTTTCAGCCTGAGTCCCACCTGGCTGCATAAATGTGGGTTTCTTGTCTGTGTGTTGTCTTAGTTTTCAAAAAATGCTGCCTCCCATTTACCGATCCTGAAGTCACCCAGGAAGGTGAACATGCAGCTAATCTCAGGTGGGATTTTTTTTTTTGTCCTGTTGTACAGATGCATAAAAAATGCCCTTTCAAACTTAATCTACTTTCTTGTCAGTCGCTTCCCCCTCACCCTCCCCAATTTCCTACCTTAGTGTCCTAATTTCCTCCTTGACTGATTGCTTGACTCATGTTGTTGTTCCCTGTGTTACAGGGGTAAGCGATCTGCAGTTCCATTAAACAACCTGCAGCCAAAGGAAACATGTTACGAGACACATAAATGGGTGGAATTCAGTTTGGGGACATCCAGTCACAGTCCTGTTAGGCACACAGCCCACTGTGCTGACAGCCTGATAGTCCAAAGTCTGAGGAGTTACAGCACTGGAAAGCTGATCAGCCAGAAAACATATGCTGCCCAAAACTTTGGGTGGCTGTCTGAACAACTGCATGCAGAACTGCTCCTGATCGGTAAAGATAAAAGCTGAGTCTCTCATGCTTTCAGCCCCCACCTGAAAATAATGTAAATTGAGGATGTTCAACACCCTGGTTAGAGTTGGGGACATTAATGCAATTTGACAGGACCCAGTACTCAGAGAAGATCAGGAAACCCTGTGTGTTCCAGTCTTTTTCTGCATCGCAGAGAATTTCCCTGTGGAACTCCTTGCCACAAGAGGCAAATGGTTCTCATGGGAGCCTCTAATCAGCCCCACAATGCCTAGGAAATAGGTGCCTTTCCCCCAAGAGGGTACTCTACATCAGTGAGGCGAGCAGGACTCCCCCCACATGTTAGGGAAGCTTGTCATATTTTATGCTTTAAAGTTGCACCTGTTTACAGAGTTATAATTATAGTACAGAATTTGAAATATAGTATTGTTTAAAGTTTTCTTTTATATTCAGCCTAAAGTTCTGTATAGCCTCATTGTTATCTGAAATTTTCATTTTGCTGGCATTTGCAATATCAGCTGGCCTTGTTTCTTGCAAGCAGCTTATGGCCTTGAGTTTGCTTGCACGATGTTTCTTGCCTTTTTCTATCACTGTGAGAAGTTTTTCTAACACAACATAGCAATAGTTTTGTTACGAGCTCAAATTAACTGAACTTGGGACTAACCAGCTGAATCAGAGGGATGAAATGACTGGATATGTTAAAGAAAGGTGATAAATGAGACCAATGGACAATGCCCAAATTAAAACACCAAAAAAAAGCCAACTTAAGAGGCGTGCTCATGATGTGTCTGTTGAACAACGGAATATGCTGATAGGATCAAATATGGACAATATGCTGACTGCAGAGCAACCAAGCTGAAAGTGAGGAATCATCAAAGTCAAGTTAAAGAAAAACATAAAAGAGGGAAGCAAGGAAGTTAAGTGCGTGCTGTTGTCATCATCATTGTCATCATAAATGCAGCTTTCAACACTTGTCTGGACCATCCCAACCAATGACACACCCTTTGCTTCAGGAACCGAGTGGCCATCTTTTCTGTGAAGCAAGATCGTGGTACTAAGTGCTTTTCTCTCTATGAATATAGAAATTGCTAAGATAATACTTGTACTAATAAAGTTAGACTTTAATTTTAGGACACTGAGTTGTCTGTGTTTGTATTTCACATTCCATTTAAGGGTTAATTGTGCTTTAATGATCCCTAACCACTATCTGGTGAACAGTGGTGCTAACACATGGGTCATCCAGAGCAGCTGGTGCTTGAGAAGGAAGATGCTGGTAGAAGTCATAGCAGCATACAAAAGTAGTACTAGATAACTCCCTTCTAGCTCAACTGCCCTGCCAGAGGCAAAATCATTCCTATCCAAGCCGTCTTACACAAATCAGTTGCCTCACCTTTAGTAAAACTGCAAAGTCAACCTCAACACAATGACAAAGCATAACACCTAACCTGCCGCTGGTAAGTCAAGGGGACGACATCAGCCAATATCCTGCTGCTGCAAGAGTTGTTAAAATACACTGGAGCTATCAAAGGAAGAGGACCTGACCCCCCACTACAGAAGAAAGCAAGAATCCCCATGGTCTATACCAGTCTGGCTATGGGGTAAAATTCCTTCTTGACCCCAAATGTGGCTATCAGTCTGACCCTGAGCAGAGAGGCAATACCCTCTAGCCAGGAGCCTCTGAGTTTAAGTCCCATCAGGAGCATTGGCACAAGCAAGTCAAAATCCCCAGACTCACCTAACACCCAATACCCAGTGCCTCTTCTTGAACAGCTTAAATGATGGAGATTGCACAGCTTCCCTAGGCAGTTTATTCCACTGAATGCTAGGGGAGGAGTCACCTTGTGGAGACCCAGCCACCCCTTCCATGGACTTTCTGCTCTAGGTGCCCACCAGCAGGGTCCATGCCAGGAAATAATGTCATGGGCTTTTTAGTGGTCTAAGTAGTTCCCAGGACTTCCATGCCTATTTGTCCAGGGTGGGCAATATCGCAGATCTGGCCTGTGACTGGACTCCATTTCCCAGCAACCCCTGCCCACATCGCTGTGGCCAGTTTCCATGGAAACCCCAGCATTGGTAGTGCTATGACAGAGCAGGGTCAAGGTTTCCATGGAGACTGGCCCCAGCAGCGCTGGCAGAGCACAGGGCTGAGCAGGGAGCTGCTCCAGGGTTGGGGCTGGGATCTTGCAGTGGTAACAGCATGGTCCAGAGCTGGGGCAGAGCCATGATCCACTACCCTGATGCCTGAGCTGGGACATGCAGGCAGCAGATCACAGCTCTGCCCTGGCTCCGGACAAGACACTGTCACTACCACAAGTTCCCAGTCCCAGAGCAGCTCCCTGCCCAGCTGCATGCTCTGCCAGTGCTGCTGAGCCTGGTCTCCATGGAAAACCTGGCCCCTCACAGTCACAGCACCACTGCTGCTGGGATTTCCATGGAAAATGGCCACAGTGATGTAGGCAGGGGCTGCTGGGCAATGGAGTCTGCCACAGGCCCAATCTGGGCCATGGGCTGGACTTTGCCCACCCCTGCTATATCCATATTAAGGGCCCATTTACTACACTCACTTGTGTGTCATGATTTTAGCCAGAGTACCTATCATGTGCAGGGAAGGAGCAGTTCTTCACCACCAATTTGATCTGCAGGTCAAATCCATATTTGTGTTCCTACCTGCAGTCCTGTTCCATTTATAGCTTACCTGATCTGGAGGAAGGAAGTGCTTTATTTCGCAGCCTCTTTGTAGCTCAGCAGAGCAGAGACAGCTGGAAATTTAAAGGACTGAGCTATACCGAGTCAGAGCAAAAGCTGCCCCTCTGGTTTCCATCCAGGAGGAAAGTTCTCATGTTATGTTCATCAAAGAGCACATGGAAGTTAAGCACAGGTTTTTCATGAAACTGGGCATCCAAATCCCCTTGGCAAACTGCAGAGGGGTAAAAAACCCACTCTCCAACTTCTCCACAAAGGAAGGAAAAAGAAAAGAAAGAGAAGGACGATGAGTATGAAAGGGAGACAAGATTAGCCAAATGGCTAGTGCAACCACAAAGGGAAAGGGGACTTCACAGCTCTGCCAATGACTAGGGCTGTGTGAAGCTTCAGTCCCTGATTCGATTTGGAGGAGATTCGGCCCGAATTGGTGGCCGAATCTCCAAATCTGAATCAAATCAGAGGACCCTTTAATCTCTCTAAATCGAATCAGAACCCTCCGAATGGATTCAGAAAGACTCGGTGATTCGAACATACAGACAGCTTTAAATGTTTTTTCTACTTACCTCTAGGTAGCAGGCGGCTTGTGAGTGCTGCAATCCTGGGGCGCATGGAGCATCACACAGGAGTGCAGAGGGGTCCCCAGCTTGCTCAGCAGCAGACCCAGAAGTGGACCAGAAGCATTTCTGGTCCACTTCTGGGTTCGCCGCTGAGCACATGGAGGGTCCCCCTGCACTCCTGTGAGATGCTCCATCCGCCTCAGCATCGCAGCAATCATGAGCCGCACTGATACCTCAAGGTATGTAGAAAAAAACATTTAAAGCTGTGTCTGTGTCCAAATCACTGATTCTCCAAATTAGCATCAAATCTTTAGATTCAGATTCAGCCAAATCGAATCAGGGACAGTGATCCGAATCAACGAATCGAATCATTGTCCCCGATTCAGGCTGAATCCAAATCCAAATCGCACACCCCTACCAATGACTCACTTTAGTGCCATAAAGAAATCACTCAGGCACCTACAGTGTAATTTTTGCTCCTAAATCCTGAAGGCAAACTTTAAAATCTCCCCTTAGCTCCCCTATCTGTGAAGTAGGGATCTTCACACCATGCTTGCACACCTGTGTAAAGCAGTTTATGGCCTTGAGGTTATGGTGCTACATAAAAGCAAAAATAATATCATTATAATGTAGCAATTGGGTTTATATTTAGCTGACCCTTAATAATAGTATCAGTGCAGCATAGAAAAGCAAATGTCAAGCAGGATTAAACCAGTGCATCTCCACTGAATTCAGCTGAGTTATAGAAATAGGAAAAAAATAATCTGACCCAGAGTTTCCATAGATTCACAACAAAACCCATTTACTTTGAAAAAACTAAAATACATCCCATATCATTTTTAATGGCTTTCCCAACTTACTTTCTGACAAAACTTCAAGTAATAAAAGTACAATAAATACAGATTCCACATTAAAAACTCTTCATACACCTCAGCAAATTACAAATCTCAAAGCAATTTGGGATTCTCACCTCTCTTTATGACGACGCAGTGCATGCCAGTTTGTGTAGAAATCCGCTGTTTGAACCATCAAAAAAGCCCATAAATCCAGATTACATATTAAAAATATTCATCTAGGATAGGAATTTAAACCAGAGTAAAAGCAAAATGTTTTTTTCCCCTTCCTAAATTATCTTACCAACTTTACTGTCACATACATTTTTCCCACTGCCTTTTACTGACAACCAATTTTGATAGGTTCACTTTTTTTACTGGCATGCAATAAATTTAATGACAGTTGGCAACCTAATGTTGACATGGTGATAGGATTTGATTTGACCACCAATACTTAAAGGTAAACTTTATTTTGAATGTGATAGCTGCTATCACTTTAGACAGATACCCAGTCCTGGTGTATTGTGTCTACTGGGCGTAGGAACAGAATATCAAAATAGGCCAGCTCCTGAAGTCCTTACACTGTTTTCTTTTTGGTAAAACTCCCCAAAGAAGGTGTTTTCCTTCCCTCATCCTCATTTATCTATGTAGGTGCTCAGACAGCTTTCATTCATCACTATAGATGCCCTCCCCCATTCCTCCCCCGTTTGACAGGTGGAGAACCAAGGCACAGCATATATGAAGTGTCTTGCCCACATTTAAGCAGAAAGTCTATGGCTGAGCAGTGAAAACAGCAGCTGCTGTTTGGGTCCTGTTCACTTGCCAGTCCTTCCTATACCCCTGTCCCTTCTGGACCACTGAAGGAATATATGAGCCCACAAAAAATTTACCAAATTTAAAATCCCCCACTGTGCTGTAGGCAATCCTATGTTATTCATTTTGCAATCCCTTGGGTTGAGAGTAAATCAGTGCAGGGAGGGAGAAACAGAGGGATAGTTATAATGCCAGCTGGTACCGCCACTCTAGGCCATGCTGCCACCCAGAACAGCCCTTGGCTGCACCTCCTAGAGACA
>NW_017728992.1:196312235-196313061 GCF_001723915.1 Gavialis gangeticus | reverse complement strand
ACACACACACACACACACACACACACACACACATACACACACACACATATATACACATATACATACATATACATATATATTTATATATACATATATACATATAAGAGAAAGAGCTAAGTTTTTCACATTCCTGAACCATAGACTTAAAGAACAACACCAAAAATCATGAGAGTTGGCAATACTGCTATCATTTCTGTGGCAATGACAGCGTTGACCATGACCAAACTGGGCTTGTGAAGCAGTCAGATTTTATGTATTTATTCCAATCCAAGATGAGGTTTTCCTCTCCCAGTCAACATGGGGGGGAAAAAACCCTCATCTCAGATGCGAGTACAAGCAGGAGGGCAGCAGCTGGAGTTAGAGTCAGAACCACAGCTGCTGCCTACCCACCACCCCTGCTCCTCAATACATCCTCCCTTCCCCAGGGAGCAGTGGGGCCACAGCCAGAGCCAGAGCTGGGAGGGGACAGTAAGTAGCAGTGGCAGGGGGAGAAGCAGCACAGGGGGTAGACAGCAGGGCAGGAAGTAAGGAGGGGGTGCAAATGGTGGGCAGATAGGTGTCAGGGGGTGCAGGCACCATGAGGAGAGGCAGGCATCAGGGAGCACAGGCGTGGGGGCAGAAGCAGGAGGAGGAGCAAGTGGGAGGGCATCCAAGAAAGGGGGGAAAGTTTAGGATGAACAGACACTGGTGGGGCAAGCAGCCAGGGGGGAAAGCGGTAGGGAGCAGGCAGCAAGGGGTAGAATGACAAACTTATTACCCTCCCAAAATTAAATTCTAGACACAGAAAATTATAACATGTTAATCAATTTTCCAGTCTAGAAACCCA
>NW_017728992.1:196304476-196307235 GCF_001723915.1 Gavialis gangeticus | reverse complement strand
GGACTGAGCTATACCGAGTCAGAGCAAAAGCTGCCCCTCTGGTTTCCATCCAGGAGGAAAGTTCTCATGTTATGTTCATCAAAGAGCACATGGAAGTTAAGCACAGGTTTTTCATGAAACTGGGCATCCAAATCCCCTTGGCAAACTGCAGAGGGGTAAAAAACCCACTCTCCAACTTCTCCACAAAGGAAGGAAAAAGAAAAGAAAGAGAAGGACGATGAGTATGAAAGGGAGACAAGATTAGCCAAATGGCTAGTGCAACCACAAAGGGAAAGGGGACTTCACAGCTCTGCCAATGACTAGGGCTGTGTGAAGCTTCAGTCCCTGATTCGATTTGGAGGAGATTCGGCCCGAATTGGTGGCCGAATCTCCAAATCTGAATCAAATCAGAGGACCCTTTAATCTCTCTAAATCGAATCAGAACCCTCCGAATGGATTCAGAAAGACTCGGTGATTCGAACATACAGACAGCTTTAAATGTTTTTTCTACTTACCTCTAGGTAGCAGGCGGCTTGTGAGTGCTGCAATCCTGGGGCGCATGGAGCATCACACAGGAGTGCAGAGGGGTCCCCAGCTTGCTCAGCAGCAGACCCAGAAGTGGACCAGAAGCATTTCTGGTCCACTTCTGGGTTCGCCGCTGAGCACATGGAGGGTCCCCCTGCACTCCTGTGAGATGCTCCATCCGCCTCAGCATCGCAGCAATCATGAGCCGCACTGATACCTCAAGGTATGTAGAAAAAAACATTTAAAGCTGTGTCTGTGTCCAAATCACTGATTCTCCAAATTAGCATCAAATCTTTAGATTCAGATTCAGCCAAATCGAATCAGGGACAGTGATCCGAATCAACGAATCGAATCATTGTCCCCGATTCAGGCTGAATCCAAATCCAAATCGCACACCCCTACCAATGACTCACTTTAGTGCCATAAAGAAATCACTCAGGCACCTACAGTGTAATTTTTGCTCCTAAATCCTGAAGGCAAACTTTAAAATCTCCCCTTAGCTCCCCTATCTGTGAAGTAGGGATCTTCACACCATGCTTGCACACCTGTGTAAAGCAGTTTATGGCCTTGAGGTTATGGTGCTACATAAAAGCAAAAATAATATCATTATAATGTAGCAATTGGGTTTATATTTAGCTGACCCTTAATAATAGTATCAGTGCAGCATAGAAAAGCAAATGTCAAGCAGGATTAAACCAGTGCATCTCCACTGAATTCAGCTGAGTTATAGAAATAGGAAAAAAATAATCTGACCCAGAGTTTCCATAGATTCACAACAAAACCCATTTACTTTGAAAAAACTAAAATACATCCCATATCATTTTTAATGGCTTTCCCAACTTACTTTCTGACAAAACTTCAAGTAATAAAAGTACAATAAATACAGATTCCACATTAAAAACTCTTCATACACCTCAGCAAATTACAAATCTCAAAGCAATTTGGGATTCTCACCTCTCTTTATGACGACGCAGTGCATGCCAGTTTGTGTAGAAATCCGCTGTTTGAACCATCAAAAAAGCCCATAAATCCAGATTACATATTAAAAATATTCATCTAGGATAGGAATTTAAACCAGAGTAAAAGCAAAATGTTTTTTTCCCCTTCCTAAATTATCTTACCAACTTTACTGTCACATACATTTTTCCCACTGCCTTTTACTGACAACCAATTTTGATAGGTTCACTTTTTTTACTGGCATGCAATAAATTTAATGACAGTTGGCAACCTAATGTTGACATGGTGATAGGATTTGATTTGACCACCAATACTTAAAGGTAAACTTTATTTTGAATGTGATAGCTGCTATCACTTTAGACAGATACCCAGTCCTGGTGTATTGTGTCTACTGGGCGTAGGAACAGAATATCAAAATAGGCCAGCTCCTGAAGTCCTTACACTGTTTTCTTTTTGGTAAAACTCCCCAAAGAAGGTGTTTTCCTTCCCTCATCCTCATTTATCTATGTAGGTGCTCAGACAGCTTTCATTCATCACTATAGATGCCCTCCCCCATTCCTCCCCCGTTTGACAGGTGGAGAACCAAGGCACAGCATATATGAAGTGTCTTGCCCACATTTAAGCAGAAAGTCTATGGCTGAGCAGTGAAAACAGCAGCTGCTGTTTGGGTCCTGTTCACTTGCCAGTCCTTCCTATACCCCTGTCCCTTCTGGACCACTGAAGGAATATATGAGCCCACAAAAAATTTACCAAATTTAAAATCCCCCACTGTGCTGTAGGCAATCCTATGTTATTCATTTTGCAATCCCTTGGGTTGAGAGTAAATCAGTGCAGGGAGGGAGAAACAGAGGGATAGTTATAATGCCAGCTGGTACCGCCACTCTAGGCCATGCTGCCACCCAGAACAGCCCTTGGCTGCACCTCCTAGAGACACAACAGCCCAGGAATTCAATGGCTTAATGTAAATAGACAAAGGATTTTAGCATTTGGCTTTATTTTTGCACAGAAAGCAATTGTGCAACTTTTGAGGAGCAAGTATAAAATCTCTGACCTTATCCTACGCTGCAGACCTCTCTTTCTACTTGACTTCAATATTTTATGGCCTCTGTTATAGCTGCTAGATGACTGCCCCTTCGACTCCTCCAGGTATTCCAAAACATACTCCCTCCTGGTCTGAGACCTCAGGGTATCACTTGTCTTGCTGTTCTCAGACTGAGCTGCAATCTCTGGAGAATCAACAGCGATTTCCTTGAAGGGTCTACCTTGATTTCCACTTCTGATAGCAGTATTGCCAACTC
>NW_017728992.1:196286607-196299476 GCF_001723915.1 Gavialis gangeticus | reverse complement strand
ACACACACACACACACACACACACACACACACATACACACACACACATATATACACATATACATACATATACATATATATTTATATATACATATATACATATAAGAGAAAGAGCTAAGTTTTTCACATTCCTGAACCATAGACTTAAAGAACAACACCAAAAATCATGAGAGTTGGCAATACTGCTATCATTTCTGTGGCAATGACAGCGTTGACCATGACCAAACTGGGCTTGTGAAGCAGTCAGATTTTATGTATTTATTCCAATCCAAGATGAGGTTTTCCTCTCCCAGTCAACATGGGGGGGAAAAAACCCTCATCTCAGATGCGAGTACAAGCAGGAGGGCAGCAGCTGGAGTTAGAGTCAGAACCACAGCTGCTGCCTACCCACCACCCCTGCTCCTCAATACATCCTCCCTTCCCCAGGGAGCAGTGGGGCCACAGCCAGAGCCAGAGCTGGGAGGGGACAGTAAGTAGCAGTGGCAGGGGGAGAAGCAGCACAGGGGGTAGACAGCAGGGCAGGAAGTAAGGAGGGGGTGCAAATGGTGGGCAGATAGGTGTCAGGGGGTGCAGGCACCATGAGGAGAGGCAGGCATCAGGGAGCACAGGCGTGGGGGCAGAAGCAGGAGGAGGAGCAAGTGGGAGGGCATCCAAGAAAGGGGGGAAAGTTTAGGATGAACAGACACTGGTGGGGCAAGCAGCCAGGGGGGAAAGCGGTAGGGAGCAGGCAGCAAGGGGTAGAATGACAAACTTATTACCCTCCCAAAATTAAATTCTAGACACAGAAAATTATAACATGTTAATCAATTTTCCAGTCTAGAAACCCATTTTTGGGAGGTCATCTTAAATTCAGCACTGTCTTGGATTCAGGTAAATATGGTATTTAGAACAAAAGGATTTCAGTGAAAATGTGTCTTTAAAAAAATATAAAACAAATGATATATATATCTGACTCATACTGAAGGCTCACTAATCTCTGGCATTGGGAAGGTCAAGGTCTTTCAAACCCCTTCGCAGAGCCTGTCTGTGTCAGCCTGTCTCCCTAGACAGCTGTGGACAAGTGAACCTCTCTCACACAAATCTAAATGCTTTTTAGAGCAGTGATAGGGGTATGCAAGCAATATAGTAAAGGGGCTGGGAAGGACCTTTAATTTAGTAGCTCCAGCTCTAGCATATTAAAATTTACAACTCACTGGAGCCAGAAGTGATAATGCCTTTGAAGTTAACAGCACAACCCTGTGTCTTTCAGGACTATCCCAAAATGTACTTACTGGGTAGGCCATTTTGTCCTCTACACATCCCCCATTAAATTAAAAAATTATGTCATATGTGATAAATGCTCCATGACCCCAAGTCAATCAATCTCACTGGTTCACTAGATTACCACTACCATTTAAACTGTCAATATATTAGATTTGGACAGTATTCATGACATTACTACATACGCGCTCCATTTGTGTCACAACCCCTCATCACTATGCTATCCAAGCCCTTCACAGTGTGTTGTAAGGAAGTGCTGTTATTCCCATTTAAAAATGGGGAAATGAGGTATAGAAACACTCAAATGATTAGTACAAGGTCACAAGAGACTCACAGACCACAACGTCCCTGGGTCTCCTGAAAACAAGCTTAGTTCCCTAAGAACTAGATCAGGCTTGTAATGATAGACGCTATAATTTAGAGAGGTTCCCAAACAGAAGACTCAGGAAGTTGGGAGATGGTCCCTAATGGGAGCAGCTAAGGAGTTAGTTAGAGAGATGGACTAAAGACCTGCAGAGGCTTATCTACAGCTCCACAATAATATTTGTAGTTCTTGTTCACATATGCCTGTGTTTATTGAACCAGTGATCATTAGGGCAAGGGGCACACATTACATATAAACCAGTTTAAGTGATTAGAAACTGGTTTAAACCTGCAACAGAACAGACATTCAGTGCACACAAACCAGTTTCAAAATGGCCAAAACCATTCTGAGATAAACCTGGCTGAATGTAGTATCAGACTTAACTGATCGAGCTCAAAATGGTTTATGCAATGTCTGTCCCAGACCTCTTCCTGGCTTAAGTTAAACCGTAGTCCTCCAGCATCCCAGCATGCTCTCTGAGCTAGGCTTTGCTCTCTGCTTCAGAGCAGGGCTGGCCCCACACCTCTTCTCCCTAGCCTGATCAGGCACAGGACATGGTGAGATACTGGCCAGCATGGCCCCATTAAAGCAAAGTGGGCAGGGAAGGAATTAATTCTTCCCTCCTTCCCCATCATAGCCAGGGTCTGCCTGCCTGCTGGGAAGCAGAGGGGAGAGGTCTGGAGTGGTGGCCCCTGGGGCTGGCAGACCCCAGCTGCAGGGCAAAAGGGACAGAAGGAGAAATTAACCCTTCTCCCTGCTGCCTTCACTGTAGCAGGGATGGTTGTCCCATGGGGCAAGGAGGGGGGTTCTGTTCTGTGCTGGCGGGGACTCTTCCCCCTCCTCCTCTTCCTCCTGCCCCCCATTATGGGGCAGGGAGGGGGGGCTCTGTGCAACGCGTGCCAGGCCATGCTGTGCTCACTGACTGGGCCCAGCATACCCATCACTGAGCTGTACCTTCTGAGGGTCGGCCCCCACAGCCCATTCTGTCCAGTCTGTGCAGCTGCCTCAGCAGGGGCTGAGGAAGGCCGGTCCAGGCCATGGGGGTGGGGCCATTCCTGGAAGCTGTGGCTCAATTACAGCCACTCCCTGTGCCCCACCATGGTGGCGGGGAGAGGAGGAGGAGGAAAGAGTCCCCCCCAGCACTGAACACCCCATGGGGGGGAAGAGGGGGAGGAGCAGCAGGGGGAAGAGTCCCCCCTCCAGGGCTGAGCAGCCTCACAGAGCCTCCTTCCCCACCCCGTGGTGGCAGAGGGGGGAGAAGGAGGGGAAAGAGCCCCCCTCCCCCACTGCACCAAGCAGAGCCTCCCTCCCCACCCTGCATCGATGGAGAAGAGGGAGGAGGGGGAAGAGTTCTCCTCTGGGGACAGGCAGCCCTGTGTGCCAGGATTGCTCCCAGCTGTCAGGGAGCCACTGGGGCAGGCAGAGCTCTCCCCTCCTTCTCCCCCTCCCCCACCACAGTGCTCTGGCCATACTCCCTCTTCCCCACCCTTGGGACCCTGCAGGCCAAGGTTGGAGTTTAAACCCCACATCAGTCTTACTTGGGCCTGCCCATGCCCCCTCCCCCTCCTCAGCTCAGCTTCTCTGCAGAAGGGAAGGGCTGCTCTAGCGCCCCTGGGCTTCTCCCCCGAGCCATTGTAGGCATGTACCTGCATTTCCAGAATGAAAAGGGAACTCTATTCACTTGCAGACTGGTTCAATCTCTGCAGGTTAGACTAACCTGCAAAGATTGAATCAATTCAGGCTTGGGCTTTTTGAATGTCTGTCCCTAGCCTAGATGATGTCAGCGGTGGTGAATGAGAAAGAACTTGAAAGGATTTGAGTTCTAAACTGAAACAGAAGTTGGAAACTGAGAGCAAGTGGGGCAATGCAGCCAAGTGGAAGGACAAGGCCCATTGTAAGTGATTGACCTGCACCATTAGAGTCTGGACAATTTGTGATAGAAGTGTTACAAAGGGTTGAGTGGCACCTAGCCGCCACAGGGACAGAAGGGAAAACTGACAAACTCATATCCTCCATCTTCTTGCATACTGTGGAGGAGGAAGGGAAGCCTTGGCTGTTTATAACACCTTTACCTTCAAAGAAAGCCAAAATATGATAGTAAGTCAAATACTGTCCAAATCTGAGGAGTCCTGCATGCCAAAATAGAATGAGTCTCTTGAAAGACAAAGGGTTTTTTTATGGACAAACAAAAACAGAACAAAATATAGATCAGTATGTTACTGAACTAAAGAGACAGAATAAGAACTGTGCTTTTGGAAACTTGACAGAATCTCTGACTAGAGATAGGATTATTTGTGGTTTTGCAGATGCTACCTTACAAGAAAGGCTATTGTGTGAAAAATACTTGCCCCTAGAAAAAACTATCCAAATATGGGAGGTTAACATGAACATTGCGTGCTTCCCCAGACGGGGGGGTGGGAGGGCATGGCAATCACCTGCAGGTGGCAACAGTGGTGTCGGCGGTAAATGGGAAGCTTCTGCAGGTGGCCACAGCAGTGTTGGCGGTAGGGGGTGTGGCAAGCTCCAACCGGCGATCGGTGACCGCATGCAGACAGTGCTGGCAGTGTTGACGGGGAGGAGGAGGGGAAGGGGGAGCACTGACTGCCCGCACGCACTGTCGGCAGTGCCAGCCAATCTCAGGGGGTGCATGCCCACTTGTGTGCACCCCCTATGCATCGCCAATAGGAGGTTACACAGCAAATGTGGAAGGCAACATGGCCCCAAACATTGTTCTACATTTGGGAAGCTCTTTACTGTAACAAGAAGAACCATTTTCCTACGTACTGCAGATCCCAGACACAAAAACCTCAAGTGCATACAGCTGAGGATGAAGTAGAGAATTTCTTTTTATAGATATGATTGAATCAAGCAAAATTAGTGAGAGGGACTGAATCTTTCCAGTGAAAGTGCAAAGAGAAACAGTTTTATTTATGTTGGACACTGGAGCTCAGGTTAATATTTTATCAGACCATAAATATAGAAAATTAAAAATTAAGACCAGTTTAAGTAACTGGCTGTTCAGGAACAAATATACCAGTAAAAGGGAAATGCATTGCTAGCATGCAAAATAAAAATGAAGTATATGAACCCCATTCATTGTGGTACCTAGAGAGGTAACACCAATTGTAGGTCTGGATCCTTGTGGAAAAAATGAATCCAGTTAAGCGTGTGCTTGCACTAGAAGATGACACAACATTCAGGCTTCCTCTTGGCTATCACAGCCTAAATCTAGATAATCTTCTAGGAATTAACAGATTTTTTTCCAAAACACAAAAAAACAACTTATGGGATGACATGTGCCAAGGGACACAAATCCAAATACTGTCATACAGGAAAAGGAAATCAGCCTCAGTGGGCTGTAGCTAATGGCATCTGTGCTATGTGCAGAAGCACAGCTACCAGAACTGCAAATCAGCCAGATCCTAAGGACTCAAATGTATCAAGGCTCAAAGGAAAAGCTTCCCACTAAAAACAAATCAGAAACTGGATATGATACTTGGCTGGTTTGTGAAGAAAGTGAACCCTCTAAAAGAGCTGAAGAAAAAGGGGGAATAGGAAAGTGAGGGGTAAAGACTCACTCCAGAGTGAGGAGCTGACAACCTCTCCTCTGTAGATGGGCGTTACTGGAATTGTGTTAATAAATGTTTGTACTTCTTCTGAAGAGGGAAGATATATCGATAGAATTTATAAATGAGAGAGGCTCTCTAACAGGAGATTGAGGAAGCTGGAAAATGAGAGACTGTCGCTCAGTTGGGAGCATCTAGCAAATTAGTTAGAGAAACTAACTGCCTGCAGAGGCTTATCTACTGCTCCACAATAAAACCTGCTGTTAGTTCCTCTCATCCATGTATGCTTCTGTTTACTGAACACTACAGTGCTTAAGCCTTCCTCCATTCATTTTGCTTCTTTTCCCTTAGACCACCGGTTCTCCACCTTTTTAGATTCAAGGCACCCCTCCATAACTTTTATGAATTTAGCAGCACCCTATTTCAAAACCTCATTTATATATTATAGTATTTTTCTGCTCAAATAGTGGCCAGGAGGGAGAAGAAGCAGCTGGTAGGGTAGAGTCTGCACAACAGTAAGGAAAGGAGGATTAGCTGGAAGGCAATAGCTTGCACTTATAGCCTTTCTCCTAGCAGCACACTTCAAAAGCTATCAAGGCACCCAGGTTGAGAATCACTGCCTTAGACCAATCAAATACTTTCCCCCAGAACTTCCCCCACATATTTCTCTGTCAAGTTAAAGCATCTACCTTTTTGCCAGTCACTAACTACAATCAAGTTGTTAATAGTGTAACTAGGGGCGAGCAAGAGGAGCTCCCACCCCAGGTGCCAAATTAGAAGGGAGGGGTGAAATCGCCCTCTGCCCTGGCAGAGTTCGCACCCTGGCAGCATTCCCAAGCCAGGAACTCTGAAACCATCCCCAGTCGCTGCCACTTTAAAAGCAACAGCCGGGGCAGGCAGAGCACGTGCACTGGCAGCAGCTCAGCCAGGACGGTGGAGATCCCGGGATGGGTAAGAGTGCTGCACCCTACCCTCTGCCCCTCAAAACCCAAGTGACCCCCTCACCCTTCCCTCCCACTCTCAGATCCTGTGTGCCCCCATCCCTGCTCTCTGATCCCATTCCTCCCCATCCCTCTCCGAGCCCATGCTCTCCTCAACCCGCACCCCGCTGTCCCCCACTCTGGGAACTGCATGCTTCCTCACTGTCCTGCAGGATTTGACCCAGGTGGCAACTCTGCTTGTGACGCCACTGCAAACCTGCAAATTGGCCCAATGCTGCTCCCATTCCAGATAACGGCAGCCCTTATATTATTTTTGTATTAAGGCTGCCCTTACAAGGTGTTCGGCATATAAATGAAGACGACACAAAACAACAGAGATGAAGGATGAAAGGGAAAGAGTTTAAAAAACCACACATAAAAGGCCTGGATCCAACAGATGCACTTAGGCAAACGTCTGTCTTTAAGCACACACAAATAATCATGTTGGCTTCAATGAATAATTAGCACATCAACATTGGGAATTCTCATGTGCCTCAAGGAAAGCATGTGGAAAGTAAAGCAATGTCAATGACAAATGCTTTTGCCCTTTAGTAATGGACACCCAGCTAGAAAATCTGAGGGATGATATATAAATGCCCAGTAAGGTGAATTGAAATGTAGGAAGAGGAAGCTCAACTGTTCAGAAAAAAGTGCTTCAAGGACATCCTTAAAATGGACTTCATTGAGTCTAATCTACCAGCTAAATATTCCAAGCTCTTGGCTTTAAATAGGGAGCAATGGAGCACCAGGGTGAGGGAAAATATGAACCTTCTGGCACAGCAACAGCGTGCCCTCGGGTGGAAAAAGTGGCAGGCATGGCCAGAGCAGCATCTGATGTGTCCACTGGTTCTGCAGATGTGATAAATGGTGATTTATTCAACCACCTCCAATGAGGGACCATCACCCAGATGCTGAGAGACACACAATGCTAAAGTAAAGTATGTGCTGGAGTTTTTTTGCTGGACTGACTGGTGCCAGGGAAGTTTTGCACTGAGTTAAAACTTAAGGACACAAAACATTGCTCACTCACCATGTACCCTCCACATATTAACCCCCTTACCTACTATCCAGTACTGACTTCAGCAATCTTGGGCCCATCCCTCCCTACACCCCCATCCCTTCTTGTGGAAAGCAAGTCCATGGATTGCACGTATTTTTATATAATGAACCAAGTTCAGCATTTGGCAATAATAAGGCCTGTCAGGAGTAATATCATGCAGATCGATTTATTTTGGTCTTATGCTGGGCCATCTGAAAGTCTCTTTGAAGCCCACCAGATGATTCCCAAGGGTCCCAAATGAACCAGGTACCCTGAAAACAAAGAAGCTCACGATGCTGAATTATCATGTATCAGATGAAGGCACTCTGCTTTAAAGTGCCTTAAGGAACTTGTTCCCTAGGAGATACTAGCTCAGCTAGGACCTTACATTTCTTAAATGACCCTAGGAAGACAGACAGGGCCTGGGTCGCTGGGTGAACTGCACTGGTATGAAAGAGAATAAAAGAATGCCCTGTCATTCACACTTGAGGACATGACTTCTTTCCACTTGACACCTACTCTAATTGCATCCTATTTGCACAGTCAGCAATTTCCAAGTGTAATAATCTCTTGAATGCATCTTTTTGCATTGCACAGTTGTAAATGAAATCTTGAGCTAGTTAGAAATGCTCACACCAAAAGGTTTTATTATGTGCTGGTGCCACACCAGTTAACTGCAGGGTTGGGTGGGGGGCAGTAAATCACTCTGTTTCACTACCAAGTGGAAGAAGTCTTTATCTGATGCTTCGTCTCCTTTTGTTGCTGCTGCTTTATGTCTGACTGCAACACAGCTGCTTTGGGAAGTTGTCAGCCATATGAATTATGTCCTGACATTGGGCAGGAGGTTTAAGTACATAATGTGAATCACTTGATTGATGGCCCCTTTGATTAACTGTGCAGTCAGATTCCCTGCTCCCTTGAAAACCAGTGTTGCTGCATCCCTGACTGGATGGAGGATTCAGGGTCAGCAGTTGTACTATAATAATATCAGCGCCAGTGTTTAGCAGCCACCCTGCATCTTCCTATGACTCTGTTTCCTGTTCCTGTTGAGACCCAGTTTTGATCAAATATCTGTTGTCCACTCTTTCAGGCCCACTGCTCTGTGTTAGAGGCAGAATCCTTCACGTCTTTTGTAAGCTCCCCTATGCTGTTCTCTGTGACATTAGTGTAAATCTTGAAAAAGGCCATTAGAGTTATCCTGTATTTATGATACTTTCACAGGAAGCAGAACATAGCCCACAGGTCAAATCCCAGGAATGGTTGAAGATTTTCCAGCAAGGCTGCTTTGCATCGAGGGTAAAAAATTCCCATTGATTTTCATTGCTTTCAGTGAAAAGGACTTTTTATGTTTGTTTGTTTTGCAATAGGTGTCTATTTTCCATGGAAAACATCTTTTGTTGAAAGAACAAAATGCTGTTTGTAAACCAAAACATTTCCAGTTTTCAGCTCAAAACCAAAACTTCCCATTCAGAAATGTCAAAACACATGAATCCCATGACTCATCCTGACAGCTCAGCAGTGAGGGATCCTGGTGCATAATGTGCAATGTAGTCTGGGCGGGAAGCCGAGCTTGTTGGTGAGAAAAGTGTCAGGAAACGTAAGTCGCCTTGGCAGTGCAGAAGAGTACAACTGAATGTCGTATGCCCCCCCAAATGAAATTTTTCATTTTGGTTTGACAGGCTGAAGTGCATAGATGTGGCTTGACCTGACCTGAACTGAAATATTGTTTCTGTTTCCCCAGCAGGACGGTTTCAGGTGAAAGCTTTTGTTTGGTTTGGGGTTTTTTAATAAAAAGTCAAAAAGTTCCATAGAACAAAGAAAATATCTGGATCCAGAGATTAGAGGTGGCTTATTGTCTAGAAAGGGCTTATTATTTCCCTGTGCTGAGTATGTCCCATAGACACAAAAACTCGAGTCTTCCCATAGTTAGCCAAGAATAACATGTTGCCATTGGAACTGAAAACCTGATCTCATTGCCTTTGAATCTTTTTTTATTGACTTCAGTGAGAGGAAGATCAAGCCCAAAGCTCATATCTCCTGCTGCTAAGAAGAGAAGCATTTCCTCTGATTTCTATTTGATGAGATCTTTCAGTCACGCACCATTTAGTGCCTCCATTATTTCATGTTATCTGCTATGGCTGGGGTGGCACCATTCTACCTAATAATAAGCAGCAACTCTTAAATAACTGTTGCTCAGGTGTACGTGTTAAAATAAAGCTGGCCCTTCTCAGCTGGCACTCATGAAAGTTGGGAGAGAAGCAGCTATGGATCTAAAAGAGAAAAACAGCATCTGTTTTTTTTTTCTGTCCAAAGTAGATGCTTAGAGCAGCTTAGGCAAGCTCACTCTGAAAAAGTTTAAGTTCAGTAAGGAAAGAACAACATTGTGGCTAGAATAACAGCAATTGCTTAGGAATTGTATGCAACCTTTCTGAGGAATTTTTAACACCTAAAATGTCAGAAAAGCAGGAAATCTTCACAGTGACCACCTAACATCAGAACATTATTTCCTGAGGAAAGAATGAGGCCTGTTCTCCTAATTAAGAGAAGTATCCTCAGCTGGTTGAAACTAATGATGCTAATTTGATTTACACCAGCTGAATGTCAGCAGATCTGTCACTGGGGACTATGAAGGGAGAGATGTGTATGAGGGGGCCTGTCTCTGCTGTATTGTGCCCATTCTCTAATCTGGTGCAGACAAGATTCAGACTACATACACACATTCAAATCATCTGGGAGAATTCTACCAGGTTTGTTCTCCTGGTAGAAAAAATACCCGGAGCCACATGTACAGACATTTGAATGCCAATGCCAATGAGGAGCAGAAATCCTGCAGTCCTGACACTGTGCAGCTGGGAGGGGCAGGGGGTGCTGTGAATACATCTCATCATTATCTTTAGGCTCTATTAGCCTGCCTGGTGATGCATGGCAGCAGCATATGGGGCAGCCCTGATTGGCTGACCCAGACTGTCTATGGCTGACCCAGACTGCATTTCTCTCCAGCACAATGTGAGGATTATGAAAAGGGCATGTTTTGCTTCCTGCTGGAGCAGCAGAGTCCAGCAAATGACACTGTCCTGCCGGCTGAGGGAAAGGGGAGGATGCAGGAGATGTCATAGCATGTATAGATATTCACTCTCCCAGGAAAAGCTCTCCTAAGGGTGAATTAATCCTTGGTGTTCCCAAGTTATTTTTCTCCTGGAGCCGCCATTTTTATGATGGGAGGAAAAGCCTGGACATCTGTACACACTGCTGTCCTGGGAGAACAGTGACTTTTCCAGGAGAAAATGAATGACTTTAAGAGGCCTCAGGTATTAAAAGGGGAACAATGAAGGTCATAGGATTCTTGAAGCAATGGGAATTGGAAAGGAAGGAAGCCATTGCACCATGGTAATGGAGGGAAATGTATATAAAAACATAAAATACAGATGCTCCAGGCTTTGGCTTGGATAACCTGATCTCTGTGGACTACCTCTGTGGCTCTTGGAAATCTGCAGCTGTAGGGAAACCTAATCTGCTGGTTAGAAGTACACAGAATATAACCAAACCTGGTGCTGTGCTTTCACATTCATCAAACAGGCATTTGATAGCATCTGGTAGAAAGAGATATACCAGATTCTGAAAATGGATGGCTTCCCTGAAAAACTGATGAGCCTGATAGAAAACAATCTACAGTAAGTCAGTGGGCATGATGACAGTAGACAATGATCTGACAGAGCAGTGTAAAATAAATGGAAGAATGAGACAAGGATGCATGCCATTGCCCAGTATTTTCAGTTTAGTGCTTAAACATTATTGACAGTGGTAGTGCAGGAAGAAATGGGAGGAGGCATGCTTTACAGGGAGATGGTGATCAAAGAGCCATAAAATCAGATGTTCACCTCATATCTGTGGACCAACGAGAATCTACCATGCATAACTGGTTAAGTAGAATGGGAAAACATAAAATCCATATCAAGAATCAGCATGGCAAAAAATATACTATTTGGAAGACAAGGGGAAGAGGTAAAAATCAAAGTTGGAAATGAAGAACAAGAACAAGTGAAAAAATGTGTACCTTGAAGCACTGAGCAAAGGGAATTGTCAAGATAACATAAAAGTAAGAACTGGACTAGTTACTACTTCATTTAGAAACTCAGTGAGACCTAAAAACTTAAGTCACATCTATATAGTATAGCTTCCTTCCAGACCTCTGGTCAGCTACCCAAAAAATATTTCCCCCCCACTTTGGGGCATGCCAAACTGAGACTGGCAGAACTGATAGCCTGGGAGAAGTCCAGAGAAGCCCCCAACAACTCTTGGGCTCCCTCAAGACAAAGAGTCTGAACATGGCCTTAGGGTGCACACTAGAGGCCACTCTAAGCCATGATCTCAGCAGTAATGTCAAGTCTCTGGAGTGCTCCATGGGAGTGACTAGGCTGGACTTATTTCTTCAACTGCAGATCCAAGGTCAGGAGGGAAGACATACCCTAAAAGAAAATACAATAAAAACTAAAATCAACCCCCACTGGGACAATTCCTGTGCCAATTCTATTATATGGTAAGAACACTGTGGTATAAGGAAAGCTGAAGAATGAATTATATTGACTGCAGAAATTAAGGTTTATCCTGAGTGTTTCAAGACTGCAAGAAATTGACAAATAAAGTGATAAGAAAACAGATGGCAGAAGTAACATGGTTATGGAAGATTCCAAGGAAAATGGCTGCTGTGATTGGGATATGAACCAAGAACAGACCCTAAAAGGACATGTACAAAGTGCTACACATAAGGGCCCAAGGGTAAAAGAATGGAAAATAGGGGAAGAGCAAGGCTGGACTGGGTAGACATAGTGAAGATAGATGGATAGATCTGGTAGAACAGGTGAGTTTCTTTATTATATCTATTAATTATCTACTAATTATATGACCAGAGCACCCCAAGGGATGACACGGTCCAATGATCACAGACTCCTCCAAGACCGTTTCAGGCTGGATGTAAGGAAAAACTTCTTTATGGTCCAAGCCCCAAGGCCTGGAATAGATGCCCTCCAGAGGTGCTGCAAGCACCTACTCTGGACTCTTTCAAGAAATGTTTGGCCACTTATCTTGCTGGGATCCTTTGACCCAAGCTGGCTTCCTGCCCCTGAGGCAGGGGGCTGGACTTGATGATCTTCCAAGGTTCCTTCCAGCCCTAATGTCTATGAAATCTATGAAATAACTATATAATGCAAAACAAAGATGCAGTCCTTGCAACAGGGACCATAATCCAGGACTCCCCCAGCCAGGTAAGTATCCCAGCCAGTAGGCTACAGTACCTTATGCTCTCCTTCTCAGACCTAATATAAGGTACCATGTTTCCAGTTCTGAAAAAGGGGACACCTGTCAGGGAGGGAGGGATATATGGTTCTGGGAGACGGGGGGTGGGGGGTGCAATGATATGCTGGTGCCCTGTGTAGCGGGCCAATAAGAGGAGCTCCTGTGTTGAGCCACCCACCTCACTGCACCCGGCCACCTTCCAGGCTCCGAGTGCCTCCCTGGGAGCACGTCATGTCCAGTTGACCCCCTTCCTGGAGCATACCCACTAGCCTAAGGGTAGCACTGCCACCACCAGAGTCCAGCCTGATCCTGGTACTGTGTCCCCTGAGAAACACAGGCCTAGTAGTCCTTGAGGGTACTCAACCCAAT
>NW_017728992.1:196259709-196281607 GCF_001723915.1 Gavialis gangeticus | reverse complement strand
CCACGAGGGTATGTGGCTGACTTCAAGAACTTGGGATGCTCCCCTTAGGTCGTGGCACGCGGAGAGGGATCCCTTGGGCAGACGAGCCAAGGGGACCCCAAGGCATAATCTAGACCCACTCCCAGTAAGTCTCCCATGCTAGGTACAAAGGAGAACTTTATTGATTACAAGGAGTAGGTTTGGAATAGGGTACAGGGTAGAGCAATGTCAGAGAAATCCCTTAGAGCAAACTGGCATGACTGGGTAGCCTTTGACCACACATCTGAGTTACTGCAAGCTATATATCTAGTTAGACCTCAGGTAGCTTACTCACAAGTATCATCCAGAGGCAGGTGGAGATTCCCTCTGGAGGCAGTTCATTGATCATGAGTTTCAAGAGAGAGAACAAGTTTCAGATGGTCCAGCTCTTCTCTCCCTGGGTTTTCATTATGGCTACTGCACCTCCTCCTGGGCAGTCCTTAACTTAACCTTAACCTTATGACCTTATTTACCTGGTCCAATGGAGACCACCACCTGTTGGCTGCCAGCCAACCAATTTGAAATGTATCTCTGGTTGCCGGATAGACGGTTGGGTCTCAAGCCCCCTCCCAGTCAGTTTGGCATTACTTAGAACAATAGGGAGCGTAAGCCCCTCAACCCAGGTATGTGATGCCAGTCACATAGGCAGAGGGAGCAGGTTTTCCCTCTTCCTCAGGAATATATCCAGTTCAGGTTACAGCCCACCATCCCTGCAGTATCTCCCAACATCCTGCCCCTTGAGCAAGGGCACCAGCCCCAATGCCGCTGGCCCAGTCATTCAGTTCCCTGCTGCCCCTGAAGGGCCCCCTGCCCGCTTTCCACACTGGAGGGGCAGGCACCTGCCCCTGCCCCACTGCAGCCCCAGAACCCGGACAGCTTCTCCCAGTGCCAGCAGCCCCTCCCCTGCCACACACATCCATTTCCCCAACACACTCTTTGCACCTACACACACACACACACACACACAGACTGGCATGCCCCACACAACCACCTGGACCTCCAAGCCCTGGCCCTCCAACCCCTGTTCCCGATACACTTACCTGCATCCAGTGGCCAGGGCTGCTCCCACCACCCTGCCTGGCTGCATGCTGGCCATGTATGTGCACACACGCACGTGGCATCCCCTACCTCCGATCACCCTCCCATTACTCATCCAAGCCCTAAGCAGCTCCTTGCTACAGCAAGCTAGGAAGTGCCAGGAAAAAACTTTCACGTTGAGCAGAGCAAAATCATGGACATTTGATCATATTTTATAAAACCGCCCAAAGAGAGATCAAAGAATCCAAAAAGAGGACATGTCCAAGAACCCAACCCAATACATAATTCATTCCTGCCTGCATTATGGCAGAACCTCAACTGGGAGGACAGAGAGTACTGCCAACCAGAAAAGCCTACAGCCCAGTGAGTAAAAGCACTCTCCTGGAAGGTGGAAGGTGCGAATTTAAATCCTACTTAGTCTGAGGAGGGAAGTGAACCCAGGTCAGCCACTGACTGTGTAAGTGTGTTAATGCCTAGACAGACATACAAAGTTTGATGATGCCACCACGACCAAATGCAGCTTTGAAAGAAGGCAGTCATAACTCCATGATGGAAGGAGCCCAATCTTGTCATTGCGTGTGAGGCATGGGCTAAGAACAGCTACTGATCAGATAGCTCCGGGGACGTAGACAAAGATCCTGATCAAGCGAGGTCACACGGCACTCCTCAGATAGGACAATCTCGTTCTACTCTGGCAATGCTCTCCATGTGTGCAGCAGCCCACATGTCTAGCCACTGGGCTGGGAACTGGACTACAGCTCTCTGACATGCACAATATCGTTCCTAGTCTAATTGATTTACCCCTCTGTGCCTCAGTTGCCTCACCTGTACCAGAGAGATAATACTTAAGAGGGGTGCTTGAAAGTGAATCTAACTGTAAAGTGTTTGATGTTGTTGAATGAATGATACTTTCAAGGGGAAAAGTTGCATCAAACCTTATTACAGTGGATTGCTTGTGCAGACTGTAGCAGTTTCCCATGTAGATTCACACGATTCCATGGGAGAATATGGAAGAAACAGTCGGAGGAGTTGCAATCCATTGCCACTCTGGCAAAATCACACCAGGAAAGGGGGCAAAAGCATCTAAATGGTGCAGTGGGGGTTGTAAAGAGCAGGATAAGCAACAGTTAGAAGCCCTTTGAAAAACGGTAAACAATCTGGTCGGGGGGAGGAGGAGTGGGAGTGGAGCAGCAGCAAATTAAAAGGATAATTAGAAGAGAAGAAAAATATTGAGCTGCAGAGCTGATGGAGGCAGGGACTTCGGATGAATTCACAGCAGACAGATGGCAAAAAATGGCGGGGGGGACAAGCTTCAGGACTGATAGTGGGGGATTCAGTAGAGGACAGGGAATAAGGAGGCGACAGGCTTAATAAACCGTTTTTTTGCTCATGCCTTTGCAAAGCAGGGAGTGGGCTCAGAACAACCACAGGCGCAAGTCCCATTATTAAAGTCTCTCTGTTTGGAGACATTAATAACAGCCCGAAAGGTTCTCTGCCTTCCGCTTGGATTGAGCTTCCAGCAATTATTTTAATTTTTCCTACGTAGGAGTTACGGGATTCTTGTTACCACGGACGCAAAGGTCTCTGGGCACCCTGAAGTTTAATTAAAAAAAACAGTCATTAAGGCAAAAGCGTTCGTTTGCTTACAAATAGCCAAAATAACCCAAATGAAAGGAAAGAATCATAAAAAAAATACAGGAAGCCCTGGCTCTCTCCCCCTCAAAACATCAAATATTGAAGCTGACAAGAAACAGTAAAGGAAAAAGAAACCAGACAGCCCAGAACATCGAGGAGACACTCTGAACGTTTGCAGTACCTCCGTGCAGCACCAGGAGAGCCGGAGATGCCTCCTTCCTCCCAAAGTAGAAGTCTTGTCGCGGCGTTAATGAGAGACTAGGTGTGTGCTTGCTCTCTTAGGTGCAGGGCTTACTTCCCTTTCGGGACCTACATGCAGAGTCAGCGGGATCTGCCGCACCGCATGGCTCTTTGGAGGTACTGACCCAGTGTAGGTACGCCCTTTGGCTGAGCTTGTCAAATGGGACTCACCACGTTGGTTGCTTCTATTTCTAGACAGGAGAAAAATTATAAGCTGACACCCGACAAAAGAACTGGCCTTATAGAAGCCAGCTATACACTACTCTCTGATAATCAGGCTCGTTTAGTGTACCTCAAACTTAAATAGTAAGTGAATAGTAATCAGAGTAAAGGTATGAACACACTTCCTTGTTTATTGGATTGAGGCTATACATAGAGCACTAGACAGTCTAATGGCATAAAGAGCAGAGTACTAGACATGCTAATTGTCTCTTAAATGGAACTACTTTTCTATTAAAAGGTCAGAATGGCTTCAGACAATTTTGTTGAACTCCAATAAAATGTAAAATGCGCACCATCTAAAAGCTGTTTTCAAACCATATAAATCCTAATTTGGAGCAATTTAAAATAAATCAATGAGCAAAAAAGATCAAGGGTTTTATTTTGCAAATCAAAGACACGAAAAGTGAATTCTAGGATTATTCTAATTTAGCTGCTTCCATTAAGATTATGCTAAATTGGGAGGGAGGATTTACATTGCATTTTTACATATTTTTACTATGTTCAGGGTGTTGAGTTCTGGGTACCGGAGATAGAATCAGCTGATGTGTGCAATTTTGTTTTAATATTTTATTGATTTTATTAACGCAACACAAAAATCAGAAATACATATATATCAACTACATGCAACAACCTGAACTCCATGCATGTCTGTCAGCAAACAATAAGCAATAAAGGGGAAAAGAGAAAAAGAAAAGAAAAGAAAGAAGGGAGGAAAAAGAGGGCTAGAAGAAGAAAAGAGAAGTGCTGAAGGAAGAATAACTCACTTAAAATATTCTAAGAAATTTCTCCAAATTGCACCAAGCTTTGTTGAAGCCATTACATCTGCTAAACATAACTTTCTCTAGACGCCAGTTGTGTCATTTCGCCACACCAGATTTCAACCTTTGGAGATGTCCTGCTTTTCTAGTGGGCTAATATAACCCGGCATTTTACCAATAAGACCAGTCGAGGACAGATTTGGTTTGAATTCCTTAGCTACACACCAAGGAACACACGACACGTATTTGCCCAATGTATCAGTGCTGCGTTCAACACCAGTCATGTGTGAATTTTTAAAGACATTTGTAGCATAAGGCCTGAAAGGGCCATTATGATCACTAGTCTTACCTCCTGCATACAACTGTATCCATATTGCCAAGGCTGCCTTGCATCTAGGAAGCCAGTCCTTCAGTGCTGGGAGCACGCTTGCCCTGCTCCGTATAGACATCTTCCACAGTGCAACTCAATTCACTCAGAAATCACTCCACTCCCGGCTGCCTGGTCCTTGCTCATCCTGCATGGCAGGGGCTAGAGTTCATGCTGCAGTGAGTTGCACTAGCTGTCATTCGAGTTGCTGGCCATTTCGTGGGACAAAGCTTTACTGAACAACTGTTTTCTCTCCGGCTTCACTCCCTTCAGCCTCCCAACACTGAACAAGGCTGAACAAGAGGCTTGTTCATGAAGAATGGCATCTGCTGGGGTGGATTAAGGGACTAACTATACCACAGGTCTTGTCCTTCTAACGGTTTGGGGAGGGTCATTCTGCCATCATCTCTATCCCTTTCGTTCCCTTTATTCTACTTTATATTGGGAAAGGAGATGGTCCTATAATCCCACCATGGAACAATCCCAAATTTGATGCAAAGCCCCAGCAACAAATTCATCAAACAAACTGAGCTAATATCAGGCAATACTTAAAGCAACAGCTTCACCATTCCTCTCCTACCTTCAATTGCTGCAGTTTTCTTCCCCTCTACTTACTTTTGTTACCTCAAAGGATGTGATTCCACCATCCATTGAAACACACACCACTTCAATCACTTCATCGACTATTTAACTAATTTGACAAGGAAAATGACTGCTACCGGAGCAATTTGGCTATAAAAAATAGTTAATGCAAAATGTTGACACATTAAATTTAAGTCCATTTCAAATTAGCCTTAATACATTCAGCTTCTCTTAGGTCATCATTTAAGCCTGCATGCCATGACAGTAACAGGACTTACAAAATTATTCATAGTGAGGTCCTCTGTCTGTGAAGTTCTGGGCTCTCAGTCTAGACAAGGAATCTTTGCTAAATGCCATCTCCTTGTCAAAGTACTCCAGACTTCTCTGCCCTGAGCTCAGTCTCTGGGCTTCCCCCTAGCTGTGCCTCCCTATGCCTCTCTAAGGCATACTTTCCCTTAAATGTATCCCTCAGGGCTTCTCTCCATTTGTCATCCTAGGCCCCCATAGTGTCTTAGGGGCTTCAATTGTGGTCCCCAGTTGCCCCCATAGCTACACATTATGACTCACAGATGTCACTCGATTGCAATTCCATAAAGTCCCCAGCCCAACCAACAGACTTGGCCTGTCAGGCCTTAAACCCTTGTGCAAGCTTCAGTTTTCCTGGCTTTGGCCCTTTTTCTCTAGCTGAGACCCTCAGCCCTGGCCCACTGTCTTAGACCTCATCTCCCCAGTTGCAGTCCCTCACATCCCTGTCCAGAGCAGTAGGGCTGTGCGAGGCTTCGGACTGTGCTTCAGATCCAGAGAAGCTTTGGACACTTCGGCATCTGAAGCAGCATTTCTGGATCGAAGCACTGGCTTTGTTAGGCTTTCCAAACTGCTTTGGAAAAGCTTCAGAGCCTCTTCGGAGATCCATCCATTGGGCATTATGGGGAATTAATGAAATATCTATGTTGTTGTTGTTTTTTTGTCTGATTTGGATGAAACTTGCAGAATTAATAGCCTCTGCTAAGAGCATGAATCTTGCCAAGTTTCAAGAATATCAGTGCAGGGTTTCAGGGGGAACTGCATCCCAAATTCTTGAAAGCAAAACTCATGTCACATCTATGTATTACAACATGGGGCGGGGAGGGGTGAAAACTGCAGAGATGGTGGCCCCTGCTCAGGCCATAAAGGCTGCCAAGTTTCAAGGAGATTAGTGCAGGGGTTTGAAGGCAAAACTCATGACATAGATGACCCTGTGTGTGTTAAGGCCCAGTGGGCTGAAAACTGCAGGGGTGGTGGACCCTGCTCTGGCCACAAAGCCTGCCCAGTTTCAGGAAGACAGATGAATAGCTTTGAGGGGAAATGCATCTCAAGCTGCAGACAAGCAAAACTCATGATGTGAGTGACTCTGTGAAGGAGGGTTCTGGGGCCCTGTACCCCTAGCTGCTGACAGACAAAATTCATGACATGGGTGCTTGTGCAACTGACTGTGTCCGTCTTGGGGCAGTTGATTGTCTGTATTGATTATTTCCTCTCCTTAGTCTGTGGTTTTGTAGGTGTTAATCATTGCTCATTAACTCATTAACTCATTAATTAGCAAGGATTAGCACCTACAAAACCACAGACTAAGGAGAGGAAATAATCAATACAGACAATCAACTGCCACAAGACAGAGACAGTCAGTTGCACAAGCACCCATGTCACGAGTTTTGCCTGTCAGCAGCTGGGGTGCAGAGCTCCAGAGTCCCCCTGCACTGATCTCCTCCACAGCTGTCAGGCATCACAGGAGGGGCTACCATCCCTGCAGCTTTCATCCTGCTGCGCATTCACACAAGCAGTGTCACCCATGGCATGATTTTTGCTTGTCTGCAGCTTGAGGTGCAGTTCCCCCCAAGCCCCTGCTCCGATCTTCTTGAAACTTGGTAGGCTTTGTGACCTCACCAAGGGCTACCATCTCTGCAGTTTTCACACACCCCCACCCCCCGTGGTGTAACACTTACACGTAACATGATTTTTGCTTTCAAGAATTTGGGGTGAAGTTTCCCATGAATCCCTGCACTGATCTTCTTGACACTTGGTAGACTTCATACACTCAGCACAGGCTATCAATTCTGCAGGTTTCATCCAAATCAGACAACAAACAACAAAGTTATAGATATTTGATTAATTCCCCATTATACCCTATAGCCAGATCTCCAAGGTGGCTCTGAAGCTTCGGAGCTGCTTCGCCTGGATCAAAGTGGGTAACCGATCTGGAGCTCCAGATCTGATCACTGGTATGCCTGTCTGGCCTTGAACATCCGGTCATGTGCCGCACTGGCCCAGATGTTCAGTGGTGTTCGCCTGTCCGTCCCAGAAGTTCTGTTAAGTGGGTGTTTCCCTCTGGTGTAGTCTTCCCCAATCTCACCTGCCATGACTTTGGATCTTATTTCAGTGTGGGTCTGACCACTGGGAGTCTCTTGACGATGGGACATCTGTCTGGTGGTCTTCTGTGAGGCTCCACCTCCCCTCTACCTCACCCTTACACCCTGCCTTGATGGGTCGCAGATGTCCTTCTGGCCAGTTGTCCTTCCCTGACTGTTGGGTCCCCAAATGTGCTTGCTGAGAAGGTCGTATCAGCCTATGGGGCCCAACCCGCAATATACTACCGTCACCTCACAGCCATCTATTTTTCCATGACGCTGTCAAACACCTTTAGGTTTAAACAACACTCAGGCTCTACAAGCCCTGCACCTCAACCCCTCCACCAGTGGGAAACATAAAATACAAATAAAAAAAAGTACTGATACACTTAGAGAGGCCCGCTGCCCCTTATCCCCAACTCCTCTGACCTAATCGCCAATACCAGCCCTCAGGTACTATTGGTCCCTATTCTGCCCTATATGGGTCAGGGGTAGTCTGCGGGGTACTCCATCCTCCTATTCCCTCGTTGCCCAGCCTGTGGGGTCAACTGACTCACTGTAGTCCTTTGATGGACGCCTGTCCCCACGTCACCCATCGGGTTGGCTTTATACCACTCTGGCCCATATTTTGCAGCCCCTCACACTGCTTGTGCCACCCATCTCCCACCTGGTGCACATCCTTGGGTCTTCCAGAGCCCTCAGTGGTCCCACCTGGTATGCTGGTCTCTCCGGCTCCTCGGCTATAGCCCCTGGCATAGGTATCTTCCTGCTCCCCACTGCCTTTTAGCCTGGGTCCCCAGTCATGGGGAGCTTTCTCCGGCTCCTGGCTCCTTTCGCCACCACCAGCAGTGTCTGTCCTGCAGCGTGCTCTACTGCATTCTCCCCTGCTGGGAGAAACAGCTTCCAGCCCCTTTTCCCCCCATAGGGGCTCGGGGAGTACCTCCCCTGCTGGTGCCCCTGTTGGTCTCCATCTGCTGCCCTCTTCCTTGCTGGTGGCCTGTTTTATTTTCACCGGCTGGCTCTTGCTGGCTGCAACTGTATAAAGGCGCAGCTAATGAGCCATGCAGGTCCTGCCTCTGGCTCCAGCTTCGCCGTGGATCCTGCTGCAGGTAAGAAGTTCCCAATTTCTTTTCTTTTACTTTCGTTCTCCTTCAAGGGATCCTGAACCCAGGGTTCCCCCTGGCCTTTTGGGGTCTTCCCTTCTGTTCCTCCCCGTGACAGCTGGCATCCAAAGCAGCCGGATGTGAAGCTGGATCAAATAGCTGCCTACTCACACAGGCCTACAGATTAGGTCTCTGAAACACAGTATGTGCTAGGCACCCCATTGCGTGGCCTCCAAACCATCCCCACAGCCACAGCCTGGGTGTCAGGTAAGAATAAACACAAAAGATAAACCACTGGTTTGCAACTGCAACATAAACCCTGCCTTGGGTCTCTCTCAGCTGCAGCACTTCTACCCTGAGGAGCTGGCTTGTTCCCTCAGCCTCCATAGTATCTCCCTTAGTCTCTAGCAGTCAGCTCCATCCACCACTCCTCTCCCTGCAGCTGGCAGGCATAGACTACCTGTCCAAACCCAGAGGCTGGGCTTATACGCATCTAAGCTTCACCTCCTTCCAGTCACAAGCCCACATTCGAAGATGAGCCCAGGGGTTTCTGCCCAGCCTAATGAACAGTTGGCTTCCCCTGCCTTGTGATCTCCCTAGCTGCTCAACCATCTCAGGCTTCAGCATTTGATTCTCTGTTGCCCTGGGGTCCCCTCTTTTCCCTCCTGCTCCCCCTCCCCTGGACTTACCAGGGTTGGTGTTGCCTCTGATATACTTCCAAAATCAAATTTTCTGTCTTGAGCCACAGACTGTACAAAATACATTACAAGCTGTGTAATTAATTCAGCACCAGTAATTATTAAAAAGAAGAGGAGGGTTTGACACTGCCCTTACATTTCCCTTAAGGATGGGTGAACCATAAGTTACAAATCACAGCTATTGTAGGCAAGCAAACTCTTGGGGGTTGTGCATCAAACTGTCTCTCTCTCAGGATCCTGATGTATGCCTGGATAGTTTGGAGCTGAAGGACTGAAAATCAATGCATGCTGAATAAAGTAAAGGTAACATGTGAAGTGAGGCCAGAGGAACTGCTCTGCAGTCATCTGCATTAGGATGGGTGAGGCCTGACCATATCGAGAGGCTGCCTCTGGATTTGCTTAAGACCTGAAGGAATGTACAAAAAAACAGTATCACAGCAGCAGCCAGTGCTGAATTTGCCTTTTTACGAGACAGAGGCCAAAAAAGAAAAAAGTGACAGGCGGTGAGAAGGACACTGTGTTACTCACAGTAGGGAGTCCTGAGGAACCATGAGGGGCATAGCACTGGGCAGAAGGTTGGAGTGCAGCACCCTTATTGCACAAAAAGCTGAAATGGAAACGAAGGCACTTGCAACAGGCGGGGGTGAGGAATCCTCCCAGGGAACCTTCCCACTGGACATTAATAGGATAAGGAGATCATCCATATTGGTGCAAAGGGATTCAAATGCATGAGGGCCATAGCAACTCATGCTTTGGGGCACAGGCCACCCCTTAGCTTCTTGAGGCGAGGAAGTGATTTTGTATTCAGAGTATATACCACATAACCGCGTGAGCATGCTTACACCTACCTCTGAGGCATCAGGTAGGGGTCGTTTTCAGGCATAGGATGCCAACCTAGAAGAAAGGATGGAGCCAATTAGGTTTCATGGGTCCTGTCCCACCCTTTGCATATAATACTTAGAGCACTATCCCTGGCTGCTTGTTCCTTCCTGATTAATACCTCATTAGTCATCAATAAAAGCCTATAACTCACTCCAAGAACTCGATCCAAGATTAATCAGGACCTGTGTAAATGTCTTAAAGACTTGGAAGCAGGCTTATGACTCAGCTGTCATTAGCAAAAGCAGTCAAGGGCTTGCCAATGTATGCTATGAGTCAAACTTACCCACATCATCCCATTTGTCCCCATTCACCTGTGGCCAATCTAACCTCAGAGATGTTTGAATAACTCCTCTGGTTGAGAAAATTAATTAAATGAAATGGGGAAATGACAGATGATCCTCCTCCCATTAAAACCAATAGGAAATTGGTTGGACTAGATGACCTCATGAAGTCCCTTCCAACCCGCATTTTCTATGATTCTACAATGCTGAATTGTTTGGTTGCCTTTGGTGAGAACACTATTAGTCAGAGTTAACAGTGAGCTACACAAATTGGACCCTCGCTTGCTATCTGCCAGGCAAACGTATCCAGGGAGCAGAAGTCGTTGCCCCAAAGGGCTTACAACTAGAGCTGTTCACAAACTTTCAGCAAAATATTTCGTTTCTCCAAATATCCTGGTTTGTCAAAGCTGAAATGTCTTGCAAAGATCATTTGCTTATGACAAAGTCCTGGCAGAAGTCACAGCCCCTGAGAACCCATCTTTTGAGTGATGGGGAAACTGGACTTCCAGGCTCCCAGCTCCTTACCCGGTCAGCTTCCGCTTCTCCAGCTCACGTCTCCAGAGGCAGCCAGGCTTCCAGGGCTTTCTGCTTCCTGACCCTCCCAGCTAAACTACCACAGTGCTGGGTCCCCAGTACACCCAGAGTCTCCAGCTCTGGGTCAGGCTGACAAATGCATCATCTGAGCACAGAAGCACAATTCCTTTTTGCAGTGTCTTTTCAAAACGTTGCAGGCTTGGCCTGAATAACAACGAAACCCAATTCCAAAAGATTGAAACAGACTGCAAAATGGAGTTTCTTCTTCTGCTCACCTGTATAATGTAAACATTGAGACATGCTACCTGGATGAGAAACAGCCCTTCAATATAGAGAGAAAATACAATGGTTTACTTTAATTTCATTAAATTAACTTGAAATTAGTTTTTCAACCAATTTCGTTCAAATGCCTATGTAGTCACGCATTTAGATGCAAATAAAAGTGGCTTATTTCCATTTAGCTTCTAGCTGATCCTAAGTGACTTAACCTCACCTGAAATAAGACTGGTTTAAACAGAAATAAGAGTGTCCATTAAGGGATTTGCACTGATTTCACCAAGAGAAGTTGAGGATACACCTTACTGTAAATTGGTACAAGTTCTCTAAGTAGCATGTGTATTCGTGCGTATGCGTGCACGCACAAAATTGAGTCATGTAAGGGAAAGAAGAAAGGCCAAAAAATTAGGCAGACGTTTTCAGAATGGACCAGGTGGCATATGTAATATTTAATAAATCAGTAGCCACAATCACAGCTTGCCATCTTCTACATGCAGTATGGCCAGACAAAGAGGTTAGAGCAGGCCAGATAAATATCCAAGACCCTTGTTTTACTGCAGCTGTTGCTAAGGGAACTTTTTCTCTTCTCCTTTTTTTTGGTATTTACTGCTGAGATGTCGATTTCTCGCCTCCTACAGAAATAAGCTGTCACTGCCATTTCCAAGGGAAAAGACTATTTTTTTGTGTGTTATTTTCATTTTTTCCCCTCCAAGTCAATTCATTTAGCTGATAGGAAGACCTAGTTCACGTTTCATATATTGCCTTTTTTTAATGTAAGGCATTAGCAAGAATGACAATTTAGCACTGATCCTGAGAAAGGACATGGCAAATGTCTTTATGGCAAGATAAATCCAGCGTAGCATGAGCAGACAAATTTCCACCACATTTCCATTCTGATTATGCGGCTACTCGGAAATCTAGATAGCTTGTTTAAGTCATCAATCTAGTGGGTTCAATGCCGTGGAAATTACAAGGCAGCTCTGCCTTACAGGACTCTCGGCATTGTATCTTTCTGTGCTGATTTGAATTCTTATATGCTGAAGGTGGGAGAAATTAGAGGGTTACATTTTGTAGGGTTTGTGTCATAATTCATAGAAAGCTGGCGCTCAATTTTCAATTCATTTGTGATTCTGAAAGGGCATAATGAATTCCGAAAAGGATGTCTTTTCTTCCATCAGTAGTAAATCTAGTCTTTAGGAGACCTGAGATCTCTACTTGTTTTATTATTAAATTTTTGAGATAGCAGGATGTGTGGGACTCTATAACTGTCAATTCCCCATCATGAAAGCAATACTTGGGGAAGAAGCATGGCATGAAGCTTTTTTCTCAGAGCTTGTTCTGATTTTTCAGAAGTGCTACAAGTTCTCAGTTTGGAGCCCTTAGATGAAAAATGTAACTGTAATATTATTGGCAGGCACAAAATGGGAAATGAAACATAGCCTTACAAATTCTGTTTAAAGATATGTATATGTAGCTATACTTGTAGGGAAAAAAAAGTTCTTAATTGCAGTGCAGATACTTTTATCCCCACCAAACTCAGTAGCTTTTTGGGGGGGTGGGTTAGAAAGGGGACAGGTCTTCTGACTAGAATCATTAGATACAAAACTGCTTCTTACAACGGTACTCATCCAAGGTAACAGAAACTTTATGTGCCGATAAAGAATGTTACTGTATCCACCAGTGTTCGTAATTCTGAGGATAAATTTGGGAATATATATACATATATATACACACGCATACATATATACACACACACACACACACACACACACACACATATGCTTTAAGAGCTTTTAGACTTAACATTTATTGTACGGTGCCTTTGGAGAGAAGAAACAATACTGTGTTTCATTTTAAACACAGCTTGATAAAAAAAAGAAGTGACATTTTCATAAACTCGTGGCAAAAACTTTCTCCCCCCTTGCTTTCTAAGTTTGAATTTTCAGAATTTCAAAACTTAAATATTTAAAACCTCCAAAATTTGACAGGCTTAAATACAACCAAGTACCCGAGAACATTGTTGTGGGGGTTTTTTCTATTTAAAAATTCTGCATCTTTAATTGTCTAACTCTAAACCAACTATGCAGTCAAACCAATAAAACATAATGTCCTGAGAAATCCTTGCCTCTTACGTGTCAACATTCAAAGCATTTCAGCTGACTAATTTTAGACACTAGCTCCCCACCCCCTGACCAAGACCCCCACCTATAAGACCTGGTATGCAAGCAGGTAGTGATTTCATGCCAAGCCACATTGTTGTTCATTGGCGAAAACTCTTATTTCCATGTAATGAGCATAAAGTCCGTTCCTGGCAGCAGGAGCAGAGCGGTTTCTGTTCCCAAAGATCTGGTGTAACCCTGACAGGGTCTTGCAGGATCTTTTTGATGGCCATCCTGAAGTCAATAGATAAAGTCAGTGATATAAATCAAAGCACTGCCACTTCATTCAGTTCATCTAGTGTGACTGCAGTCTGCAAAGAGATCTGAAAGGTGGTTTCCAGGGAACTTGTATCTGCTCGCAGTGACAGAGTATCGTGCCCATTCCAAGAGCAACAGTCCTGCCTGACACCTGCACTGAAGACAAATGGGGAAGACCAGGATGAGAAGTTCTCTGGGGAAGAGATGGCCCTTACAGTGGGTTTGGCTGACTATATATGAGATATAATACACAGATCCACCATTCTGATTTGCTATCCCAAATTCATACCCAGATGGGTATCTGGAAGCCTTCCAGCAGCCTCTCTGCCATGAGTTGGTGGAACATCACTGGGGTTTCCATGGCCAATTTTCAAATCCTACTGGGAGCGGATCACTAATGGTGGCTTCTTCATTCATGAATGTATGATGGCGTTAAGGCTGCAACTCAAAATAAGTAGAGATGGTAAATACAGGCTGGCATCTTGTCCTTAGCTTGAACTGTTCAGCAAGGTAGCACAGATTGAAAGCAGAGATTTGGCCTTCACTTGGAATCTCCTGGCCTCTCTCATCTTGTTACAAGCTTAATACATTTTAAGGTAGCTCCTGAATTGGTTTTGGCATTGTAGGACTCAGAGATTAGCCAGACCCGGTAGTCATGCTATTTATGGCGGTAGTGCTGAGCTATTTCAAGCAGAGAGGAGAGAGCAACAGTGCTAGCTGCTACACAGAGAATTCACAAAGAGCACAATCCCTCCCCAGGCGATTCTGAATCTACCTGTCAGACAGGATGCAATGCAGTAGGGGAGGTTATCAGATAAATGAGAGAGGGGGTGAGAGGGTGGATGCAGCAACAATACAAATAGGATTGGACTGAGAAGCATTATGAATTTTTACAAGGACTTTCTTTCCAGTGTGTTAGAAGTGGCATGGGAGAAAGTGTGGGAGGTGTGTGCAAGTCACACAGGGTACATCAACATGAGATGTTTACTGCAGAGTAGACTATTTGGCTCTGCAGTAAACATCTGATGTCTACATGTGAGGCCGTATTAGGCTGCAGGAAATGGTTTCACTCTGCAGCAGGGTAGAATCATTGAATCATAGAAAATGAGGGTTTGAAGGGACCTCAGGAGGTCACATCTAATCCAATCTCCTGCTCAAAGTAAGACCAGCCCCAACTAGATCATCCCAGCCAAAGTTTGTCTAGGCAGGTTTTGAAAACCTCCAGGGATGGAGCATCCACCACCTCTCTGGATAACCTGTTCCAGTGCTTTACTACCCTCCTAGTGAGAAAGTTCTTCCTAATATCTAACCCAACCTTCCCTGGCTGCAACTTGAGCCCATTGCTCCTTATTCTGTCATCTGCCCCCACTGAGAGCAGTCCAGCTCCATCCTCTTTTGAACTCTCTTCAGGTAGCTGAAGGCTGCTATTAAATTGCCTCTCTGTTTCCTCTTCTCTAAACTAAATAAAACCAGTTCCCTCAGCCTCTCCTCACAAGTCATGTCCCCCCACCACCCCACCATTTTTGTTGACCTCCACTGGGCTCTCTCCAATTTGTTCACATCCTTTTTGTAGTGGGGGGCCCAAAACTGGACACAATACTCCAGATGTGGCCTCACCAGTGCTGAATGGAGGAGAATAATCACTTCCCTGGACCTACTGGCAACACACCTACCAATACAGCCCAGGATGCCATTAGCCTTCTTGCCAACAAGGGCACACTGCTGGCTCATATTCAGCTTATTGTTCACTGTAACCCCCAGGTCCTTCTCTGCAGAGCTGCTGCCCAACCAGTCAGCCCCCAGCCTGTCCTGGTGCATGGGACTCTTTGATCCTAAGTGCAGGACTTTGTACTTGTCCTTGTTGAACCTCATGAGATTTGTTTTGGTCCAATCCTCCAACTTGTCAAGGTAACTCTGAATGCTAGCCCTACCCTCCAGCATATCTACTACTCCCTGAAGCTTGGTGTCATCTGCAAACTTGCTGGGGGTGCCCTCTATATCATCTTCCAGGTCATTGATGAAGACATTGAACTAAACTGACCCCAGGACTGACCCCTGAGGCACTCCACTTGATACCAGCTGCCAACTTAACATCAAGCCATTAATTACTATCCTCTGAGCCTGATGCTCCAGCTAGTTTTCTATCCACCTGACAGTCCACTCATCCAGCCCATACTTCCTTGCTGGCTAAAATCAAGGTACATCACATCCACTGATCTCCCTGCATCCACAGAGCCAGTCACCTCGTCATAGCAGGCAATCAGGTTGGTCAGGCATGACTTGCCCCTAGTGAATCCATGCTGACTGTTCCTAATCACCTTCTCCTCCAAATGCTTAGAAATGGATTCGTTGAGGAGCCGCTCCATGACTTTTCCAGGGACAGAGGTGTGGCTGACTGGTCTGTAATTCCCTGGGTCCTCCTTTTTCCATTTCTTAAATATGGGCACGAGGTTTGCATTTCTCCAATCGTCCAGGACCTCTCCTGATCCCATGAGTTTTCAAGGTACTTGTAAACGCAAGTACTTGTAAATACAAGTACAATCCTGCTGTGGATATTTTTCACTCTGCCACACCGCACATGTAGACACTGACTGCCTGAAGGGAGCCCTGCACTGGAGCACCCTTGTGCCCCAGCCAGCCCCTCCACAGCATGTTGAGCTAGGTTGGAGCAGCCCCAGGCTGACAGGCTGACCCTCCTGAGTCCCTGCAAGCCAGGGCTGCTCTGACCCAGCTCAATGTGCAGTGGTCCCAGGTGCACGTGTAAACATGGCACCCAGGAGCACTAAACTTTGGGCAAAGCAGAGTTTCTGCTTTGTCTTAATAGCACAAGCAGACGCACCTGCAGATAAGCAGATTAGTCCATACGGCCCATCCCTGGCTACATAGGGTTGTACCCAGTGACTTCTACTCTATCCAGTCAATCCAATTTGAGATTTAAATGAGCTTAAATTTAAACCATGTCTCCAGACACCCCAAATATGCCAGAAAGTGGAGCTCCATATGAAGAATGTAAAACAGACACAACAAAAGCTAGTTTTAGCGGTCTCTGTTATAGGTCTTTTTCCAGTTCCTCTGGAGACTATGCTACTCTGTGAGATCTCCCATCTGCATGCAGCCAAGATTTTCCCATGCATATTTTACCCCCTTATTAGGGTAAAATAATAGGGTAAAATCTATTTGCTGCAAGAGAGGATAAGGGGGCTATGAAAAGACACACTGAAGCATTAGTGCTGAGTACATGGGGGCCCCAGGGTCATGGCCTGCCTTGAGAAGAGAGCAGCCAGGGCCCAAACTAAAGCAAAATTACATAATATTTCTATATTATTTAATGTGATAAAAGATGGGTTCAGTTATGTTGAGCATGCTGGATATAAGGTGATGTGCTTAGAAACAATGACTGAGGTCCTGTGCTATTACCAGGGATTCGGGTTTTCTGTTTACTGCAGAAAAATGCAGATTTTCTTCTTTAACAGAGAAAAATGCAGGAAACTTGGGGTTTCCCCTTGCAGGTTGGCAGAGTTCCTGCCTGCAAGGGGCTGCTTGGGGCTGGAGGGAGCAGGGAGGGCAACTGGAGGCAAGGAGATCCATGTACATGCACACATGCACGTGGCAGGCAAGCAGTGGTGGGGAACAGCCACCTCCAGGTGTCTATAGGGGTAGACTTATTAGACCCTCTAATAATACATATCTTTACCACATCATATAGTTTCTCTCGGTGTTCAGCGATGAGATATCTTTTTCCACCTCAAAAAAAAAAGCCTATCAGGTAACTTAGGGAACTTTTACGTGTGGTCTGGTGATGGGGGGTGGGGGGCGGTGCTTTAATTAGAGAAACTCCAAGAGCCACCGTAATTAAAGTGCCACAGCATCTTGTGTATCAACATCCCTGCAGTTCAAAATGATGGTAGTGGGGTCATTTGAACTAAAGCTCTTTTGACAAGCTTGAGATAAAGCGCCCCCACTGCAATTTGAAGCGTGGGAACTTTGATACATGAGACACGGGATGGAGTGCAGTAATTATCATGCATCAGAATGGCCTCCATGCTCGTATACAAGCACCCTTGGCCTGACCACACTTGGGCCTGTTTTAATTATCCACCTTCTACCCACATAGGTTCTGAAGTGTTCAGAGAAGATCCCCAGGTTTGAATTTGAACCTAGCCAAATTCAAGCATCAGAGGTACTTGACTTTTGGAACAGCTTGCCAACAGAAATGTTGGAGTCAGGACCACTTGAAACCTTAAATCAAAAATGGCTATCTTCCAAGGAATTATGCTGTGATTCAAGCACAAGTTATGGTGTATAATTCAGGGGCCACTGGGCAAAATTCTCTGGCTTACGGTGTGCAAATGTTCAATATAACTGGCCATAATGGTTCCTTCTGGTCTGGAAGAAGCATTAATATAGCACAAAGCCTAATTTAAAGGTTTGTATTGTGTTCTGAATATATTTATATTTGCCCTTTGCTACAATTACCCATTTTCCTTGTAGCTCAGACATCAACCACCATTTGTTTGTTTATTTTAACCATCATTATTACTCACATTATCACAACATATAGAAATCACAGTTATGGGAAAGGAGCCGTCTGTACTAGGTGCAGTGGAAATGCAAAACACAGATTGTCCTTGCCACAAAGTCTATGATGGGAGGCAACAGCTGTCTCTCTGTACCTATGTAGACAAGCAGATAGGGAAAATCAAAGATAAATGATGAGGCCGTGGTTGTCAGGCTTATAGAGAAGGCTGCCGGTGTGCTGAGAACGCACACCTATGTCCAGTTATTTGTATGAATAGAGAAGGATGGTTGCAAGGAGGGTTTTGAAGGAGAACAATGAAGTTGCTTTGCAGATATTGTCAGGGAGCACTTCTCAGGTCCGAAGAAAAACTAAAGCTGGCTGTTTGAAAATGGAACAAGAGGACATGGAGATTTGGCACTGAGGGCAAGTCATTCACTGGAGTTGAACTTTAGATACTTTGAATGGGAGCTGATGAGACTGGTCTTGGAAGTTAAGAGAAAAGACTTATGTCATGGAGAAGGGAGAGCTGCTGAGGATAGAAACAAAGGGGCTGCCATGCTGGTAGAGTAATTTGAAGCAGCGGGTTGAATGTTTGCATTGTCAAGGTCAGGGAGGGAGAGAAGTCTGTTTCCTAATCAAGTTCAGAGATGAGGAGAGCCTGGGTGAGAATTTCAGGGGGAGGATAAGCAGGCAATGAAAGGACACACTGAAGTATTAGTGCTGAGTACGTGGGGGCCCAAGGGCCATAGCCTCCTCGGAAAGAGAGCTGTCAGGGCCCAAACCTGAAGAAAATTATGTAATATTTCCATCTTATTTTCTGTTGTAAAAGATGGATTCAGCTATGTGGATCGTGCTGGACATAAGATGATGTGCTAGGAAGTGATGACTGAGGCCTTGAGCTATTACCAGAGATTTTTCATCCACTATGGAGAAATGCAGATTTTCTTCTTTACCAGAGAAGAACATGGGGCTGCTTGGGCCGGAGGGAACAGGGAGGGCAATCAGAGGCAGGGTCTCCACATGCATGTGTGTGCACACATGCATGTGTCAGCCAAGCAACAATAGAGAGCAGCTCCTGCAGCTCCCACCAGGTAAGTATATAGGGGCAGGGGGGAAGGGGCACAGGCAATGCGTCGGGGGGATGGGGCAGAGAAGGGGTGGGGACCAAAGCAATGCGGCAGGGGGGGCATGTGCCCCCTGAGATTTCTGTGCCAACAGTCGGATGTGTAGCTACAGCTCGGCCGGACCAGTTCTGGTTGCCAAAGTGAGATGCAGTGGTGGTGGCAACACAGAATTGTGCCCCTACTGGTGCTGGGCAGGCAGGGGGCACCTCACTTTTGACACAATGGTAGCACCTGGCCCTCCTGTGCCAGGTCCTACCTGTGGGCTGCAGAGGCTGGTCCAGCCCAGCTGCAGCCCCATGCCCTGTTGTGGGCACAGTCTCGGTGGGGTACATGTCCCCCCACAACCCTGCTGCATTGTCTGTGCCCCTCCTGCCCACCCACATCACCTATGCCCACACATCCACCCTGCTCCCCACACACTGGGTGGCTGGGGGCAGGGGGCAGCATGTCAAGAGTGAGGGGCACCAGCAGGGCTGGGGGGGCTGTGGGCTGGGAGTGAGGGGCACCAGAAGAGTTGTGGGGGGTGCAGGTCAGTTTATTCTGCATTTCATTGTTTAGTGCTCCAAAACAAATATATTATTGATGTATTACCATTATACATGATCTCACACTTGAAATGAGTCAAATACCTTTAAACAAATGAGAAGTTTTCCACATGTCCATCATCTTAGCCCCCACCCTCAGCAAAAATAAGAGTCGTTCCTATGCACCAAGGGAACATAAGAGAGATTAAAGCAACTGAGCATTGTAGAGGGAAAGACCCAGAAGAGTGTTGGAGCTTAAGGAGAAGAGGAAGGGATGTGAATAGGTATGAGGCTGCCCAGCAGAAAAAATGAGAAATTTCTGAATCTGGGACTGGGGAATGAGGAAGCAGAGGAGACAGCTGTAGGAGAGGAAAGAAGAGAGGAAGAGAAAGGTCATATCATCCTTTTGTTGGTTTTTTAAGCAACCCAGTCCTCCTTCTTTCAGGCTATCCTTGATTTCTTTACGTGTACAATAACCCTTGTTGTGTTTTGATAACTATTTAAGCAAGATAATAGAAAAGAAAAAAGAGCTCCGATCAATAGTTTCAAGCTGCACATTTCCAGGAGACATGACATGGCATTGTCAGTGGGGATCTACTGTACTCAAAGATTGTATGAAAAAGTCATTACTTTGCTCCTTCCTATAATAGAAATGAATCCTGACTGGAATCAAACATTCCTGGGAGCAATTGTAAGACACCTACCATCTTCCTTGCAACATCACGGTGGAAAATTAATTTTGAATAGCTTTTTAGTGTGACCCAAGGTCGATTCTTTTCCCATCTGAAATGCACTGGAAATTTGACTAAGCAGAGTAACCTCTCATTAAAGATCTTCTCATACATGCTGTCCTGTTATAAAGTATACAACAAAACCAAACCCACTGTTAGGTACATTCTTCACCGAATCACTAACATCAGAAGACCTTTGATTTAATTACTTATTTTAACAAAAATAAATGATGGCTATACACTAGAGGCAATTTTCAGCACCTTCTAGTCCCTGGGAGCCCCATTTTAAAGTGCAAGAGTCCGTAAGGTTTTATATAGTCACATTGAAACTAAGTGACATTTAAGAGCATCAGCGGTAGCACACTGCTCCCTGATTGAGATCACAGCATTATGTACACAGGGTCTGATTGCAAGGAGCAAATCAAAGGCCCCTTAGTGAGCAAATGGTGGTGTGTGCACGCCATGGGAAATGTGAGCAAACCTCAGAAGGGGGAACAAATACAAGCTCTGGAAGGGTCTTGTTAATAGTGCCTTTTCTTTAATAAGAATCAACTGTAAATCCAGCAAGGACGAACCTTGTACACAACTTTACTGTACATCATTGTTCCTCAATAGGCAGGACAATTGTTCTTGCTACATACACACTCCATCAAATGCCTATCCCCTGGAGAGATATTGAAGCTCCTCCACTGTGATGTGTTGACTGCTGATGATCCATGGAGCGGTTGCTGATTGTTCCTGAAGAGCTGGTCAGTCACCTGGGTTCTTCCTGCCTTATTTCCAGCTTCTAAATAGCATAAATGACTGCTAAAAATACATCCAGTGCTTCCCATAATGTTATGTTTTTCTCTCAAAGCAATCTCTGTAAAGCTGGCAGAGATGGCACACGGGAAGAAATGGAAAATGCCAGATGCCAGATCCTCAGCGAGCCAAGATCAGTGTAACACCATTGAAATTAATGGAGATCTGCCTCACTGCATCCAATGTAGCTATTGGAATGGGCAGGGGATCTGGGCCAATGTATCCCAGGTTGCTGAGCTGGTTTATCACACCATAGGAAGAGTGGACCGGAGGGCTGGGAATGGGTGTGGAGGTGCCCATGAGATTGTCTTTGCATTAAAATGCCACTCATAAGTTTCTGCTCTACAGCAGAGCTCAAGTACCTACCAGCTGTCTGTAGCTACCAGGAAAATCAAGAGGTGGGGTGGTCTCCCAGGGAAGGCATTACCACTACCATTAAAGAGGTGAAAGGAGAACTGGATGTAAAGACAACAAGCTAATGTAATTCATGCTACTTACGTGTGTAGCCTGAGTGTACACGGGTATGTACTTCCCCTTTAATTAGGAGGGATAGGTGGCTTGGCTGGAGTGCTGTGAGAGGGACTGCAGTTGTCAGTCAGTTCCCTCTGTCCCTTATAGAGTCAGGCCAGGGCACAGAGTATCTTAACTGTATACATATTTATGAAATATATATATATACCCATATATATATATATATATATATACACACACACATACAGTTTTTTTTATATATATATATATATATACACACACACATACATACA
>NW_017728992.1:196252480-196253530 GCF_001723915.1 Gavialis gangeticus | reverse complement strand
TATATATATATATATATATACACACACACATACATACACACATATATATAAATATACACATACATACACACACACACACACAAAATACAGAAAAGAAAGTAATATTAATAAATATACATACAATTTACATATAATGCTATACTCTATCATAAGTGATTAGGAAAATTATTCCACCACCCATGGGCCTTGAACCCAACACAAGTAAGTATCTGATCTGAAACAGGTACACCCCAAATAAACATAGGTAATCAACAGATAAACTACAGGTAAGTATAAGCCATAAATAAATACGGGTAAACAACAGAGGTGAGTAATAGCAAAGGGGTCCCAGCAGAGCCCTAGTCAAAGTTATAAATTCAAGACTCTACTAATCTACTAATTCACAAATATGAGAGTTTACAAAATATAAGGTGTGACCATCACACAATGTAAAGTGCAAGATCCTCAAAAATAAATTTAATCCCAAGGGAAAACCCCAATGCCCCTTGGACCTTTCTCCAAACCCTGCAGGGAAGCCAGTAAGTTCAAGAGGGCCCTCCTAGTGGGACCTCCACTTTCAGGAGCCCTAAACTAATCAGAGGGGACCCCCATCCCCTGTGGGAGTCCTTCTCCTTGGCAACTCACAGCTCTCAGGCCTGGAGGGTGGTCCTCATTCTCTGTGCCAAGCTGCTCTCTGGGTGGGCTTTGGGGTCATTGCTCCCTGGAATCAGACTCTGCTATGCAGGGCTTCTGGGGCCTCTGGCTCTGCCCTGCCCGCTGGCTCAGTAGCCCAAGCACCATCTGGCTCCCTGGGCTCTACCTCTTGCTGTGGGTTGGAGGGCCAGTCTGCCTTACGCAGTGCCAGGGCTCGGTCTGCTCCCAGACCCTCCTTGCAGCATCGTCTGCACCAAGCTGCTGGCCCAGTGCCAGAAGCTGTAGACCCGAGCCACCTCAAGTGGCTCCCAGGGTCTCTCACCCTCCACGCAGCGCCTCCTGCACTGAGCTCCTGACCTCGTGCTGGGGGTTGGGGACCCCCGAGCTGCCTCATACAGCTCCCAGGGCCTGGACACC
>NW_017728992.1:196251203-196252461 GCF_001723915.1 Gavialis gangeticus | reverse complement strand
AAGAGCCTGGCTGCTGGAGCTGTCTGCTGCTCCCCACCACTGACAGAAGTCTTCAGGGGCTCTTCCAGGCTTTGCCCTGCTGAGCAGCTCCCTTCAGCTCTTCCAAGCCCCGCTCTTCTCTTCGTCCTTTGATGCAACTGCCACGTGCTGGGCACGCAGCTCCTTTTATTCTCTTCCGAGGCTCCGCCCCCCGAAGTTCTGCCAGGCCAGTTGAGTGCAGTCTCGAACCAGGTCCGAGGCTTTTCTTTTTTTTTCCTCTCTCATCCCAAGGAGGGGCAGGGCAAAACCCCTCCCAACAGTTACCCAATTGGTGGATGGACTCCACCAATCACAAAGAAGATTCTCTGAGCTCAGGATGCACTGGGCTGTATCTGTAAGTCTGCCACTCATGGCACAGAAGAGGGGCAGAGCAGAGGATATTGGGATGAAGGTGGAAGCTGTCAGGAGAAATCCACTGAGGAGGTATCAGTGGGAGAAGAAAACAGGAGAGGAAGGTGAAGGAATAGAGGGATGCTGAGGGAGGAGAAAGGGGTGGGAGCGCAGAGTATCAGGTCGCACAGAGCAGTGCGTGGACAGGATAAGGGACATGAAGGCAGCATGAACCTTGCCCACTCGCCGACACTTCCAGCCTCCGCTGTTGTAAAAGGATCCCTCCCGCCAGCAACATCTGGACCCCATCAGGGGATTCAGGCCCAATACCAGCTTTTGCCACTTAGCATGCATTATTTTGCTCTTTGAAAATTTGCTCTCATTTGATCAGAGAACAAAACAATACCCTATGATAACTTATGTCACCAGTCACCTAACACGAGTAACAAACAGTCAGACCGCTCCTGGACTGGAATTTGTGGAGGAAGGAAGAGGCAGGAGTAGGGGGAAGTGAGCTCCACGCACCGTCTAGCTCAGTCTGTCTCTCTTCACCCCCATGGCATTAGTTACCCTGACTGAACAGCTGCACAGGAGCACATATAAATAAATAAACCACAATCTCTTGCACAAACACAAAAACCAAGTGTGTGTAATTCAAACATGACTGTTTCTTTCTTCTTCCCCTCAAGTACTGGGCGACTGCGAGATATAAAGAAACATTGACTCTATTAGGTTTTAGCTATTCACCATATTAATCATAATCCAGCTCACCTTTCAAAAAGTAAATAACATCTTTAAGATTATCAGACTCAGTTTTGAACAACATTTTTCTTATTAAAGAAGCTTGCGGGGCTGAGAAAAATCAATAGGAGAGTTAGACAAGCCGGAG
>NW_017728992.1:196248187-196251192 GCF_001723915.1 Gavialis gangeticus | reverse complement strand
GGAGTGTAGAAGGTATTTTGTTATCACCCATGGAGTCACTGGAAAAAATGACAAAGTTGACACATTATGGGCAAAAGTAATTTTATAAGGCTCAGGTGGGTGCAGGGCTCCATCTTCTTCCCTCCTGTAAGCCAGTGGTGTATGCATTCACATCCCTTACAACTACACTAAGCTTCTTTCGGGCGGGACAAAGAAGCACGGTCACAATGACTAAGCATTGAGTGCACTAATTTCCATTATGTAGGTCATGTTTCTCTTGTCCCGATGGACTCTTTTCAGTAAGTTAGGACTGCTCTGCGTCATTTCTATTATTTCTTTTTTATTACAGCACTGCAAAGGATTTCCGATCAGGATCGGGATGCCAGTGTGCTAGTTGGTGACAGCCCTGCTCCAAAGAGATTGTCATTTAAGCAGATAAATGGGAGAAGGAAAAATAGGAGCACAGAAAACTGAAGTGAATTACCCGAGGTTAAAATATCCAAGGCAAGAACAGAACTCAGGACTTCTGAGTCCTATCTAATAGACATATGTTTCTAATGCAAGATCATATCAATCAGTGCAGCCTTGTAAATCAGATTCTGTTATCAGGCAAACAAAAGCAGTGAATAGTCATCTCAGTAATCTTTTTTTCCCCCAATTTGGTCACTTCTCATTTTAAAAAATCCCTAATTTGTAAATGAAAAATAGGTTCTTTTTGTCTCTCAAAATTAAAACAACATGAACAGAACAGAACTTTTTTACAATGCTGTTTTTCTTCTTGTTTTGACCATCAGTGCTCACTATACTCCAAGTGTCTGGAGAAATATTAGCAAGGAACGCTTTAAGTATTCATTTCCCACGTCAATCAACCGCATTATTACTGTGTACGATTAATTCTTTGCCAGAATAAAGCAATGCTCCATACACGGCTTTCAAAGTTACACTAAGCTTTGCAAATCATTGGTATTACCTCAATTAATATGCTATTATTTTCCATGTTTGTCTTACTACCTGGGCTAATCCTAGCTTGATATTTAGGTACTGAGGATCAATAGAGTCTCTAATATTCACATATTTGCATTATTAAAAGTAATAAGTCATGCATAGAGCTTGCTGCATTGAGTTTACTTTATTAGTTGTGTTCTCAGGACAATTTCACAACCTTCACCTGTCCTCTGCAGATATTTTGATAACTAGTAGTGAGTGACTCTTTAAACTGAGTACTTGACTGTAACCCATATAATTAATTTAATCAATCATACTGTGCTATTGCATTTTAGGGATATTTAATTGTACACCTGTGGATCACAGAGTTGTCTTAACAATGTGGATACTATTAGTTGGGCTTCATTACATTAAATTAAATTTGAGGAGGGGCCTTTCTTTGCAGCAAGGGGTAAGTCACTCTTGTGATATAGGTTTCTTGTGAACTGGAGCAAAGGTTAGAGCTTTCTTTTATAAGGTGTCCCCGCACCCTGTCAGTGAAGGAGAAATCAGTGGAGTTTTATCATCCACTTCATTGGAGCAAAGAATTCTCCCTATATTTCGACGGCATAGACAGAGAGGCACTGAAGGACATCTTTTGAAAATTGCAAAACTGCTGTATTAGGCAGAGGTTTCCCTGCTACCACCTGTCCTGTCTACTGTGCCCCACTGTAGTCCGTCACAGGAATGGATAACAAGGAGACTGGCTCGTCTGTGCTCTCCATGCTTCCCTGCTGGTGCCCAGATAGTACAGAGAATAAAAGATGAAACGGCCCCATTGAAAAGCAGGGGGGTGAGATGCTGGGCCTGCACGGCAGCAAGGAGGTGTTGTGAGGAGGGCAAGGGAGAGATCTGGACAAGTGGTGGGGTAGAGATCTGGCCTCATCCCAGGGCTGGTTGCCTCGCTTGGCTCACTGCCTGCCTTGCTGCTTGCCTGTAAGGCACACGTTGCCAGCTCGAGCAGTATGTGTCACACAGCACAAGGCATTCATACTTCTTTAGAGCAGCAATGGATTTGTTGCTGCTGGAAGGGAAGAACTGACCCCCATTTTTTGCTGCTGAATTCAGCAATTTTTTTTCTCCCTGTAGACTTGGGTTTCAGCAGCAAAAATATAGGGTGAAAGTTTCCCCCTTGGCAGGAGCAAACTGGGCTGTTGCTCTGGAGGACTATGATTCCCAGAATGCCTTGCACTCTGCCCAGCTCTCTGCTGTGGAGGAAGAGTGAGAGAAGGTGTCTTAGGATGCATTTTTCCATGCTACACCTCTGCCTACCAGGTCTGAAAAGGTTAATTTCTTCTCCAAAACGGAGGGAAAAGACATTTCTGTTGGTCACGTAATTGTGTCTGGGTTGACATATCAAGAAGGGCTGACATGCGAATGGAGTTATCTGGGAGATACACTGATCCCACAGTCACTGTTAAGGACTGCCAGGCAAGGGTACATAAAAACAACATGACAGGAGCTAAAAACAAAGAACCAAAGCATCTGGACAGTGATAAGACCCTGCCTATGCAGGCAAGAGAGAGGAGTCCCAGATGTTTTTGTTCAAAGCAGCAGGTGATTCTGCCAGCACAGACTTGCTGTTTGCTTTGCTTTCCAGATCCAAGAACTAAAATACCGCATTGTGGTCATGTAACAGAAGCTTTCTTGTTTTGAAAGGACCATCCTATGTCAATGCATAGCTCCCCATTGGATCAAAGAGGGTATCAGTTCTTTGGGACTTACTAAAACGAATCCACAGCAAGAAACAGCAGTGCTGAAGTCAGGCTCGAGGCTGAGTAGTAGAGCAGTGGGACTCCCCCTTACAAAACTGAGAGGCCTTGGCACTAGCCATTGGCAAGGTGTGGGGGGTGCACGCGGGGGCACGTGCACGTGCACTCCCTGAGCTTGGCGGTGCACCTCCTGTGAAAAGCACTGCCAACCCTGCCAGCGGTGCCTACAGGTGGTTGTTGCTTGCCACCCAACCCACCCCCCCTCCCAGAGCCAACACCACTGCGGCTGTCTGCAGGAGCTCCCTGCTTCCTGCTGCCATACCCCCACCA
>NW_017728992.1:196244987-196248025 GCF_001723915.1 Gavialis gangeticus | reverse complement strand
GCTTCCTGCTGCCATACCCCCACCACTGACACTGCTGCTGCTGCCAGTCGTTGTACCCCCCCAGCCTCCAGGGGCATGCATCATTCATGGCCCTAGCGCTAGAAAGAGCTCGTTCTCAGCAAGGCAGTATATAAAGGTTGGGGTCATGTTCACCCTCTGTGACAGAAGCTGAGATGGGTCAAAAGAAAAGACATAGAAAAAGAAATGGATATGAGACAAGCTAGGATCTGGACTGGGATGTGAAGCTGAGAAGCTAAGACTAGAAAGAGAAGCTGCAGGGCAGGTGGCATGGTGAATGTGACCTACTTTTGAGACCAGGCAAGTTCTGAGACAGACAGGGACGGAGCGTAGGTATCAACTAGAGTACACGATCCTCGTAATCCGGAGTGGAAACCTGGATTCCCGAGCGACTCAACTCCTTCCCTAGGACAGGGATATGTGTGAAATCTCTGAGGCCTTGGTGTTTAAGCTCTTTCTTTCAAAAACAGTTCTGCTGAGTTCTTTTTCAAGGAAGGACAATTTTGCTACCCAACTTACATCATGATTTAGTGGCTAGGCCACTTATCCAGGAAGTGGGAAACCTGGCTCCAGGTCTCTTCAGACTGAGATGGGTAACCCCGCCCAAAAAAAAAATATATATATATATACACCCAGAGTTATGGGAAATTCCGGGGAGGGGAAGAGGCACTAAACCTAAATTGTGCTTGTTGCAAATTTTAAAAAAAGGTCAACAGCATAGTGGGTTAAATTAACAGGAGTGTCTCTTGCAAATCAAGGGAGACAATTCTACCACTCCATTTGGCACTGGTGACCCCTCACCTGGCATCCTGTGTCCAGGTCTGGGCCCCACACAGCCAGAGGCATGTGGATAGACTCCTGCAGAGCATGGCAAAAATGATTAGAGACCTGGGAAGCAAGACTTAGAAAAGCCTGAAAGAGCTAGGATTATTTAGTTGGAAAGAGAAGACTGAAGGGGATTTGATAAAAGTCTTCAAATACCTGAAGGTGATTATAGAGAGGATGGAGATGGACCAGGACTAGGAGGAATGGCTCATTTCTGTGGCTGGAAGGGTCTGGACTAAGAGAAATGGCCTCAAGCTTCAGCAGGGGAAATTTAGGAAGTTAAGGGGAACTTTCTGACTATGAGCATGGACAAGCACTGAGACAGACTACTTGGAGAAAATGTGGCATCTCCATCCCTGGAAAATTTCAAAAGCAGGCTGGACAGACACTTGGCTGGGATGGTTTACTCAGGGATGATTCTGCCTTGAGCAATGGGCTGGACTAGATATCCTCATGAAATCCCTTCCAGCCATGCTTTCTTAAGATCCCTCCTGTTGATGCTGTGCCAATAAGCAGCAAAAGACTCGAGAGTCATTGGGCCAGTGAGGGAGAGCACATGATGGAGCATTAGTTCTGCAGCCTAGTGGGTAGGGCATTCACTTGGGCACGTGGAAGTCTTGCTTTATTGTCCTTTTTTCCTAAAACCATCTATATTACATCTAAATATGCATTTAATGTAGAATACTGGAAGGGAATGTAAAGTCCTGGAGGCTGGCACCTCTACTCGGGGAGTATCCTAAACACCAGGTTACAAAGACAGGCTCCCTCCTGCTCTCCCCTGGTCTGACTGGATGAGCCTCCTTGCTGAGTATTACATAGGAGTTCAGTGACAGGAGAAGGCAAGGAATCCAGCTCTTCATTTAGACATTCGACTACATAAGCTAAGAAGTCCCTTTCCTGAGACCCCTTCTTCACTGCCTCCTTACCTTCCAAAGTCTGCAGTGAATGGAGCAGCGAGCTTCCAGCCACCAGACTGCTTGCACCACACTACTCTGATTCATCCACAGCGCCAGGTGCACTGCATGAGGGAAAATAGAGCCTGATCATGCCAGTAGAGACCCTAACATGAGACACACATGCAAAAGGGTAGCAACGGGGCTGAACAAGAGACCTCCGGTTGGTACTTCCTAGCCCTGCAGTGCTGGACTTTAAAAAAACGATATTCAGGTTGCAAGGAAGGCGGGAGAGGTGTTCAGGGTTTTTTGATACAACATAAACCTACACTAACTACCATGAAAGGAGACAGTAATTCAGCAACAGCATTTTTATGCCATATGTTGGCATTTGCAGAGAAAATAAAACAGACTCGGGAAAGATTTGAAAGAGGGAGGATGTCTGATACAGAGGAAGAGGAAGGTCATTTCGTGTGTAGCTGTCAGCAGGAAGTGTGGCTTGGAGACAGGAAACAACTGAAAGGCAGCTGTCATTCTCAAAGAAGGGGCTGGGTAAGATAATTAAGACAAACAGGGGGAATGTTAGACATACAAATAAAAGTGAAACAACAATTTGATTATAAATTGGTGGCCTGGCTGCATCTCAGAAACATCCTTCTTACGGGACATTGGGCATGAAAACAATCTCTCGTCTGACTATTCCAGGCTGACACATCCACAGCCTTTTCCAACAAGACAGCCCTAGTCACCTCCCATTTAACAGAGCTTCCAGGATCTAGCAGTCTGGCGCTGGGCCCTTGAAACTGTTAACACTGGTTTGATTCATTTTGAGAAGCATTTACAGGAAATAGAAGCACAATATTTTGAAGGCAAGCAGTTGGCCAAAGCTATTACTGAGCTGATCTGACTCACCAGGCCAGAACAGGGCAATCCAAAAGCATAAACCACAAACTGCCAAGGTGAATACCCTCCCAGCAGAGCTGCCTGAAAAAGATGACTATGCCTTCCCCACCCCACAAAACCAGAAGTGGAATGAAAAATTTTTTTAAATGATAATTTCTTTAAAAAATAGTCACAAGAATTTGATTTTATGACGGGAAAACACAATGAAAAAACCCTATTCTATGACAAGCCCAAAACTCTGAAAACAGAACCTGTTTTATTTTTCCTTCCAGTTTTTTCCTTCTGGTTAAAAAGAAAAAGAAAATCCAGAAATCTTCAGCTGAAAAGAACATTTTCAGTGACAATGTTCAATCAAAAAGCCATTTGAGTCACACCAAGTGTGTCGCTGAGAAGCACTCA
>NW_017728992.1:196239669-196239987 GCF_001723915.1 Gavialis gangeticus | reverse complement strand
AAGAAAAAGAAAATCCAGAAATCTTCAGCTGAAAAGAACATTTTCAGTGACAATGTTCAATCAAAAAGCCATTTGAGTCACACCAAGTGTGTCACTGAGAAGGACTCAACCACCTTTACCTCCACTCCGAGCTTTCCATCTTGCATTGGACCCCTGCGTTATGGGGTACCCAGCACACCAGTGACCGTGGAGGATATTTATGTGATGGTGTTTCCTGACGTGATGAGGTCCCTCAGATCTTGGGCCATGCAATACATAGTGCTGATAACAGTGTCCCTCCACTGGAACTCCTGCCAAGGCGCATGGCGTAGGGCCAGT
>NW_017728992.1:196233893-196234669 GCF_001723915.1 Gavialis gangeticus | reverse complement strand
AATACATAGTGCTGATAACAGTGTCCCTCCACTGGAACTCCTGCCAAGGCGCATGGCATAGGGCCAGTCCTCCTGCCGCTAACCAGGCATCTCCCATCTACTTGTCTCCTCGCACATTATCCAGTTCGGGAGAGAGGTTGGTTGTATTTATTCCTCCACTGCCTGCAACACATTTACCAAGGAGAGGATTTAGGTGGGGAGGTGAAAGGAAACCTGGTTACCCACTAAATACTGTTATTTTCCAACAGAGGTGAAGAAAGCTGTTCTCCAGATGTCCCCTTCTCTCTCGCCAATGGCTCTTCTGTATTTTGTTTTAAGAATCACAATTCATCTCCCTTGTTAGATTTCACCGAGTCCCACACTGTTGAAGATGAATAAAGGTCAATGGGAGGCTGAAAAAGCAGAGTTTAATCACAAGGCAGCCATGTAAGGAACAACATTATGGTTTGGCATTAAATAGTACATTAAATGGACTCTTCCCTGGTGTGTAAGGTTCATCATATATTGGGTGGCAAAGCAAGCCCCATGGAAATATTAATCGACTTTCAATAAGCATTGCAAGTCCATGGGAGGAGCAGAGCGCTTCTCACAAGAACGGAGAACTATCCGTTCCAAATTAGGTTTCACGGTCCCCATCCCACATAACTGAAGCCAGGAGGAGATTTATTATTGACAACCTGGTCCAGTGAACAAAGGGTTAAGAGTCAAGAGAACTGGGTTTTAATCTTGGCTTTGCCATGAACTTCATGTATGTCCTAACTCCTATATGTCTTTAG
>NW_017728992.1:196228137-196228893 GCF_001723915.1 Gavialis gangeticus | reverse complement strand
AGAACTGGGTTTTAATCTTGGCTTTGCCATGGACTTCATGTATGTCCTAACTCCTATATGTCCTTAGCTCTGTGTCTTTTATCTGTAGAACTGGGATAATACCTACATCCCTTTGGAAAATACTATGGGATCTATAGGCTGCGAGAGGTACAGAAGCATTGTCAGCAGTCACTAGGCATAGGACTGGTTTCCAAAATATTCAGGATACACGACCCAGGATGGAAGGGCTCTTTGACCTGTGCCTTGAGGTTGCAGAATGGAATTGGGAATTAGTCAATCAGTACCCAACACCTCTCCCTCCTACTGGAGTTGTGGAGGGAGAGTCCCGTTCAGTATTACAAAGGTACAGGAAACCCTCGGTATTCATGGGTTCAGCATTCGTGGTTTCAAATATTCGCAAATGCCGAACCCACATTTTAAATACACTTTAAACACTTACTGAAGCTCCTCAGAAGATCTGCGCTTGCTGCCGCCATGCTCCTGTCACCACCAGAGCCAGGCCCACCCCCCCAGCCACTGGGTGCACTGCATCCATGAAGGCAGTGCCCTTTTTGTGGATTTTGCCACTCGTGAGGATCACAGGAACATATTGCAGAAGTGTAATTTGTAGGATGTGAGTGATTCCAAATGGCCCCATTGAAAATAGGAGGACTGAATTAATATTCTTTGCCTCTGTCTTCCTCAGTAAGGACCAGAACTGCCACCTCCCTGCTGGGCCCCCTTCGGGCCCCGGGGGAGGCTCACCTGGGCCTAGGG
>NW_017728992.1:196226766-196227532 GCF_001723915.1 Gavialis gangeticus | reverse complement strand
GTCTGGAACCAGCTTCCAAGTGAGGTGGTGCAGGCTCCCACCCTGGGGGTTTTTAAGAGGAGGTTGGATGACCACCTTACTGGGGTCGTTTGACCCCAGTGCTCTTCCTGCCATGGCAGGGGGTCGGACTAGATGATCTGCTCAGGTCCCTTCCGACCCTAAAAACTATGAAACTTTATTTAAATCTGCATTACGAAAACTGGAGGCCCTCTCTATGGGTCTGGGTAAGGCCCTATCCCTGCTCCCCTATGTAACTATGTGATGCTTAAACTGAAGCTGAGTGCTGATATGAAGGGTGAGGAGAGCAAGGGTGATCTTTCCTGATACTCCTCTGTCTGGGAAAAATGGTCAGATGGGAGCAAGAGGGTGAGAGGAAGCAGTCATCACCGGGTGCTCTTTTCAGTCTTCCTCTTTTTCCCTGGTGATCTGGGAGACCTAAAAGAAGTATGACCTCGGGGTGGCTCTCGAGCCCCAGTGCCTCCCCGGGGCACCTCGTGGGACACACAGCTACCCTCTGCCCCTTCTACAGTGGGATGTGAATGGCTCTCTTCCTTAGTACCCATGTTCCCTTTTTGAAATCAAGCCAGTTTCCCAATCCATCCCAGCTTTGCATATCCATGCAGTAGGCAGCATACAATCAACATAATCAATTGCATGAAATGTTTTTGCATAATGTGCTGCTACAAAATGGCATTGTGCATCATTTCACATGGGGGGAGGATCTTGCCGCCCCTTTTTTTTGCCTTCCCCTGTTCCCTCCCCAGTC
>NW_017728992.1:196216269-196221766 GCF_001723915.1 Gavialis gangeticus | reverse complement strand
AACATAATCAATTGCATGAAATGTTTTTGCATAATGTGCTGCTACAAAATGGCATTGTGCATCATTTCACATGGGGGGAGGATCTTGCCGCCCCTTTTTTTTGCCTTCCCCTGTTCCCTCCCCAGTCAGACACATTTCAAGGAAAAGCCGAGTGAAAAAAGAATACATAGAATTGAGAAGAGCTTGGGGACTGGAACTTGTTTTTTATTGAAAGACTGTTGGCTCATGATGATGAACAGCAGTGACAGACAAAGTCCTTGGCATGGCAAATGCACCCCGGTGAATTTCTGTGTTAGCAATTCCCTAGAATAAGCAGGGAAAGCAACTCATCTTGTGCAAAGAACTCACTGCCGTGTAGGCATGGCTGCAACATAAAGGGAAGAAGCCAGGAGGTAAAGATGAAGGTTGTTTAAATCCCTTCCTCGTTTAAGAAATTCAGCTTTCCAGAGAATGATCATTTTCTGCTTCTGAACACAAAATACTTAAGTGACACTTAGAGCAAAGCTCCCGCGTTGGGACAACGTAAACATTTGTGTTTAACATGCCTCAGCCCTGCATAAAAGCTCTGAAGGAAGAAGAAAAAGCAAAACAAAGAGAAAATCCTATTGCTGTCTGAAAAGAGGAGGGGGAAAAATGGAAAGGCACCTCATTCACCATGCAACCCAAGCTGCTTTTTTCAGAATAAAAAAATATATGTATGTCCAATTTCCCCATTAATCAGCCGATAAAGGGACCCCATATTCTGACACAAAGCATATGATAATGTCAATGTTATTTGCAAATGGCAGCATTTTAGTGACAGCCTAATGCTTATTACTGTCGAATTACTGTCATTTTATTAAAAGGACCAAAAGAACTGGCTTTGCGGAGTACAGCTCTCAGTCCCACCATAAGGAAAAACTTGTGAATCTCCCCTCTCTGTCTCTCTCCCTTGCTGTTCTCCGTGACTTGAACACAACATATCCATTAGTTTGGGCAGATGGCTCTGTGAGCAAGCTAGCTAATGAACAACGCTTGGAATTTTAAAGGGAAGGAAACCTTTTCATTTTGAGCACACTGCCTTTTTTCCTTGCCAAGTTCCTCATGCATCACAGCATAATCATATATGGTCCTGACAGTTTTTTCCCCCCCCTGCAATTCTTGCAAGGTTTGGGTCAGTTTCTGAGATTCATTATCCCCTAAACATAGCTCGCCCTGATCATTCAGTGGGACCCCTTTTAGGGCTACCCAGTGTGAGTAAGGATATCAGAATCTGGCCCTCCAGGTTCATACCTACAAGAGAGATGGATCTGGATGGACATTCCCCACACCTGTGATCTCTCCCATTAGTACAAGTGAAGCTTTCCAAAGCTTTTTAAATAGCTGAAAACCAATTAGAGATAGGCTAATGATGAGCTTTTCTTTGCGGTTGAAGGGGACAGGGGTAAGAGCAATGGCCTTAACCTGCAGCAAAGAAAATTTAGGTTGGGGATTAGGACTAACTTTCTGACTATGAGCGTGTTCAGGCATTGGAACAGGCCACCTAAGGGAGCTGTGGTATCTCCATCCATGGAGGTTTAGGAGCCAGTTAGACAGACACTTGGCTGGGATGATCCTGCCATGAGCAGGGGGCTGGACTAAGTGAGGTCCCTTCCAGCCCTACTTTCCTATGGTCCTACAGCAGGGCCTACTGTTTGTCTGCTGGAATCACTGCAGGGGCCTTGGGCATTTTGGAGGTTTTGCTCTTTCCTGGTCCATGGGCGACTGGTGCCTCCTGAGTCTGGGGGGGCACCTGCAGGCACTGCCAGCACTGGCAAGTTCCCGCAGGTGCTGCTGCCACCATCAGCAGCGGGAGCGGAGCTGGTGAGCTCCTCCATGAACCGCCGCCACCATCAGCGATGGGGCCGGAGCTGGCAAGCTCCCGCAGCATGCCCCCCCGGGCTCCCCCTATGTCCTGGTCTCTGGGACTGCACCCTACCTCATGGCAGTCCCCGAAAGACTGAAGTGCTTTAATTTATCTGAAGTCTTGGCCCTAAAAGAGGTTGCTTGTAATATGCAGGAAGCGCAACTAGATAGAAAATGTTTTCATTTCTAGGAAACCCTGGGTACGTATCTGTGGGGCTTCGCACCTCCGAAAATTCAGCTCAAGGTCTCTCTCAAGTGGGGAAGCTGAGAATTCAAGTCCTCAAAAATCTGTGGTAGCATTTGCCACAAAAGCCCTAACCCTGTAAAGTGCTGAGAACCACCCGCAAGGTGCTAAGTGCCCTCAACTTCTAGGAATCAAGGGAGTTCAGCATGCTGTAGGAGAGGCCCCAGCATTTGGATCGAGGGCTCCAGACTTTGTAACAAAGATGAACAAATAGTAGTACAACAGTCCTGGCTTATCTTTCCAGGTCAGGAACAGACAAAAGGAGTGGCTGAGTCTTCCCAAGGTCAGACACCCAAGAGGAAACCTATCCAAGACCCATGCTGTAGCATTCAGAATGCAGTAGCAAGGCCTGCAGTCATGTAGGTTTTCATCCCCTCTTTGTGGATCACATGCCTTATGACTGTAAGTAAGTTTTTACTTATTGGACTCTGGTGTGCAATATTGGTAGCTCCCCTGAGAAGATTACCCAACAGTTTTTAGCAGCTGCTTGAAAGTGTTATGTCCTTGGGATACAATCAGCCAAGATATCATCCTACTGCAATCCTTGCTTGCATCTCAGGGTATTACAGGTGTTGCCCTGACTGCGGGTCCCTGGGAACTCAGATGTCTGTGGGCAGAAATAGATGTTGCCTTCTGTCACCTTTGTGCCACCATAAACATTTTCAGCAAATAGATGTCTATACCATTTCTTGGTGTCACAACATGGCTGTGACAAAAGGTAGTTACAAATTTTGCTGCTTTATTACAATGGATATTTGCTTTATGATGGGAGTGCAGGAAGCCTCAAGCTGCCCACTCTCTCCCACAGCCCCAGGCAGGCACCCCTGGGTGTAATGTGCACAGGATTGGGCTCCTCAAGCCCAGGGAACCCCTGCCTACTTTCCCCTGCTTCCAGAGATGCCCCCCTGGCAATCTCTGGGATATGCCTATGGCTCTCAAAAACTTGCACAACAGACATTACTTAATCCATTGCTGAACTGCAGCCACCTCTGGGGTAGGAATTGCCACATTTAACAGCAAACAGCAGTGCCACGTAAGCGTTTGACAGGAAACAAAAAACAACATCTGCAGTTTTGACTGCTTCAAGAACTCCCCTGGACTAAATGTAGTCATTCCCCAAGGCAGATTACTTGGGTGGAAGATGAGAGCTAAACCCCCTGGTTCTTTTGGTAGTGCCTCAGGATGTTAAAAATCCTCATGTTGCAAGGGCTTTGGTTTGATGTCTTAAATAAAACATGGCAACTCCAACAGCAGAGAGCCTCCTTACACCGTTTCTGCAGCAGCAAGTGCAGCTTCAGTGTTATAGTCTGATGCAGTTAGTTTTGGAGCTACATTTGGTTGCAAACTGCATTTTCCCAGGCTAATAACTTGAGCAGCTTCCAGAAACAGAAGGGCAATGATTCAAATATGAATGAAGAACATGATGCCCCCACTGAGGCAATGGGGTCCTGAATGAGGACAGTCAATAGTGAGGCTCAAGATAGACATTAGGGCTAAGTACAGACAGTCAAGAAGCCCAGGCCTGAATCAATTCAACCTTCGCAGGTTAGTCTAAGCTGTGTAGATTGAACCAATAAGCAAGTCAACAGACATTCAGGTCTGATTCTAGAAATGCAGCCACATGCCTGCAGTGGCCCAGGCCAGAAACTGGGGGGCGCTAGAGGATGCCTCTCTGCTCTGCTGGAACAGACAGCTTGGGACCAGGAGCCTGCCCACCCTGTAAGGTGCGGGGGGCTGTAGAGGAGGTGCAAAGCACCCTGGGATGCTGGGAACTGTGAGTTCACTTGAATCTGGAGGAGTTCTGGGACAGAAGTTCAATAAACTGATTTAACTTAAATCAGTTAAGTCTGATACTACATCCATCCAGACTGATCTTAAATAAGTATCAGCCATTTTGAAAGTGGTTTGTGCACCCTGAACTTCTGTAGTGTTACAGATTTAAACCAGTTTCCGATCACTTACAGCAGTTTATGTGCCATTTCTGTCCTTAGCCTAGGTGGTTTAACAGTAGAGTTTATAGACTTCCTAGAGGAGAAAGGGATGAATGCAGTTCCAGAAAAAAGGATAGCCAATTAATTAATTAAGATGTGTTGGGTCTTCACACAAAGGAATCCTGGTATATCTAATTAAAGCATCAGAAAATCAAAGAGGGGAATTCGAAGCAGCTTGCCTAGATTCACAGTTCATGATTATAAAAGGCCGGTGATTTGACACTACTTACCATAGGTTTAATTTCTTCAGCGTGGGGTCCATTTTTTGTAGCAGTGCCTGACATAGCTTCTGCTGCTCCACAAATGTTCAGGCACGTGTGCTCTTCTCTGGGTTTTGTTCTGGACGTGTAGGTACAAGTCTAGGATGTGGCAACATCTGAAAACAGGCTTGCAGGTTTCATATTGGTCTTAAACCATAAATATGGCAAAACTATCACCTGTGGTTTTGAAATATAATCTACATCTTGCTCTAAAAAGGATGCCATAAACAGGTGATGCCGAAATGACCCTATAAACTGAAGGCATGCTGCAGAGCTTTGGGAAAGGTGGGAAAATAACGGATGATCACTCCTGGTGGGATTTTCAATGGTGCCTAAATGAATGAGAAATGCAAGTCCCCTTGAATCAAAGGACTTGCACTTCTAACTCAGGCCAATTTGAAGAGCTTACCCTTTTATCTACTGTAGTTTTGAGAATTTCAAAATGTTAAAAAAAAAAAGGTTTACAATGCATGAATTAAGAGGAACCAGGAAATCACTGCTCCTGTCTGCACATTAAGCTACAGCCAAATGTTGCTTGTGGCACTGATATAAGCCGTTCCACTCCCTTCCAAGGGACCACTAAAGTGAAAAAAGAGGGCAGGATTTTATCCCTAGTTTGACAGTTCTGCGGATGCAAGAGGCTTGTCTTGTTTAAACAAATATTCAGGTCCAAAGCTTGCAAATAGGACGATCCTGGCAGACCCCTGCACCCGCACAGGAAGCCTCCTGAAGTCGGGCATGGAGCGTGAACGCTGTTCCAGGTGCATTGCTGACTGAACCAAAGCTTTAAATCATCTGCGGTTTGTCCTACCCTAATCAAACCACAATGCGTTATAGCCAAGTACTTACAATTCTGACGGTTGTTCATTTGAAAGATATAGATGAATCAGGAGGCTTGTCTTAAAATATGGCTGAGGCTTTTTAAATTTTAAAGCCTATTACACAGAGCTAATAGGAACAATACATTTACAGATACATGAAATAAGGCGGTGTTGTACTCTGCCCACAGAATGTAAAATGCTGCAGGTACTCAAAAGAAAGTAAATAATAAATTGCAGCTGGCTGGGCTTCTTTGGGGTTTTTTTTTTTTTTTTTTTTAAATACTAAAAAAATCTTTA
>NW_017728992.1:196209290-196216101 GCF_001723915.1 Gavialis gangeticus | reverse complement strand
TTTTTTTTTTTTTTTTTTTTTAAATACTAAAAAACTCATTGAAAAATAAATGCCTGGATATAATTGAAAATGTTGCTGTCTCTCTTCATGTATCTGTAATAGAACAAAAGATCTGCAGTGATGATTAATAAGCACCGCCATTTGCCGAGAAGCCATTTGATTAGCTGCATGCCCACTTGCACAATACTCAACTTGACTTATCAAGAGAGAACTCTTATGCTTCACTGAAAGCCACTAATGGGGAGAGTGGAGAGGGGAGGGTGAGAGATACAGGAGTCATCTCTTGCGTTAAAATTTATTGCCTATAAGCAGCTTATTTATCATCGACTCCGGGCGTGTGGGAGGGGGAGTAGGCATTGTGGTTGCTTTTGTTTTTAAGTGAAATGATCGCTGGGAAAAGCAGCTAATTTGAATATCACTTTGTTCAAGCTGAGGAAAGCACTTGAGCTAATGTTTTTAGTTTTAAGCTGATGCTTAAGTCCCGCTGCCTGGAACTGAAGCTTATGGAGTGGCATTTTGGACTGACTCTGGAACAAAAGCAAAGGCTTGTCAGCCACTTGCGTAACCCCCCCCCCCCAATGCTTAATGCAAAGCACAGACTCGGGGACTCTCCCTGCACAAAGATCCTGTCCCCCGGATAAAGGCTGGAGTGAGCGAGACTCCCCAGCCCTTACATGCAGATGGGAACTCAAGTATTCGCATGTTGCCAGGAGAGAAAATAGAGATGCTTCAGCAGCTGTATCCACTCCCTGCCCTGCCTATAACAGCTCTTCCTGTAAAGCAGCTGTTTACAAACCAGGTCAGAAGCGCTGGGCTGCAAAGCAAAAACAGAAAAGTCATTCGAGAGCAGACAGGTGCCTGAGCTGAGCACCGCGCCACGCAGGCCAGGGATGCAACTTCATTTCTTTCCTCCAAAGTGAAATAATGTGCCGGCAGCAAGGCAAGCAGCTGGTCTGGGAGGCAACCCCAAACCACAGGTTAAGTAGGCAGTGAGGCTTGGCTTCATTGTGCTGCCACGAGCCCTGCCAGGAGTAATTGCCAGTCTCTCAATTCAAGCGTCAATCTCATCAAAGATCTTTTAGGCACCTCAGTCCCAAGGGAACCCATAGGAATGACCTGCCTAAATACCCTTGAGGATCTGGACTCTGCCTAAGAGATATAACTTTACAATTTGGTTCTGCTCTGAGCTCTCTGGGGAGCTTTTTAATCCTGAAAGAACTGCGTAAAGGCTTGCTGGAGTCTTTCCAGACTGTGCCCCGGCTGGTGGATTCAGGTCCTAGGGGCAATTGCATCAAAAACCTGTGGAGTCCATGTATATGGCTGAGCTATCCTTGCAACTCTCCTGTAAACCCCTGTGCCCTGTGCAGAAACTGCCCGGCAGAATATTTGCCCAAGCCAAGGTTTCAGGGCATATCATTTCATTTACTTTTGGGCACCACAATTCAAAGCAGACAAAGACAAGTTGGAAAGTCCAGGGGTGAGGATTAAAAGTTTAGAAAACATGACATTTGAAGGCAGGTTGGGACAAAGCAGAGGGGTCAGACTTGATGATCTAATAGGTCCCTTCTGACCCTAGAAATCTATGAAATCAGGTTTATTTAGAAGAAGACAAAAGTGAGGGGGCAATTTGGCAAGTCCTCAGTTACAAAACAATTGTTATAAAGAGGATGGGGATTTTTGTATTCACAGGGGACAGTGACAGAGTAATGGGCTTAAATGGCAAACAGGGAAATTTAGGTTGGATATTAATAAAAGCTTTCCACCCACAAAGGTGCTTTAGGACTAGAAGAGATCCTCCAGAGAGCTTGTGGAGTCTCCATTACTGGAGGTTAAATATTGGTTAGACAAATATTTGTCTGGAGTAGTTTAGACAGGGATTGCCATTCATGGAGGAAAGGGATGGACCAGGTGAGGTCCTGAGGGTCCTTCCAGCCTCACTTTTGATGAGCCTCACTCCATCACGCCATGTGAAACATCTCATTGCCTTTAACACTTGCCCATAAAACTGTGCTGAGACAGGGTTGGCTTTATCTCCTGGATCGCCTAGCTTTTACTTTCTGAACAAAATTGTTTCAAACCAGATGGGTTTCTATCCATTCTGTGTAAGACCTTAGTGTCCAGCTATAGCACCAGGAGCTGTGATCACAAGATGAGTCAGGTCTGGATGGTGTTCAGTACCGGTGGTTCTGGAGAGAGCAGAAGGTGATTAAGTTGGTGATACCCCTCCTTTTGCCAGTAGGGATTGGCACCTAACGCTAGTGTTAAGGGCTGGAGATGGTAGGTAATAAAGACAGGTTTTGATCCCCCAAAAGTTTTGAGTGGATATTGTAGTCTTCACTGGTACTGAACTGTAATATACTGTCGCCACGTGCTTTTAAGCAGCCCAGAGATGGCTGCAGTTCAGGAATAAATGAGATGGTTGCTTCACAGAGTGCTTTAGACTATTTTTGCCCACATCATTTATACAAGTTATCTTGCTAGCCAAAGATCAAGACAGTGACAGCGGCCTTCAGGACCGTCGTGTTGTTGCCTGGCATTCTTGGAGAGGTGCAATAATTCTGCAGAAAATTCAGACAGCCTAACATCCGTCTGGGCTATTCTGGCTCTCTCTCACAGCCTGACCCTTTCCCCTGCTGTTGATTTTAATAAGGATCAGAGTTCACCAGCTTAACTGCACAATAGCAACCATGCCCACCGTGACCATACTTTAGTATAGTTAAAGATGTCAGAGACAGCATTATCTTACTGCAGTCCACTGTCCTCAAAACAACTGCGGCACAGGCAACGGCCAGGCCCCTGCCAATATGCCTCAGATTTGTCCGGCAGTGTAATGAGAGGTGGGTGACCAGGGCACCAGCCCTAGGCACTTGCTTAGAGGGAGCACAACAGCAGCTGGTGCCAGCCCAGCTGCTGCTGCAGTGAGTCCTGACCTTGGCATCCAGGGCACAGACCCTGGTCCATACACACCGGTGACTGGTAGGGGAGGCATGGGGGAGGCATATCCCCCCCTCAAGATTGGCCCCTGACTTGGCACTGCTCAGGATGGGGCAGTTTTTTTGTCATGCGGCCCGATGGCGTTTGGGTGAGGGTGGGCACTAAGCCACAGCACAGAAGTAGGGGGCTTTTGGCCTACCCCAGGCCCACCCACAAATTTTGCCCCCCCCCCAGACTAAGGAGGCACCAGTCACCCCTGTCCATATACCTCTGGCTTTCTCCCTTCTAGACATCCTCCAGTCAAATAGTTTGCCCTACGTCCTTCGTCTGAAATGGCACCAGTTTAGATGGTGGTCTCTGTCCTCCAAGAGTTGCCTGGCAGTCGCTATGTATTTATAGCATAAACTCTTGAGAGTAGCAATGTTCTTAAACCTGAGAAGACGCGTTAATTCGTGCTGAATTTAGCCCTACTGTTTAAATTCTCTTTTCTTCTTCAGAAGTGTAATTGTACCATTTTCAGGGGCTGCCACTTTCTCTGTGGCGACATACTCTTCTAGATGCTGGTTCCAGGCGGCTGTACCTTCCCGCTCTCAGTCTGCTACTGGTCGGGTCCAATTGCAGAGCACAGTGGAGCCCATCGCTATAATCCGCACTGATCTCATGTTACATTGCCCTGGTTTTCCCCCGTACCCATCCGGAGGCACACGTCTCTAAATCACGTTACGCAAGTATTCCTGCTGCCACGCAAAATTGAACGAGGCAATCAAGATTCAGTCCTGTGACTGAGCTACAAGAACCTATACACTAATATCCTGATCATAACATTTTTGTGCATACCAAAGCAGTTACTGATCCTGCATAATTCAATAACATCCATCATTTGTGCTAGATACTTGTCACATTATAATGCCAATACAGGAAACTACAGTTTATGCACAGGTTCTAAGAATCCAGTTATCAAAGCTTCCCCCTTCCCTCCTCTCCCCCTCAATTTCTTTTGAATGGCTTATATACTATTGAAGAATTGGGGCAAATCAGTTGGGGTTATCCTTTCAGACACACAGAGGCAACGTTTGATCATGTGAAGCAGCTTGAATTTACTGAATGTGGCTATTTGGAGCTCTTGGAGTGCAGAGATGCCTTTTTACTCTGCAATCTAACAGGGTTGGGGGTTTAATGCAGAGTAAAAATGAAAGGATGATTGGATGGCTTAATGGCATTTCCAAAAAAAAGCAATCTGGATTTGACACATTTGCACTATCTAGGGCATATGTCCTTTAATCACTCGCTCATCCTACTGAGGGGTCTGTTCAGAAGCATGACGTCCTCGTTCTGGATTTTCACAGGCAATACGTCATTTAGAGCAGCAGGCGTGACTCCCTTATTGCATTCCTGTGTTTTAGACAGGAGTATAAATGCAAGGCAGTTTTGAAGTCTCTAACCTACGAGGGCATACAGACTCCAGCCTGGTCTCATCGGAGGACAGAACGGCACGCAGGCTGCTCTAAGTTACCTTCTCTTCAGGAAGCAGAGAGCAGCTCTAGTGAAGGGCACACCCTGACATACCCATGGACACACTCCTACCATTACCAAGGTGGATACAAGCTGATCGCTGGCCAAGAAGGGGTGTCCTTTTCTCAAAAAGACTTTTCTGTCTACTTCAACGAGCCTTCCAGCTGCAAGAGGAGTTGCTGGCTTCCAGCTAAAGCTGTTTTGGGGGGGAAAAATACATTACATTTTTTTAATTTCTCAATCAAGAGGCAAACCCCCCCCCCCCCCCCAAAAAAAAGAAATCGAAAGAACTATTTTTGGCTATTTTGCAGAAACATTTTACATTTTTGTTCTAAAAATGCAAATTTTGTTTTGAACTGCAATTGCAAATTCTCTCAAGAATGAAGTGTTCCCAACCCCAATGTTGCACTTTGGAGGACTCTGTTTTGGCAAGAAATGGTGTTAAGAATGTCTAAGACTGCTTGAGAAAGTCAGTCTCATACAGCATTATCCAAAGGAAAAGTACTCGATTTTCGCACGTAGCACAGGCCCCCTCCATCAGATGAGCCCCTTGTTTTGGGGAATACAAAATGAGAAAAATGATTTTTTTCAGAGTCATGGCTACACGGAGCAGGGGCAGAATGTAATCTTCAGTTCACTCATGGTCCCTTTCCTGCTTCAGCAAAAGCTACAAAACTTACATAGTTGAATTGGCTTCTTTTATTAATGTTAATACTAATTTCCTGAGCATGAAAGGGAGGATGACAGAGCTGAACATTAGGCATTGCCCTTGCTTCAATTTGGCTTTGAAAGGCTTAAAACTGTACCAGCTGCTGAAAACTAGACTCTGCCCCTCCCTCCATGTGGCCAATGCAGGGAGGAGAAGCAGAAGCCATTTTAGAGCACCTCCATGCTTCTCTTCTAGGCAGAAAATCAGTTTCTCTGTGTAATATGTGCACCCCAATTTTACAGGGCTATTGCGGGGGGGAAATCATTAGGTATGTGAGTAAATGCAGTATTTTGATGAAAATGTTCTGACTAGCTCTACTTCCACAACTTTAGGTTGGCTGCTGTTCAGTCATGAGCAAAATAGCCCAAGTGAATCACCTCTTTCTTACTTATCTCAACAGCATTCAGCAAAGGTTGCTGTTTTCTTGGATAAGAAGCATTACAGAAGTGTAAACTCCTAGGGCGCATCCAGATGAGTGTCCACGTGCTTTTCCCTAAGGACAAATAGCAGCAGCACAACATATACATGTACACGAGCTGGGAGGCTGCTCCAATGAACTGTAGTTACAGCGTGTCGCAGCAGACTCGAATAATTGAGTTTGATGGAGCGTGGGTAATTCCTGTGCTACAACTGACCTCCCCATCTCGTGTATCAGTGTTCCCGTGCTTCAAAATGGCACCGGGGTGCTTTAACTAAAGCTTGTTTGATGAGTTTGAGCTAAAATGCACCCCCCCACCACCATTTTGAAGCATGGGGGGGCCGATACACAAAACACTCTGGGGGCTTCAATAAGATCGGCTCTTGAAGTCTCTTTAATTAAAGCACTCCTCCCACCCTCGGAGCACATATAAAAATGCCCAATAGGTGCCACTGCTACTTGTCCCTGGGAATGCCCATGCATGTGTGCTCTAGCGTGTGGCAAGTTGCCCTGGGTGGGGTAGGGGAGGCTGAAGTCAGCATCTGGGCTGGCCCCACCAGGCTTACCTGGGGTCCTGGGGACCTCCTGGGACTCCACTGATGGGGATCCAGCAGCAGGGAGCCTGGCCAGCAGCTGGAGTGTGGCTCTGGCCAGCCAAGCTTTAGTTTCAGGCAGCACACATCACCCCACTTTTTTCAGATGTGGGTTTCTTTGACATTGGGATCTCCCGACATCACCAAATCCACCCATGCTGCTAATTAGCGGCACAGGGAAGGCCTGCGTACCACATGGGCACACTTGTCTGGACCCATCCTTAGGTTCTCCTTGGCAAAGGTGCTCCATTAGGACTGCACATAGGAATAAAATCAGTGCTAACAGCTGCTGCATCTAGCCATTTGTCAGATGACTCCAATTGTCGCAGAAGTTTTGAGATTGAGGAAGTCCAAAAAAAGACTGATAATACTTTTTCATAGATTCATAGATTAAGGGTCGGAAGGGACCTAGTAGATCTTCTAGCCCGACCCCCCGCCAGGGCGGGAGAACAACAAAAAAAACCCCAAAAAAAGAAACGGGACTCAAATGAGTCCAGCCAGGTAGGCATCCAGCCTCTTCTTAAAGATCCCCAGGGTAGGGGCCAGCACCACTTCCCTTGGAAGTTGGTTCCAGCTCCTAGCCGCCCTAACTGTGAAGTAGTTTTTGCGGATGTCCAATCTATACCTCCTCTCCATCAACTTGTG
>NW_017728992.1:196207681-196208861 GCF_001723915.1 Gavialis gangeticus | reverse complement strand
AATCCATGCTGATTGCCCCTGAGCATCATTTCTGATGCCGGCCCATCACAAATGTGCTCCTTGATGATCTTCTCAAAGAGTTTCCCCAGGATTGAGGTAAGACTGACGGGCCTATAGTTGCCTGGGTCCTCCCTCTTCCCCTTCTTGACCATGCAGAACTGAACTGGATTGGTACATTGATAGGATGGTTACTTTTCTGTGATGCAACAAATGTTGGCTATTGCTACAGACAAGATGCAAGATTTGATGGACAACGGTTTCATTTGTAATGGCAAATCCTTTGCATCCAATTGTTCCCCGTGTAGAAAGATATTATGGACAACACTTTAGGACATCCAGCCTATCTAAATTTCTCTTTGACTGATCCTAACCCAGTAGTAACTCAGCTGTATACACCATTCACACACCTCTTCCTGGACAATTATTACACTTAGAAAAATTGTGTATAGACCCAAAAAATGCAGCCATGTTTAGCAGAAGACTGGATATAATCATTGGTCATGAAGACATGCTGAAGGGCATTTCAAAGAATACATTCCTAGTGCAAGTCATCAAAAGACAACTTGCCTCCTTTCCTCATCATTAGCTCAGTTTCAAACCTGCTTGACAAGATAATTGTCGGCATAGCCATGCTGTGGAAATTTAATCCCCAAACTAGTGCTTTCATCTTAGAAAATCTTCAGCAGCCACTAAACCATTTGCTACCTTTTCTACTTGGTCCTTAAAAGCTCCTTTAAATATCACCGTCTAAAACAATTCAGATGTTCCAGAAGGATTATTGTGTTAGCTCCTATTCTGCTAGGATGTACAGCTAGTCCTCCTGTAGCAATAAACTTGTACGGCCACCTTTATTACACTGTCGTTTCTAAAAATTGTTGGCTGTACAAAGCAGCAAGGTGAGGTCAGTTAACCCCTTCTGTCTAGTAGGAGCAATGCAAGGATCCTTTCTATTTTAGGCAAATGAAATTTTGCCACCCTTCCTCATAACATACCTGGACCCAGCGAGGACAGGCACCAGAGCCCTAGAGCTGCTGTGCTCCAGTTGTACGAGAGTATTCACAGACAACTTCCTGTCCCTAGACCAGTGGCTCTCAACCTTTGTAGTCTCAAGGCACCCCTCAAAAGGCCAGCTTTTAGGTTTCACCTTTTTTTTTTTTTTTTTTTTTTTTTTTAACAAAAA
>NW_017728992.1:196204907-196207571 GCF_001723915.1 Gavialis gangeticus | reverse complement strand
CTTTTTGGTTTTCCCTTTTTTTTTTTTTTTTTTTTTTTTTTTTAACTACAGAAAGATAATAGAGCAGGTTTTCTGCTGCAAGAGCTCAGAAAAAAAACCCAAACAAGTCAGGATGTTTTTAATGATACAGATTGCCATTGAAAATCTTGTAAATCATGTTTGCACACCTGACAGCACCAACATTGCATGGCATCCTGGACCACAAGGACCTCAAGGCAGTCCAGGTGCTGTAGCACCCTGTTTGAGAATCAGTGCCCTACCACTTTAAGTGACCAGATAATATTTCACTATATAAAGCTGGAAAAAGAGCTTCCAAATTGCTTAGAAAGTTCCTGTGAAGATGTCTTATTTGCTGATGCATACAAAATAGCTATTTCTGGTTTATTATTGAGTTGATAATGGAACGAAAAGAACAAGATCACACACTGTGTCCTCTCCTTGGTCACATCCAGATGAGCAAGCACGTGCCTGTTGCGGTGCCTCAAAGTAGTTTGAGACACTGCAGAAAGCATGGTAGGAATGAAAAGATGTTCCCTGTGCTGCATGTTTACATTATGGACTCTAAATTTGATACCAGAAAATCCTGGTATAAAAAAAAAATGCTAGAAAAAAGCAGCACAAAGTGCACTTCGGGAGCAAGCCCTGAAGCAGCCGGAGGCTGCGTCCCTCGAAGAGACACTCTAGCATCTGGCCAGAGTGTCTCTGACTGCCACATGCCCCTGCTGCTCCAGCACATTGTCTCAGCATGCTGGAGCAAATAAGAGCAGAGGAAGGCTGGCAGCAGTGGTGCAGACACAGGCTCTGTCCCTGGTAAGCAGGGACGTGGGGGCTGGGGGAACTGTGGGAGCAGGGGAGACTATGTGGGAGGTGCACAGCCCCCCCTGCCCCTGGCAGCACCAGTCAGCAGTGGGCCATTGGGGCACTCGTGACATGCTGCTGGCAGAGCCTCCCCCCACCCCCCAGCACTGCCTTAGACCCAGGAGCTCCATGGGGCACACGGAGATGGCCCTGCCGCTGGTGTATGCCTTCAAACATGAACAGGCAGTGTCCTGCTGCCACCTGGGGCTCCTGGCACCACATGCAGGAGCCGGCACACCACTGGGCCAGGCCAATTCTTATCTCCATGTGCCCCATGCACCATCAGGCTGGGCCAGCTCCATGGAGGCAGAAGCCAGCCTGGCTCGATGGTGCCAGGAGCCTGAGGTGCCAGGAGCTGCGTGTGACAGCAGGAGCCAGCCTGGTCCAGCTCGAACACGCACGCCAGCAGGCTGGGCCAGCGTCACGTACCACATAGAGTCCCCGGGTCTCGGGTGGCACCTCATGCTGCCAGGGGGCTCTGTCAGCAGCAGGACACAAGTGCCCCAACAACTTGTTGCTGGCAGCTGCTGCTGGGGGATGGCAGGCAAGAAACCCACACTTTCCACCCAGTGCCCCCCACAATCCACCCACAAACCCCACATCGCCAAACTCCTGCACAAGTCCCACACCCCCACAAACCCTGCACCCACCCACAAACAACACACCGTATGTGCCCAGCTGCCAGATTTCATAGATTTCATAGACGTTTGGGCTGGAAGGGACCCCGGAGGATCATCGAGTCCAGCCCCCTGCCCAGGGGCAGGAAGTCAGCAGCGATCATAGGATCCCAGCAAGATAAATATCCAAAAGTGTCTTGAAGGAGTTCAAAGTGGGTGCTTGAACCGCCTCCGGTGGCAGTCTATTCCAACCTGGGGGGCTCAGATAGTAAAGAAGTTCTTCCTCATGTCCAGCCTGAAACGGTCATGGAGGAGTTTGAGACCATGCAACCTTGTCATCCCTTGGGGCGCTCTGGTGAACAGACATTCCCCAAGATCCTGGTGGTCACCTCTGATAAACTTATAGGTGGCCATCAGATCACCCCTGAGCTTGCGTTTTTCCAGGCTGAAGAGTCCCATGGCGCTCAGCCTCTTGTCATAAGGTCTGTTATCCTGACTTCTGATTGTGCGCATGGCTCTCCTCTGCACGCTCTCAATCTTCTCCACATTCTTTTTCAATTGTGGAGCCCAAAACCAGATGCAGTATTCCAGCTGCAACCTCACCAAGGCCAAATACAATGGGAGAATGACATCCTGGGATTTGCTTGAGAAGCATCTGTGGATGGAAGCCAGCGTTTTGCTTGATTTACTAGCCACAGCATCACATTGAAGGCTCATGTTCATCTTGTGGTCAACCATGACCTCAAAGCCCCTTTCATCTGTGGTGCTAACCAGCATTGCACTGCTAAGCCTATAAGCATGCAGCAGGTTTTTCCTCCCAAGGTGGAGAACCTTGCATTTTTCGGTGTTGAACACCATCAGGTTCTCATCTGCCCATTTCCTGAGCCTGTCAAGATCTGCCTGGATCACCCTCCTATCCTCAGGTGTGGATGCTTTACCTCAGAGTTTGGTGTCATTGGCGAATTTGGCCAGTCTGCTTCAGACACCATAGTCTACATCATTGATGAAGATGTTAAAAAGAAAGGGCCCTAGGACAGAGTCCTGAGGAACTCCACTGGTCACAGGGCACCATGACGATTGACTTTCATTAACCACCACCTTCTAGGTCCTGCCACGGAGCCAATTCCCCAGCTAGCAGATTGTGGTGACATCAACGCCACAGTTAGCCAGTTTAACCAAGAGGTGATCA
>NW_017728992.1:196201106-196203998 GCF_001723915.1 Gavialis gangeticus | reverse complement strand
GATCGTCTCCTTAAGGAGCAACCACTCTTCTTGGACATCGGACTCCCCTCCCCTCTGGGATACCAGATTGAAGGCTTTTTTAAAGTCGAAGGCTTTTTTAAAGTCAAGATGTGTGACATCAATCCCTTCCCCCTTGTCCAGGTGATAGGTCACCTGGTCGTGAAAGGAAATGAGATTGGTCAAGCAAGACCTACCCACAACAAGCCCATGCTGGGTATCCCTCAGGATATTGCTGTCAGCTAGCCTGTGTAGGATGGCCTCTTTGATAATCTTTTCTAAGACCTTCCCCAGAATAGAGGTCATGTTGATGAGTCTGTAGTTTGCCAGATCCACTTTCCTCCCTTTTTTTAAGATAGGCACCACATTGGCTTTCTTCCAATCATTGGGCACTTCACCAGAGCACCATGAGTTTTCAAAGATCTGTGCCAGAGGCTGGGCTATGATGCTTACCAGCTCCTTGAGTGCCCTGGGGTGTAAACTGTCAGGGCCGGCTGACTTGAAGGTATTTAGCCTGTCAAGGAGTTCCTTTACGAGGTCAGCTTTGATGGATGGCAAGAAATCTCCCTCACCCAGGCCTCCCTGTCCCACAGTGGGCAGGGGCATCCCATGGAGCTGGTGAAAAACTGATGCCAAGTACCCATTTAGGAAGTTTGCTTTTTCCTGGGCATCTGTAGTCAACTGTCCTATTTGATTTAGCAGGGGTCCAGTGTTGCCCTTGATTTTCCTCCAGCTCCCCACGTATCTAAAAAAGGACTTTTTATTGTCCTTGATATTCGTAGCTAACTGGAGTTCCATCACAGCCTTGGCTTTCCCGGTTTGCTCTCTGCAGGACCGGACCAGAGAAGAGTATTCCTCCTTGGTGGTAGTTCCAGTCCTCCATCCTTTGTAGGTCTTCCATTTAAGATATGGGAGGTCTGCTAGTTCCCTGCAGAGACAAGGGGGCTGTTGTGCCCTTTTGTTGCCTTTCCTCCCAGACGGGATGGACTTTGTTTGTGCATCCAGGATTGCTCCCTTGAGGAGCAGCCACTCATTCTGAACTCCCCTCCCCTTTGGGTTGTGGCCCTTTAGGGCCTCCCTAACAAGCCTCCTGAGCTTGTCAAAGTCAGCTTTCCTGAAGTCCAGGACTTCTGTATTGCTGACTGACTTGCCAGCTTTACAGTGGATGGTGAAGGTAAGTGGCTCGTAGTCACTGTCACCCAACTTGCCTTCAATCATTAGGTCACTGTTTAGGCCATCCCTGGTTGCTAGTACCAGGTCTAGCAGCGCTTTACCTCTTGTTGGCCTGTAGACTTCATGCATCAGATAGAGGTCATCCATGCATGAGAGAAAGCTTTGCGTCTGCTTGGATTTGGCTGAGCGCTCCTCCCATGAGATGTCTGGGTAGTTAAAGTCTCCCATGACAGCCATGCACCCGGAGTGCGTGGCCTCAGCCAGTTCCCTGGCAAACTCCTGGTCAAGGTCTTGACCCTGGGTAGGGGGTCTGTAGTAGACTCCCACCATAGTAGCCCCTGTGCCGTGTTCTCCATGATTTTATCCCAAAAGGTCTCAAGTCTACCATGGGACAGCAGATGGGACAGGACCTGCTGGAAGGAGCTGAAGCTTCAGGGCAACTGTCACACTGTAGCCCTGCCCCATGCCCACACCAGTGCTGGGACATGCGGCTCCAACCTGGGTGGCCTCCTGGTCCTAGGAACCACAGGGGGGGAAGGGGGTGATAGGCTGTGAGGAGGGGTGGAGGTGGCAGCAAGGGTGCACGTGGGACAGACAGACAAATGGGATCAAGGACAGAGCTTGGGGTAGGAGAGGCCACCAGAGCCAAGATTAGAGCCCCCTTACCCCCCTAGAGCAGCGTGTGCCCGAGGAGGCCAGCCTGGAAGGAAGGTGGTTTGCCCAGCCCAGTTCCTGAGCCCCAGTTAAGTGCTTCCCAGGAATGGCATGGGGATCACTGGGGCCTAGGCAAAGAGCTACAAAGCAGCAGGTGGGACATCCACAGCTGGACTCATGTCCTGGTGCTGGGATGGAGCTGTGGCCAGGAGGGAGCTAGTTGGGGCAGGCAGAAGTGAGGGGCACTGGAGGGGCTGCAGGTTGGGAGTAAGGGCCAAGGGCATGGGCAGGGACAGGGCACTGGCATTCTAGTGCTGCTCAGCACCCCACACCCTGGTGAGTGAAAGGGGCAGGGGCAACTCTGATTTTTCTATGATAAAAAACCAAAAGCAAATGCCAAAGTATACAGATATTTAGAATTAATTTTATTATGATGAGAGAGGCACTAGTAGGCTTCCAAACTTCTTTAAAATTATAAATATGTCAATAAAATATTGCCCAACTGATATCCATCCATTCAATTGTGGCATTTCATTTTAATCATGGAAGAACGTGGATTTTGGGTATTTTAATGAGAGAATTTGGTGGTGGGGGGTGGTTATCAGATAATTTGTGATTTTTAAACAGGGAACACCAAGATCCCTGTTGGTGAGGCAAGTGGTGGGACCCAGGCAGAGAAGCCTGCTCAGGACCAGCGCCAGGGACCAAACTGGAAGACAGATGAGGTGACTGACTTGGTTATTTGGGGCTGGGAGGACATGCTTGGACCATTCAAAGTGAGCTGCCATAACAAGCACATCATCCAGGTATTAGCTGACCAGATGGCAGAGTGGGAGCACCAGAAGACACGACAGCAGTGCTGCACAAAGACCAACTGTGCAGCCACATCCTACTGGCAGCTGGCTCAGAGGTGCAGGAGGCTCTGCTGCAGTGCCCACATCACAGCCCAGGTGGCTGTGCAGGGTCTGGCAGGTGCACTGCCATGGGGCCACGGATCCAAGGTGGGAGCTGATGTTGTAGGTGGCAGCTGGTCACAGCCAGGCAGCAGCCCTGCACTGCCAGACTTCT
>NW_017728992.1:196185993-196196106 GCF_001723915.1 Gavialis gangeticus | reverse complement strand
CTACTGGCAGCTGGCTCAGAGGTGCAGGAGGCTCTGCTGCAGTGCCCACATCACAGCCCAGGTGGCTGTGCAGGGTCTGGCAGGTGCACTGCCATGGGGCCACGGATCCAAGGTGGGAGCTGATGTTGTAGGTGGCAGCTGGTCACAGCCAGGCACCAGCCCTGCACTGCCAGACTTCTGCAGTGGGTAGAGGGTGCAGGGGCCACTCTAGGTCAGGGCTGCTTCAGTAGTCCTGCGGGCACAAGGAGCTAGTGTCCCCAGATACCAACTGGCCAGGGCCGCAGAAGCTCATGAGGGCAAGTAGCCCTGAGCTGCTTGCCAGGGCACAGGTGCTGGCCCCAGCCTGTAGCTCCCCCGGCTGAAAATCCAGTAGGAGCTGGGCTGGGTCAGTTTGCCCCAAGTGGCACAATTTGCCCCACAAAGTGCATGTTCGTGCACATGGGCTGAGGCACAAATTTCTGGCAACAATTTGTTCCACTGCTATTTGAGCTGCTGCAAGCACACGTGCTCGCATGTGTGGATGTGCCCTTTGTCAACAAAGCAGTCATCAAAGCCTATTTCTACATGACCCCTTCTCTCTGCATCTTTTGCAAGCACCTGTCATTTCCAAGTGTCCTATTCACATTGCCTCTAAGGTATTGACATGATGCCAAGTGGAACAGTTTTCTCTGTCTCTCCCATCATATTTGCTGAGAATATTTGTTAGTCTTTTGTACGCAGAGGCTGCCCTTAAAAAGGCAGCAGTTAATGCACAGTTGTATGAGATTAACAACTTTTTCCTACACGTAGTATAGGAATGGTGCTAATAGTTGCCAAATGCTGGGTTTTTAATGGCTTTTACCATATGCAAGGAGGAGCAAGGGAAAAGGACATGTAATGCATGTAAATAGCTTCACATAGGGAAAGGGATCTCATATTTGTTAAGTAAGAGTCTGTATGAGTTTAACACTCTCAGGTTATTAGAACAGGGAAATCCAGAAGCTAGCTTTCCAATGCCTGCCACTGTGAGAGTTTGCTCCAGTGGTTAATCACCCTCCTTTGTGCCTTATTTCTAATTTGAAACTGCCTGGCTTTGTCTCCCAGCAATTCATTCTTGTTATGTCTTTCTCTACTAGATTAGAGACCCCTTCAGTACCCGTTACTTTCTTCCCCAGGGAGGTATTTATTCACCATAATCAAGCTTATTAGTCTCTCCCAGCATGATATTTTTCCTTGCCTTTGAAATGTTTCTGGGGTACTTCTGAGAAACAGTTATCAAAATAAGTATTTTTAAAATTATATATAACATCATTCAGAAGTTCATAACATGACTTTTCAAAGGGACATCAAATAACATACTCTACAACAACAACAAAAATAATCTGTTGGTCTTCTTAGTTTGCCACCATAATGAATAAAGTACTACCACCAGGTAAGTATTCCTAGTGACATAGCTGCTAGGCAGAGAAAAAAGCAGGATGCAGGCCAAGGTGCTAGTTTAAGGCCCTTGAAACCTGGGTTCAAATCCTGCATCTACTACATGCATCATCTTGGGCATATCACTTAGCCTCCCTGTGCCTAGGGATTACTTCATGGATGCCGTGAGGCTCATTTACTATAGTAACAGGTAACAAATAAATTAGATATCAATAATTAACTGCAATATCATTCTACTGGAGAGATGTCAGCAGCAGGGCTGACACTGAAGAAATCTGTTTTTTTGTTGTTTTTTTTTTATTTATTTAAATGAACATATATAACATTTTCTAGAGAGGCTAGATTTCTCAGGGAAGCATCCTGGGACAGAAGATGTCCACCATCTGTAGAGGTGATATGAAATGAATATTTACATGTTGCAGGCACCAATGTGTAAATACCCAAAATAACTCCAAAACTGGAAACAGTATCACCCGGTCATGTGCTTGGTCTGAAATAATTAATTTAGTTTTCGATGGGGTTAAATGGCTTGTGAACATCCCAGTGCATTTGGAGCTAGTGTTGTGATCTCCACAAAACACTGCACTGCTAGCAGTGTTAACAGTTCAATATCGTACGAAGGGACAAGATTTCCCCCCGCCCCCCAGTTCTTCTAAAACTTTATCTTTTTTTTTTTTTTTTTTTTTTAAGAAACTTCACCTTTATTCCAAGTCCAATGTATTAAAACTGTATCCATGCAAATGACGAACAAATATACCCCCCGCCTCCCAAGATAAATGTAAGGACATATACCGCTGTATCTCAGTGTTTGCTAAAATGGCATGACACCCAATTTAAGCTCATTCACTCTTCCTTAATGTAATTATTTATCGATCTTAATCTGTTCCCCATTTTAAAGTAGAGATCTCTTGCAACGGGATCTCAACATACATGGACGCTGTGTTTTCCAACAGGTAAAATATTGTGAGGTTTCTCCAGGACTGAAAAGCTTGTCCAAGGGAGTTCAGCTATTCCAAATGTATTCACATTTTGGCATAATTCCTGACTGTTGTAAAAAGATAAAACAGTTTTTTTTTTTTTTACCTTAGTGGAGCCAAGATAAATTTTCATAAGCTGTGAATTCGTAGCATCACCACAGGATGTACCTTTGGATTCTCCCATCATGGAATAAATCCCACCAGATCTTGGGTCTTTTGATTTCCATGCACCCTCTGTTTAGGTGTTATGAGTGGGACCTGGTGAATTTTTACACAACCCACCCCCAAATATTGCTAAACAGCAGTGTGCTTGCACAGAATCCATGAAGCCAGGGTAGTGCATCTTCAATTAAAGTGCATGTGTCCTGGCAGCTACACACGGGGGAGAAAGTAGCAAGTGACCTTAGGCAATAACAGAGATTTCTCACAAGAAAAGGACTTCTGAGTCCATTATTGCACCAGGTCATGGGGGGAAAACTGAAGTGGAAGGTTGATTATTGTATTCAGGGCTCCTAAAAAGGAAGATGCATTGTATACCTTGTGTCACTAAAAAAAAAAAAAAAAAGAATAAGAAGCCAACACTATTAAATAACTTACTCCAATGAACTGAGTAATGAAACAATATAACAACTAGAAAACCACAGAAATAAACTGTGAATTAATGACTCTCAAGAGAAGCATTGGGAATTAAGACAAAGTTTAACAAACAAGTCATCAGTAGCAAGACACGTTGCCAGCTACCACATCACATACCATTTTGAGGCAGAAGGAAGCTAACTACCAAGCTGGTAAGGCACTACTTGATATTTTGTGAGTTTACTAACTTAATTCAAAGGTGAAATTATCGTCCCGCTGAGGTGGAAAAGTGAGGCCAATGATAGCGGATGGCAGAGGATAGCTCATTCTATACACGTCCTGTCCATATGCTCAGCTCCAAAGCATTCATTACTGCCACCCTCACAGACAGACTACTGAGCTAGATGCATCGATGGTCTGATCCAGAATAGCACTTACATTCTTAAGATTTCAGTCCAAACATTTCCTTTGTCTAGCAGAAATCTCTCTACTGTTTTATTACCAACGTATGGCTGGGTATGGTGGCACCTTAGGGTATTTTTACACGTGCTCTGGGTGTGCATGTGTGTTGGGGGGGGGGGGGGGGGGGGAGATGCTTTAATTGGAGAGCCTGCAGCATTTTATATATATGCCAATTTCAAACTGGCAGTGGGGGCACTCTATCTAAAGCTCATTGAATGAGCTTTAAGTGACCCCAATGCCATTTTGAAGTGTAAGAACGTGGATACGCAAGGCAGAGGTGACTAGAGTCGGTAATTACCACGCTCCAGCAGACTTAAATTAATCAAGTCTGCTCTGATACACTAATTACAGTGCATCAGAGCAGCCTCCTGCCACATGCACAGGCATCCTTAGAGACTAACTTGTTCAGGGGCATAAGGCTTTGCAGGTGACTGCCTACTTTGTCTTATGATTTCAGCTTTTGTAGCATCTGACGTAATAGGTTGCCATCTGCAAAAGCTCATGGCTCTCTGAACCAATCCCTAAAGTGTCACTCAGACCCGAGTTCAGACTAGTGCCACCACCTTTATCCACTTTTAATTATATGATGAGAATTATATCTGTACAAAAGCCTGAAGAAAAATGTTTATCTTTGTAACATCCCAAAATGAACTGTGGAGACTGCTTTGCCCAAGCCCTTGCTGTTTGATTGGTGGTAATAAAATCTTGTTTAGCCAGTGTAAGTAGTCCTGAGTAACCTGTCCTGAAAGAATGAGGCATGGGAGTCATTTGATTGGGAAAGATTTCTGATACGTTTTTGCTATCCATTAGTGGATGGAGGTGCTTAGCCACGTTAGTCTGAAGTCAGGCAGAAAACAGGGTAGATTTGTACCTTTATATATGTATACACACACACCTCCCATCTAGGTAGTGTAATTTAATAAAGGCTTATATCAAACCCCAAAACGGATGCGGACGGTAGGGCAGATTTGCACCTTTATTGACTAGAGATGTACAGCATAAACTTTTGTAAGCAGAGGGCTTGCTTCATGGGATGCTGTGAAGGGAGTGCAGGGAGCAGAGCTGCTGTAGAAAGCAGCGATGAGCCCATAGGTAGGGAAGGGAGGAGCAGAAAAGAGTGAAGGAAGAACTGCTGAGACAGGCAAGGTGTGCACGAGAGGAAAACAAAGCCATCAATTCATAGGTCTTTTAAGGGCTAATCTGGGCAATGGGATAAGAATCCCTAATCTTAGTTTTGATTATACTTGATGCATACATGAATGAATACCCATCTGGCATCAATACCAGGAATTCACACACCTCTGGCCAAACCCTTTAACCAGCAGGATCTTCCATCACTGAGCTCATAGCAGCTGCTCTGACAGCAAAAATTTAAAGACAAACTGGAATGGGAAATCATGGAACGAGAAATCAGCCAGACTGGATTGTGTTAAGTACAGTCTAAAACTGAGACAACCGATCCTTATCCCATTACCTGGATTAGCTTTCATAAACCATATGTCTCATGGGTTAAACTGCTTTCTAGCTCCCCTCCCGACTCACCTTGCACCTCTCAGCATTGCCAGCTCCTTTTTTTCTCCACGCTTCCCAACCCTTTGTATTCACTGCTTTCTGTTTAGCAGCTCTGCTTCCTGCAGTCTCTTCACAGCATCCAATGAAGCAAGCCCTCTACTTACAAAAACTGATGCTATATATAGATTAAATCAGATGTAAAGTGCCTGATGCGGTTTTTAGTTTAATGAAAGCTTATATCAAACTCAACTGTTTTAATCTTACAAGTTTCAGTTATAGTTTTTGGCTGAAAATATGAGGTTTCTATTAAGCCTATTCCATAATTTGCCATGTTGAATAACAATATCATCATTATGCATGTTTTTTTTAAACAAGCAACTTGGTAATGCACAATATGACTCCATATTGAGGCACCTTTATGACGGCTCTTGGCTAGATTTTCTAAATATTTTAAAGCATGAGACTATTCTACACAAGGTTCATTTTTGCAATCCTCAAAAAGCCTGCCTGACTATAAGGGTAAGTTCACACAGTCCATTGCAGGATCCCACAATGCATGACCCCTTGTTATTTTAGCAGCATACATGTCAACTGCAAACACCCTCAATCATTTTCTTTACCAAGACCTTTTCTTATTAGTGTTAAACCAATGCAGACAACCTTGACGAAGTTGCTGATCTACTAGGAAAAATAAAAAAAAAATCCTGAGTCTGTTCAATCAATGCGCCTTATTTTTAATCTTGGAACTCAAGTTTTTTCCCCCGTGTGTATGGTCAGAAGCAATAGAGCCCAGTTTCTTGGAGACGAATAGCCTGGATGCTTTTATTGCAAGATGGGCAGTTTAACACTAAAGCAATACAAAAATCTGAAATAAATTAAATGAGAGGAAAAAATAAAAAGGTGGGGGGGAATACTGTTGGAAATTGTTTTCCCTTCTGAGAAGTCCAAGCCATTTCCAAACATCATGGTTAAATCTGATTCTAATTTTTTCCTAGGTAGAAATTTAGTTTCACTTTACACTTCTTGGGTTTGTTTTTTTTTTTAATCTTTAAATTATTAATACCTGCAGGTATTCAGGTGTTTGCCAATTTGAAACATTTGCTTCACAACATCTAGCAAGAAACCTGACTTCAAGCTTTTCCCTAGTTCTGCCCAGGAAATCATTATGAGTTCTCATGATAATTCAAAATCCCACGACTTATTCCCTGCTTTGAACTTACAGCCATCATAGAGACTATACCTAAAGAAGAAAGGCTCAGGGTTGGGGAAAATGCACACACACACTGGCAGGTAGACCGAGCAATCCATTACACAGAGGTTCAGTCTATACTAATATATACTAGTGCATTAACTTTATGATAGGAGTAAGTTTATAGTAGGTTTAACCATGCTGCTGGAGCCAAACCACCACTACACTCCAGATGAAACTTGCAAGGAAGAACAAGACATAATCCGTGAGAGTATTTTGACAGACTGGCCACTCTTCTCTCTGATCTCATAATCCTTGCCCTCAAGGGAATCCTATATACTATCTTCAGGAATTGAAGATAAAAAAATTCCTAAGTTAACCCATCACAACACCATGGTCTTAACAGAGAGAACAGTTTTATGGCCCATCATAACTCACCTTCCATGTCTCCCTCTGCCAACTCCTCTTCACTCGACAGGTGAAAACTATCCACTTCTCTTTAAAGTGGTTCAGCTGGTTAATTTGAATAGCTTAAAGCCACTTTTCTTAACCCATGGGTCACAACCCAAAATTGGGTCACAATATGAAAGTGTTGTGAACAAACTTTAAAGATGGATTCTTATTTAGAGGAGAACATGGGAAACCGGGGATTCTCCCTTGCAGGCTGGCAGTTCCAGCCTGCGAGAAGCTACTTGAGCCCTCCATGCCCCCCGCTTGCCCTGGCTGGGGCCTGGGAGCAGTGGGTTGGGAGTGAGGGGCACCGGGTCAGGTCAGGCCAATGTTTACTTATGGGTCTTGGTACAAAAAAGGTTGAGAACCGCCGGTTTAGAGAGAGAAACATTGTTTTAGCTTGCACTTAGGTTAGAGATGGTGACTGCTTCTCTCAGACCAGATGAACACTTGATGCCTCTCAAAGCTTGCCTCTTACCTTTCTCAGTTATGTAAGTTGGGCTAATAAAGCTATTATCCCTCCTCACAAGCCTTGTGTGTCTCATATTCTTCAACCATAGTGGTCACAACACCACCATTATTCCAACTAGTAGGATATGAGCTGTAATAGATCATCCTCCAACCAGGAGACTGCTGCCACCACCACCAACTACTCCCTCTTTGTAAGACTTAAGAGCATCAGGCTCATCACTTCTCAAGATACAGCCATAAGCATTGTGCGGGAAGCATATGCTGCTGCTACCATGCCCTTGTATTAAACTCTCAGAGATGATTACAAAACTACCATTGGATTTCGGTGCGGCCAGTAAGTTTATCCATAGCTTGTCACAGAAATATGAAACTGTATTTGGCATGTAGATAAAAGTAATGAAGATGCTTTTAGTATACCATCCATGTGAGCTTTTAAGAAATAGAAACAAGTATTCTTAATTTTTAGGAAAACTGCCTGTAATGCATGCAATGCGGAGCCTTCTGTCATACCATGTTGTGTTAATCTCAGCTTCCTTCAAGATCACCAGGGTTAGAACAGGCCAGGAATTATGTGCAAAAATATCAGCAACACAAGAAATCACCTTGGTAAGTTAGTACTTAACACTTTGGGTGGTTCTTAAGCATCAGAACAAATTTAAGATGTCATTAGAAAATGTTAAAAATATTTACAAAGCATTGTCTTCACAGAATGTGTTGTTAGCGGTGAAGTTTCATTGGATAAGTTTCAGAACCAAAACCTTGATATTTGAATACATTAAAAAATTTACGGCGCTTTTAAGAAATGGAATTGTTAATTCTGTAGTGTTCTGACCAAACTCGAACTGTGCATATCTAAATCCCCTCTGCAGCATCAGGGATTAATTTCCAGGCTTATATACAGAGATAGCATTTCAAATTTTAAACAGTTGCATAATTACATTACCACATCGCTTACCTATTTTAGACTGTGGGAAGCATGTATATTTTTAAAAGCACTTTTAGGTCCTTTAAAAGGAGCTACAGAAATGCAGTTTTGACATAGTAAAGCATGGGAAACTTTTCAGACATGTAATCTGAGAATAAATGAATCTTTAAATATGACCTAATCAATCAATGGGAAAGAAACACTCCAAAACTCTAGACAGAGAAGATAAATTCATTGAGGAAAAATATAGCTTAGAGATTTTTGAGAAAGTATAGTGATGAAAACTGTAAGATCTGAAATAAATTCTCTGTACCCATGCATAGAAAAGTGAAAAGTCATTCAGTAGCTATTAAATCCTTAACAGGAAAACTGAATATGCATTGAAGGAGGAAAAGCATTCGGAGGGAAACAAGTGTAGCGTAGTGTAATAACCCTATTTTTAAGAAAAAGTATGAAAAAAGATATTTATACTTTCTACATAGAAGGGTGTTCTAAATATGGCAATAGATTAATCTGCATATGCAGCATCTAAATTTGTCGAGATTCAGTGACTAAAAAAACCAATATCCAGTTGAAACACGTCTGGTGTATGGGATGCAGTCAGTTGAACTCAGTCAGCTTTATAAAGAGATATGTGAAGGTTAAAACTATCAGAAGTTTATTCGCATTACAAATGGTCACAAACACAATTAATATGAAGCGGAGAAAACACGTCTGGTAGGTACAAGAGCGCAGATTTATCAAAACAAGCCTCGTGTGAAATCCCACCACTGTAAAATATGTCTGACCTTATAATATAGTGGAGAATAGCTATAAAGTTAAAGCTCAAGCTTTAAAGTTATAATCACAATTCACCAGAGTGAATGAAAGAAGGAGCACTATAACACAGTCCACACTGACTGTGATCTTCATAAGAAAGTAATCAAAGACAACTGAAACTGGGCTTATGCTGTATTTGCTAATCAGTCTTGCTTGGGAAGAGTTGTGTACACCCAGACTGGGCAATAGTGTAAAAAGCGTAGCACGAGCTTCTGTGCAACTCCCTTGTTGTCATGTTTACCTGTCCGTGCTACAAAGTAGATAAAGCATCTCCAAAAGTCTACTGTGGGTCCAGTGATAAAAGACTTCAAGGCAGGGCACTTGTATTTGCTGCGTAGACAGCAGAGGGTCACTGGTGGAACGTAAGAATGCATTATTGCTTTATACCAGCGTTTTAAAATGGAAAGTCTTTATTAACGTCTACATAAAAAACTTTGTTCATTATTAAGTAATTAAGAACTGTTTCAACAATTGTTAAAAAATAAAGCATTTATGTTGTACACTTTACTAGTACAGTACACAAAATAGCATATGAGAAACAGCTGGATTTCAAACTCCAAAGCCAATTTCATTGTTGCCCAGGCACACTGGTGAGTACAATATTCCAAGTCATCCATGACTGACACGACAGAAGTCCCTGAAAAAAAAAAAGAACAGACAGAAGAAAATACATCTGTATAAATCAGAAAAATAATTGTTATTACTGACTCTCTAGAGAGCAGGGTTACAGACAGTGGAAACAGGCAAACAAATAAAATACATTTATCTAAGTTTATAGGAACGAATGCAAGAAAGGACTTGATTGTTTAAATAGGTGCACAGATGACAAAAATATCTGTTCAACGAAGGGAATATACTGATTATAAAGGATTAATTTTAATCATGTAGTTATTACTTGTAAGACGAGTCATATACAGTGACTGACCAATTATGTATAAGAACATGAAATCCTACTTGAAAGAACCAGTTCTTGGAAGCAATAAGTTTGTTGAACTAAAACAGGATCATCTTTTGCTTTGATATTCCAAGCTCTTAATTTTTTCACTTTTATCATATTTAACTCATCTTCTTTGATATCTCATTCTATTATTTCAAAGAACAGGAGTATAATAGAATACAATACTACCAATGTGTGTTCTTAGACAAGTCTGATGCTGCAACTTCTGAACTTATAACACCATCAGATTTTGTTCGTGGCAACCTTAATATTTCTTTTCCTGACACGCTAGGCAAAATGTCAAAGGTCTGAATGCAAGTTATAAAAATCTCCCTTCTAAAAATTAACCAACTAGTGCAGCTGTAGTCATCATTCACCA
>NW_017728992.1:196177640-196180993 GCF_001723915.1 Gavialis gangeticus | reverse complement strand
CGCTAGGCAAAATGTCAAAGGTCTGAATGCAAGTTATAAAAATCTCCCTTCTAAAAATTAACCAACTAGTGCAGCTGTAGTCATTATTCACCAGGGTAAAAAGTTGCAAAAGGTTTTTAAGGTGAACATTTAACTGTTACACTGGGATTTTTTTTTTAAGTCATTTTAAGGACGTGAGCACAAGTCATTCTAATTAAGGCTTTGGGCACAGAGAATTGAGAGCATTCAAAAGGAGACTTCTTTGGTATAATCCTCTCTCTGGGTTTGGTAATGACTACAAGGCTTTGCTCAGTAATTTCTATATCTCTACACATACTTTGGCAAATAAGCTAAAGATCTTGACTGAACTTTATGGATCCAGTTTTCTTTGCGAGCCTGTTTGGTTGGACTCTTCAAGTAGGTCTTAAAATTTTCTGGAACAAGTTTAGATTCACAAACATATTTTGCTGATGTAAATGAAGAGGCCTCTTAACATAATAACATTATGCAGTAGCTATGCTTACTGTACTGCATGCATTATTCGAAGCACGTTCAATACGTTCCTGATGCAGAACTGTTTGTACTGGTTCATCCAATCATCCTCTATCAAATGTGTCCTCCAGGGTTATCAAATCAACACACACACATACATATTTGTTGAACAAATATGGCTTGGGAACCCTCTGCCTGAATCTGAAAATCTGATTTTTCTATGGGGTTTGTGTTCTCTTTGGAAAATGAATAATGTAAACCTTACTACTTTTCTATCTTTCTCTATCAGAGAAAAGACTCCATTACCTAGTTAGCTCAGATTATGCCGATGTTAATCAAATTTTGGCATATAACATTAATTCTCAAATGCAAAAGCGTAAGTAAACAGAGCCAGGAATGCAGTAGGACAGTTCAATGTTGAGTTTATAGGCTATACAGCCTTTAAAAATTCTTTTTTTAAAGCAGGATCATGCCCATAACATTGTTTTTTTATGGTCTATTGTTTGTCAGATAAGATAAAGTAGATATACAAGTACCTACCATAGCATCAACAGATATGGGCTTTCATTCTCCTTGTTCCTCAAGACGTATAGTGTTTCCTGACAAGAGAAAAGATCTTTTTTACTGAATACAGAAGACTAAAATATACACTAAAATAAACAATATTAGACTACAATTAAAAGACAAACTAAATTATTAAGGAAAAGCTTTAGATAACATTTGTAATGTTTAAATACTGCTCTCTGTTACTAGAATTTATGTAAAAATAAATTATTACAAACTAGTGGTTATGGTGTTTTACATTTGTTTAATAGGGAATAGTTTGCCCAAATTAAACTAAGCTAAGGTTTTTTAGATTACTAAAACAAATTAAAAGTTTTAAAGTGAGAATTTAGGTGATCTTAAAACCTTTCTAAAATCTACAATGAAACTTTCTAATTTGTATCCTCCCTGTTTTTATTGGTTATATTAAGATAAATTGAGATTAAAATCTTATTTGATTTATTTACCTTTGCAAATGAAGACCGTTTTAAGGGTTACACATCCTCTGCCTCTGACGAAAGCGACCTCAATTAGTCAAGTCAGAAAGTCTTTAAAAGCTTTGTGTTTATTGCTTCCAGCACGGAGCGAGGTGGTCATTAAGGTACCAAAATTCTCATAAAAATTCCAAAGTTGCACTAGTGAAAAAATGCTCAACAAGATGAAAACTAGTCACATCTTTTTCAGAAAATTCATTAGCTATTTTAAACCATTTTTAACAAAGATTTTGTTTTAATGTGGCACTCAAACAGATCCATACCATTTGGATACTTTAAACAGCATTTAAATCTACTGTGAGTACATAAATGTACATTTAGGTTTATACCAGTTTTAAAAGCTGTACAGTGTTTAGTGTGAGCCTTTTATCTTGATCATTGTGTTAAAAGAATTTCTCCCTGTTTACTACTATTTATGAAGGTTTATTGTAAAATAAAGCATAACATTACTCTCACACAGTGATTTTCTTTCAAAAGTTTATTTAGTATCAAGCAAGAGTAAACTTTGCTTAACACTACAGAACATTTCAAGACTTAAGTTACAAAATACCACATTATTTGCATTTGTAATCTGCTTCCCTTTTTACGCATGTTTGCAAGAGAAAAACTAGCAAATGGTTGAAAGATAAAACTAAAAGAACTAAACTGTTGAAAACCTTTAAATAAAAGGTTACGCTTATATTAAAAGAATGGATTAACATATTTAGTAAACCTATTTTTTGTTTAACACTAGTTAATCAAAGGTTATTTTTGATCACCTATTTTTCAAATACAGTTTGGAAATAACAAAGTTCTCTCTCTCTCTTTTTTTTTTTTTAAACATATCATTATGCCCAGGTTGTTCTTTCCTCAAAATAGTTTAAATTCAGTCCATCCATTCAGATATTTAAGCACTTTGATTTAATAAAAAGGGAGTGTTCATAGAAAAAATTACTTTGAACAGTATACAGGACTGGTGGAGATTGGGTATTTCACAACATCAGACAGTACAATCAGTATCTGGCATATGGCTGGTCTCTGTAGACTCCCTTTGTTGTCCTTGCTGAAGGTGTCTTGTGTCTCGAGTTGGTCCATTCTTCTTGCCCTAAAAGGAAGGAAAAACATCATTAGATTCTTCTCAATATTTTGTGTGTTGTTGTTCTTATTATATCTATCCATCCATCTTTGGTTTAATTTTGGAGTCCATTGCGGGTGAGGTTTTTGAGCTGAAAGACGTCGAAGCCGAAATCCAACACTGATAAAAATGCTCTGTTATAATACAAGCTGGAGAGAATGGGCCTGCATTGCTCATCCAACGTGCCTCAATACAATGATATGGAGTAGGTGTAAGAAAGTTCAGGTACCTGTAACATTCAGTCAGGCTTCTCTGCTGAGACTATCAACCTGAAGTACCAGCTACGACAGCAGATTGTAATACGGACACTTAAGAAGAAGCAGAGCGATAATGCTACCCAGGCAAGTGAACAGCGATTAGAAGAACTTCTTTGTGTCGATTCCAATTTAGGCTTAATTTGAACTGGCAGGCTACAAGTGAAAAGTTTCAGATTATACTACAAATGCCCATGGCTTCCCTTTTGAAAACAGAACCCAACCAAAAAAAGAGAAAGGAGGATTTCACAGTAAAACTACACTTTCTGTTCAGCGCAAGAATTAGAGGCAGTTGGGCTGTCAGAAGTCTTTTTAAAGCCAAGGAGATTGTTATCATCACTTGCAATAAAAAGTAATTAGCACACAAATAGGGATTTTTATTATGTTGGATGACTCTCATGCACACAATATTGGGCTGTTAAATATATGTATGTTAACACCCTGGACCAAATAAAAAAAAAAAAAAAAAAAAAAAAA
>NW_017728992.1:196164842-196177548 GCF_001723915.1 Gavialis gangeticus | reverse complement strand
AAAAAAAAAAAAAAAAAAAAAAAATCAGACACCTACTGTGCTGGATATTGTGCAAACATGTGGGAACACACAGTCCCTCTTCCCAGGTGCTAATTAACTAAATACCTGCAACTCTAAACATAAGATAATACTTAATATGATGCAACAAAGGTCAGACTCCTAACGTATTTAGGCATTCTTGTTTCCTTCCAGTTGGGTTTTATGTTTATGTAATGCACAATTCAGTACAAGTCCAACTAAATAGTGATGTGCTGGGGAAGGCCTAGCTGTTTCAGTACCAGGCAAAGCTTTTTTGTGCTTATGCTAGAACAGAACTGGGTGTCAGTACACTCAGCTACTGTGTATAGCCATACAAGTCCACCATTTTGATTAATACCTTTGCGTATGCATGTAAAGGAAGATTAAGTTATACTGTCAATACTGGGATACTTAAGTACACCGAGGCACCCGACTGGATCGCTGTCCTAAGTGAAAACCAAGGACACCTATTCAGCAAATCTACATCTTGGTCCTCTTGACCATCATTTTTCTTCTTCCAGTCTCACTAGTTCCTATACCACCCCTGGCCCTTCAGTAGACTGTCTATAAGAGTATTCATGCAGTTTTGTTTTGTGCCAGCAAATATTATTATGTACCTACGGAGGTTCACTCTTGGAGGCTGTCATAAGCTGAATTCTTATTAATACAATTTGGTTTCACTTACTATCACTACAGGGAGGGGGTGGCCAGCATGTAAATGGGACTCCTAGCTAAAGGTTGGCTTTCTAACTTTGGGGGCCTTTATTTAAAAAAAAACAAACAAATTATACATCTATATCTATGAATATGATTGTTAATTGCAATATGTAAAGAAAGATACTTTACTAGAAAGAAAAACGTAATGGGCTTTTCCTATAAATTGTTTATATATGCCATTCATTAATACCTCTAAAATGAACAACAGGCAATTGATTTTTTCTGGGTATAAAACCCATATATGCCACTTCATTTCCAAATTAGGAGGAGTGAATCTTTAAAAGGTGAAAAATACAATTAGCAAAGGTAAAATATGCAACCGTCTTACTGAATGACTAAAATATAGCAAAAATGCAGCTGATAGTAGTTTTGTCAACAGTTCTCAGTGAGGAAAAGGAGACACCCACAGCTGAGGGTCAGCCCCATGCAGAAAATAACATGGGTATGTAGGCTTCTGTACAATTTAGCTAGGAGAGAATTTGAGCCTTTTTGTATGCAGAGGTTTAAAGCCACTGATTCAGGAATGTGCAAGTCAGGGCTGCAAAGAATTACATTAACCCTGCCTGACTTTGGGAGACACTAGGGTCCAAGACACACCTCCCTTTTCTGCTCATGGCTGGCCTGTGCATCCCCATGCATAGAGGGCTGGCTACTTTGAATACTGACCAAAACATGCTTAGGGGTTTCTCTTCAAGGTACCAGAGCCCCAGGCAGGTGTGTCGTCTCTTTGAATTCCACCAATGAATGCTCAGCCCAAATTCACATGCACTGCAGCTCTGTGACTAGGAAAGAGATTTAATGACTCAGGGATTAAGTCTTGAGTGCATTACCAAATAGAAAAATCATCAGATTTAAGTCCAAAGGCTCAATAAGTGTTAACAAAATTGTACCCTCATCCAATTATTGACACTGGGTAGCTTGGAAGCTGCTGGGGAAAAAAAAGATGGATCAGATTCCAACTACAAATGGTTAATTTTAAGGTTGAAATATACAGTGATTTAAGCTATACAGTCCACAGAGACGAATTTAAAGTGCTGTGAGGGGAAAAAAGTTTGAAGCGACTTCCCCTTCATGCAATCATCCGATCAATGATTTTCCCTCGAGCTGCCTTGCATCAGTTTTAAGACGACGACAACATGCAGCAAACCTATGCTCAGAGCATTTATTACGACAAAGTGGTTGAGGTCATCACTGCTTCAGGCAGGAGACACTGCAAAATAGACTTCAAGAGATTAACCACAGAATCCTTTCACTTATGTTCAAAAAAAGTCACAGCATCCATTGACCAGAATCACGATTCACTTGTATCATTTACTACCAATTTGGAAGTTAATTTTCTCGACTGATCTAAGAGTACATTTCCCTGATCTCTAAGCAATGATTATCCCTTAAGCAAAGGTGGCTCTTAATTGTGCTTCAGGCTTCTAATCCATTAGATGTTCTTCTAATTAAGCCTATCACTACTGCACTTCTGGCTTGAATAATGCAATCCTTAATATCAGCATATGCTTTTTTGTTTTATTAGGCATTATTTTGTCCTTATGCAAGTACCCCAGGGCCCTCATGTCTATTACCTACCTAAAATACTTTTATAACCTTTACATAATGACTCCCTACTTGATTTCACACAGCACTGGAGTTGGGAAGTGAATTAACATCAAAAGACTATAAACCAAGTCTGAAATGTGGTCATATAGGCAGATTCAACAAGGACTTGTGCGTATACATATTCCACTGACTTTAGTGGCAGCTAGGAAATGCTTAATGTTGTGCATGTGCTTAAGTGCTCCACTGAACTAAGGACATACAGTCTAACTGTGTCACCTTTAATCTCATATTACTGTACTCTAAGGTAGAGATGCCTTGTTTGGGGCCAAGTGGGAAATCTGAGTAAAAAAGTGGCAGAATCCTGCATGGAGTGTTTACTTTTACATGGCAAGAAATCACTGACAGCAATTAAATCAACTTTATATTCCTATTCTCAGTAACCACAAGTTTACAAAAAGTGGACTGTGCCGGTGGAGGCACCCATGGAGGTAGATACTACTGATATAGGAATATGAAAACCTATTTATATTTATTTTTCCCTGAATTGTTAACAACCTTTAATAGCTCTACAAGTGAAGCTACTCACCATAAGAATCGTATGTCTCCTCACTAAGTCCATGCCCATAGTCATAGTAGTCAGCTCCGCTGCAAGGAGAGAGACACACAAATAATGCAGTTAAAAACGGATTGAGGCAGCTTCTCTTAAAGCATAACTATTCAGAGAGGAAAGCCTGAAGAAGGACAGCATGTCTCCAGCAGAGACAGCATCCTTATGTAGCCCATGGGCTACTTGGTTAGCCCCTATTTGCTCACTGAACAAGACTGGCCAAATAAAATGTTAGATGCCACTGCTTCGCTGAGGATTGCTTTACTGAGGTCTCAAGCTACAAGTGTGGATACTTAAAGCAAGCCTTCAACATTGGATAGGTCTTGAAACAAAGAATGATCTCCTCAAAAGCAATTCACAATACCAGTTTTTTCCTGCACTTCCCTTGCCATTATTTCATAGAAGTGGTTGAATAAATACTCTCTCAAATATCACAACCTTATGGTGAATTGTCTGAAACTGCTGTACATAGATTTCCAAGTAATCCTCACAGCTGCTCCACTCCTTGCCTGGTGAGAAGCAAACCACTAGCTCAGTGTACAGCTGGGGAGGTCAGGAGGCTAAATGATTTTGCAGGGTCACAGAACAATTAAGTGTCAGCCCCGGGTATTGAACCCAGTTCCTGTGGTTTGCAAGTGAACAGTTAAACCAATTATCCCATAGACCCACAAGGCAAATCAATTGGCCTTTGCATCTTTGTTTCTTATTTCAGAAGTGGACCTACTAAAAATACTTTGCCCTTTGGCTGGCACACTAGGAACAAAATCAGGATCACCTACTGTTAATAATAATCTCTCCAGCCTAAACTAAAATAACCCCCCCAAATCTATAAAAGGGGTCCAAAAAAGGACAAAATTTATGCTGCCCAGTGGTCTATAGGTTTCCTTTGGAAAGATAAAGCTCCTTCCAAGTCTCGGAGCTATTCAAAGGCCATGTGAGCTGGCATGCTGAGATAACATACTTGGAAGCGAAACAGGGATGGGCAGTGCTAGAAGTGGAAGTTCCCTGAAGTACAAGCTAAAGGGCGGTAGAAGACTGCTCTAGCCGAGGGCTGCAGGAGATCTGAACCTGGGTGGATGGAATAATAGGAGGAAATGCATAACACTGAACAGTAGGTGGATTTGCACATGGATTTGAAGCAATTTTTTTGAGAGGTATTATGATTAAGACTTTGGTCACCGTTTCATGACACGTATCTACAATTTAAAGAAATAAAAATTCATAGAAAAATGCAGTATGAAGCTTATTTTAAAGGGACAGCATGTGCCAATATTGCTGTGGTTTATATATAGGAACTGTAGCTGTGTATTACCTTTTTCATGAGCAATTAGAAAAATGCCAACAAATTCCAGCTGCATATGTTTTTGCAGGATATTAAGCAACAAGAGTTATCCTTTAAATACCTAATGTGAAGTCATGACAAGTTAGTAAGTCAATACAGATCTCAAAAAAGGAACGCATGACCAAATGGAAAGTCAGCTACAAGCTGCTACACCAAGACCTTGCCGTCCTTGGACAAAAAAGTGTCATCTCAACTTGTGTCAGCTAGTGTGGTAACTAACCAGATAAAACCCTAGTGAAGATAAGCTCATACCTTTAAAATAAAACTTAGCAGGTGCAGATAATTCCAGAGCTTTATGTTCTTCTTTCACACAATATTTGTACTGCAATGGCATCCAACTCCAAGACAAAACTACAGGGCTGAGTGAGCATCTGAGTCTTCAGTTACTCACATAATAAGAGTTGTCAAATTCTGGCAAACAATCTAAACCAAAAGTGTGAAAAAAAAACCTCTGGCAGATGTGCAGCCATAAATGCAGACAAATTAGTGTTTTCTTGCTAGACTAAAGCTTAGCAGATAAAAAAACCCCTAATGTCTGTACTGTGAAAATCGGAGGAACCAGATTAGATCTACAATTCACCTACAATTTGTTAGCCTGAGTGATGCAGACCAGCATAACAAAGATCAAAACTTGAAGCATAAAAAGTAGTATAATTTTGTTCTGCAACAGTTCAGTGATAAAACAATCTTAGTTTTGACAACCAAGAACTTTAAACTGACGTTTGCTATCATTTCCTACCATACCTGATTATTTACTGTAAGAGTGTCATCAAGTTGAGTGGCCTACAGCAGCTGAGCCCCATGCCTATACCTGTCAATCCTGTCAGAACTACTTCTGCAGTGTTTCATTTCACAGACCTAAGTGTCTATTAAACAAAGAATGACTCACATTTTGTGGCATGTAAACTGCAAAACCAATACATACTGTAAGGAAGAAAAATCGCTTATTTACATTGAAAGTATAACCAAATCTATCTGTATTAGCTGACAGACTCTTTAACATGAATAATCTTGTGAAAAATATAAGTTATAATGTTAAGTACTCCAAGCTGCTCAGTGATGTACAATGCTGTTTCCCTTTCTTGCACCCCTGCAATCCTGCACACAAAAAATAACCCCCCCCAAAACAAACAAACAACCCCCCTCCTCACAAAGCCTTGCAATGTAGGCTTCTGTCAAAACTTGACTATTTTAAACAAACATGACAATTTACAGAAGATAGCAACTGAAAAAGTGCGTGACCCAGCAAACAGATCATACACACAGGGAAGCCTGGGAAACAGGAAAACAAGGAACATTTCTCAGACTCTTTTCACACCTATCAGTACATAATGAAAACAGTGCTCGGTTCCTAAAACTAAGAACCGACTTTATCTTAAAAAGTTCCATGTTTCTCTGCTCCAGAACCTTCTGTCTTTATGATGTGGAGCAAAAGATGATATAAGCTAGGGTTGTGCAAAGCTTTGGTCACGGATTTGATTCAGAGGAGGTTTGGCCCGATTCGGCTGCTGAATCTGAGTTCTAATTAAATCAGGAGACCCATTAATCTCTCTGAATTAAATCAGAAGCCTCCGATCCGATTTGGAGAGATTTGACCATTCGGCCATAGACACAGCTTTATTTGTTTTTTCTATGTACCTTGAGGTACTCAGCGCTGCTCGCAAATGCTGCAATGGTGGGGCAGATGGAGCGTCGCACGGAGGTGTGTGGGGGGCTCCCCTACATTCTCAGCAGTGGGTCTGGAAGTAGACCAGAAATATTTCTGGTTCACTTCCAGGTCCACTGCAGAATGCATGGAGGACCCCTGCGCCCTGGCGACTGGTGTCTTCTGGGTCTGGGGGCACACCCAGGGTCCCCCCCCCGAACCCAATTGCTGAGTTGGGGGGGTGCGGTCCACTGCCGAGTGCGCAGGGATCTGCCCACGCTCTTGTGGGACGCTCCATCCACCCCACCATCTCAGCTTTCATGGGCTGTGCCTGGTACCTTGAGGTACATAGAAAAAAAAACCCATATAAAGCTGTCTATGGTTGAATCGCTGATTCTCCAAATCAGAATTGAATCTTTGGATTCAGATTCAGCAGAACCAAAAAAAAAAAAAAAAAAAAAAAAAAAAAAAAAAAAAATCGGGGCAGTGATCTGAATCAACAAATCGAATCACCATCCCCTGAATCAGGCCAAATCTGAATCAAATGCTGCCCGCTTCGCACACCCCTAATATAAGCCACTTACGGAACTCTGCTGTCCTAGGTGCTGAAATCATTTCCTTTTATAGATTAGCACTCACATAACTGAAATGCATTTTGAGTAAGTCAAGACTACCAGAAGTCTTGCTCCCTTTCAAATGACTTTTTGCAGTTAAATAATACAAATATTTAAGATCATTTCCATTGTGAGGATTATGACTAAAATTACAGGGGTCAATTTTCCTCATGCAGAAGTGCCACTTTATACCTTACGTTAATAAAGAGATTGTTTGCCTCCAAAGCTCTCAGCCTGTCAAACCATCCAATTCTTAAATAGTGAATGGACATTGAAAAAGAAAAAAAGGAAGTGAATGAAAGAAGTTTAAACTATATCTGTGTGGTAAACGACCTTGACATGCACGATCTCTTGTGTACAGGTTACAGAACAACAGGATTCAAGGATGCTTGTCAGAGATGGTCTAACTCTATTTTCCTATTAAATGGTCAGCTTTCAATGGAGAAACCTTCCTCATTCACCCACATTTCTCTATCATCTTATTCCCTCAACAAAGCAGCAAACACCACCACAAAATTAACTCCCCTGCTCCCATTCACTCTTTATGCACACACATACAGGAATACTTCAGTACTCTGGGGGGAGGGTGGTGTGGATTTTTTTCCCCTTCCTGATTTTGTGCATTTATATGCTTATTCAGATGTCTGAAGATAACTCCTCCCTGAAACCAGAAGAAAGACAGGATGCTAACACTTTTTATAATTATGTCTATTCCTTATAGAAATATGGCATTCAACAAGGTCAAAAGTAGCTTTGTGGCTTTCAAAACATTTTCTCAAAAAACATGAAGCTGGCTGTTACTGATTTTGGAAGGTTAACCATAATTCTCTGCAGATGCTTCTGTGCTTAGATATTTCTCTTTTTTAATTTAATGTAACCACTTTTGTATTGCTATACCACCACTGTAGTACATTGGTATGTTCAAAGTGGCACAAAGCAGTACCATGTAAATTATATTCAGAGCTAGCTCTGAGGCAGTTAGTTGGAATAACAATAGAGTGTAACCAGATTAACACAGTATTCTTTAGACTAGTTTGCCTTGCTGAAAAAGTAGGTTGTATTAGCCTAAGCACAACACCATATTAATAGAGTGGCACTGTTGCTGCTATCTGAGCTAGCTCAGATCCCTCTGCATGGCACTCATTGTGCTGGGCAGACATACTCTTCTTAGAGAAGGGAAAGGAACCTAAAAGAATGCAACAGAAAGACTTCCTTTTCTGTGCCAACATTAAAAACTTGGTACCACCCAAAGCATTTATTTACACATGGTATGGAAGGATTAGCACCTGACAAAGAGGCTTCAGTAGCATGCTCTTAATTGCTCATGGCTGGACATTAATCCTGTACTGCCTTGAGAAAGCATGAAATGATGCCTATGTAAGTAATTTATGTATTGCCAAGAGGGAAGTATCATCTGCTTCTTTTGCCCAAGAAACAGGCACTGATCTAGTACAGCACACTTTGAATGATTCTCATGCAACTTTACCACTATTGAAGTAAGTCTCTTGGATGAGCTGTTTTATCTAGTCAGTCAGTATGGATCTAGAAACTGCCTATCCTTTTTTTTGGGAACCCTGTGCAGTGCAAAAATATCTTCCTCTAATTTACAAGTGTTCATAAGAAATCTTCAGAGCTCTGGTAGAAGGGACCTGGTGTTCTCCAGCTCTTTTGCTGAGCAGATGGCTTCTAAAAATAAAATCTTGATAGATCATGGCAACACAGTGATTTTTCATAAGGATTCAACTAGCAGCTCCGGCATAGGCACTGCCCTGCTTTAAGGCAATGGTTTGTTTGTTTTTTTAACCCTGGGATCTCTCGGGATCAAACCTCCACCCCTACTGCAAGGTAGCAGTGCAGGCATCACCAGCATGTGCCGTGTGTGGCACCACATATCACATATCCGTGCTCGTTTGGACATGGCCTACTCTGCAACAGCAATACCTGGGCTCTTTTAAAAAAATGTTTTGAGGCACATCCATGTTAGGGGAAGGTAGCTTTGAAAAGGAAAAGCAGTGGTGGAGGAAGTTTTTTCTTTTTGGCAATTTAAAAAAGCAGAGTTACCAGTTCTGCTTGTAATAACCCCAGCTACTCTAACAGGTTGGTTCTCCAGGGCAAGAGTAGAAAAGCCAGGATTTTTAAAACACTACATTTTATGGAGTTTCCAGAGGATGGCATTAACATTTCAGAACTTCTGTCCACCTGAATACATAGGCAGTTAGATTGTGAAGTAGTATAATCCTTACTGGAGATGCTACGGAGTACAGATTAAAATTTGCTGTCTTCCTGATTCTCTATCTAGAACAAATACGTTAGCTACAGAACTGCTGGCCGATTCCAATACCCACAAACACTGCATATTGAAAACTAAAAAGGGATTGATTTTTTTCCTCAACAAATGCTGTAAAACATCCCAGGACGCTGACTCTTTACTACCATCAAATACAAACATACTTTTAAAATTTTATGTTATCTTACTTTTTCATTCACAGAACAGCACACACTTTTGTTCTCAGTGTTAAACAAGACTGAGACATTCCCTAGCCTTACTCACTACAGATCCTAAAGAGACTATAACTATGCAAATAATATGGCAAGTATCTTGAGCTGCAGCGTTTCCAGTCTCTAGACAAGAGATACAAAGATAAGGATCAGAAATAAAATTTGCCTTGCCACAGTTCCCATAATACAGTTCCGCCAGAAGGAGAAAAAGTATCTCCAAAAATGGCCTCTCAACTCTAGCTTCTCATTTTTGTCATGACCTTCACACTTGTCCTTGATTTTACTGAGCTTCCATTTAATTAGTGTGATTTAGTATTGCATGAGCTACTGCAGCAAGTAGAAGTTACAAATTCATGAGAGTGTTCTTTTTCTTTCATCTTCTTATTCTTTCAATTCTTCTTCTTCAAGAAAGAACATACTTAACCCATTCTTTATTTGCACTACTGGTTTTACACTAGATTGCCTATGTCAAATTGCTGGATTCAAATGGTTTCTTTCAGGACAACAGAAAAACACCCATGATAGTGCTAGTGCCTGAAAGAAAGAATAAGTAAACACTGAGATTCTTTTAACCTTGCAGTCACATGAACTGTCCTGAATTAACAAAACATACCTTCTTCTCACCTGATAGCTATGGCTAATGGGAAGATTACTATAAGCTGTACAGATTTTAACTTAAAATATGGAACTTTAAATTGGCTGATATCTAATCTTGAACTCTCTCAGGAATAGCTCAATTTATTAGCCAGATTTTGTATTAGTTATGCAGACCAAATATTTAAGATAGCCCTAATGTAGTGAAGATTGAGAACTTTCATTGGTACATTTTGAATTTTATTCTTCAATAAAGACCGATCTTGTCATATTTTGTTTAGTGCTACGATTCATTAGGTCTGACAGAAGGTTCACTTCCAAACTGTCACTGCCTTATTTACCTAGTGACTTTGTTTGACCCACTTCCATACCCATGCCTTGATTTTCTTCTCTATAAAATAGTTGTATCATCAATCTCTTTTAGAAAGCTCTTTCAGACTTCTTATAAAAAAACAAAAATAATATCATTAGTAACTGTTCTCCTCACATTTTTCCTTTCTGAAGCTACACTAGAACATAACCAAATTACAAGTTTATTTCTTTATTCCTAACACTAGATCAGACTCTTATCTAGAATGGTCTTAGAAATACTGTTAAAACAAGTTTCCAAACAGTGACATCTAAGTCATGCAATATTATAATTCCATTTCTGGTCTTCAAAGGGACCTGCGTTTTGTTGTGGCATATCAGATGCAAAGTGTTTATGACTCTTGGAAGAAACCTACACACTCCCTTAGGCTTGCAGTTCTACCATCTGGATCTTCTAGTTATTGCTATCTGGGAATGTATTCATTCAACCTTATTTATCTGCCTCGTTTCCATTAATATCCCATCAGGTATCCCTCAAAATGTACAAGGTCAATGGTAAGTAGTAGATGAGCCGCTACACTGAAACACTACAAGGCTATTCTCAAAGTAATCAATTCAACGAGGAACAATACATCTGTACACAGAACCCTGGGGAGCACTTAACTTCATCCATTTCCCAAGCAGGAGCTTCTTCCCCAAATTACGTTTAATTTAACAAACCTAAAAAAAGAGCAATGACAAAGGAAGCACATGCCAGACACAGCAGGACTAGGTCTAGCCACAGAAGCTCCTCACGACTTCTTTAACTAATTTTCAAAAACCAGCTTCCTTGACTGTAAGCACCTAGTTAAACTGAGCAGGTTGCCACAGGGACTGAAAGGATGGTAAAAAAGGGAGAAACAAGAGGAAAATTAAGGGAAGTGAAAGGAGAGTGGCCATTATGACCAACAACCACCTAACCCTTGCTTAGGTCCAAATGGGAACAAGAAGTCCCACTTAGTGTCATCTTTCCCTCTAAAGCTTGTCAAATACCCAAGCTACACAAAAGTGCTGAGAACAGCAGCTGAAAGGACATAAGAAGTGCCACCCTGGGTCAGACCAGTGGCCCATCTAACCCAGTATCCTGTCTCTGACAGTAGCACATGTGGATGTTATACAGGGAGAGCACCGGAGCACCGAGCTGGACACTGCTAGAGCAGGGGTAGGCAGGCATGGGTGCCAGAGCATGGCACGCAAAGGCATCTTGCTTGGCATGTGTGCCTCAGGGCAGGGAAGGGGCAAGGGCTGCACTGCCACAAGGATCAAACGGCTTCCCTGCCGTCTGCTGCTGGCATACCAACATCTTACAAGTCAAGGTTGCAGGTATTTTTGGCACTTTCCCCCAAAACGTTGTTGATCCCTGCTCTAGTGATCTACCCCCTACACTATTAACTGCCCCCCCACCCCCCACATCCATCATTTATTGGTTTAGCAAGGCCAGAGGAAATATCTCCAACCATTCTGTTCAAGCCCCATAAATAGGTCTATCATCCATGACTTTATCCAGTCCCTTTTCAAACCTGGCTATTGTATCTGCCTCCACAACCTCCTGTGGCAATGAATTCCACAAGTTAACTATGCTGGGTAAAAAAAGGACTTTTTCCTTGTTCGTTTTATACCTGTTGCCTGCTACTTTCAGTGGGTGCCCCCTAGTTACAGTATTTTGAGACTTGGTCCATGGTCCATACCCTTTCATGATTTTTATAGGTTTCTGTCCTATTCCCTCCCTCCCCACCTCGCAGCCTTCAACTTTCCAAATTGAACAGTCCTAGCCTTTCAAGTCTTTCCTGGTATTGCAACTGCTCCAGGCCCCTGATCATTTTGGTTGCTCTTCTCTGTCCCTTTTCTAACTCTCCTACATCCTGAAATGTGGGGATGAACTGGATACAGTATTCAAAGTGAGGGGGCACCATGTATTTGTATAATGGCATGATGATGTTCTTGTTTTTGTTTAAGATTCCTTTCTTCAATGTTGCCCAAGATTTTAACTGGCTTTTTGGTCACTGCTGCACACTGAGCTGATGTTTTTAAAGAATCATCTACAATGACTCCAAGGTCTCTTTCCTGAATTGGAACAGCTAGTTCAGAACCCAGCATTGTGTAGACATAGCTGAAGTTATTTGTCCCCAGGTGCATTACCTTGCACTTGTTGACACAAGTTATCTGCCATTTTTTTGCCCCCTCAGCTTGGTGAGAAGCTTTCTGCAGCTGCTGGGCAATTGGCACTATAAGAGTCTCATGTTGCAGAGGAAGGCGCAGAATATCCAATTCACCTTGCTCAGTCTTACAGGCAGGCTTCCCTCCTGTTTCATGCATTGTAGGTCAGGGAGCACAATGCAAAGCAGCAGATATATCCCAGAGCCCAAGTCTTGCAGTAGAGTGCAAAGCAGTAAATCAGGTTGGGGAAGGGAATCAGAGTGGCACTCAGAGAGGGTGCAGGCTAACTTGTGGTATGCCTGCCAAGAAGGTTTTCCTGCACTGCCATAGGTCATAGGGTTTTCTGTGCACTATGGGAAGAGGTGGATTTTCTCCTTTAAAAGGAGAAAAATGCAGGAAACTGCAAGTTCCCCCTTTCAGGCTGGCAGAGTTCCAACCTACAAGGGGTTAATTGAGGCTGTGGGCAGCAGGAGAGGGCAATCGGAGACAGGAGGCACCATGTGCATGAGCAAGCAGTGGTGGAAAACAGCTCCCTCCATGTAAGTCTATGTGGGCAGGGGGAGAGGACAGGCAACACAATGGGCGGGGAGGGCAAGAGAGCAAAAGGTTGGGGGGCG
>NW_017728992.1:196159013-196164671 GCF_001723915.1 Gavialis gangeticus | reverse complement strand
GGGGGGGGGGGGGGAGAGGCCAAGGCAGTGCAGGGGGGCATGTACCCCCAAGGTTTCTTCATACACACAGCAGGGCGCAGGGCTACAGCAGGTCTGGATCAGCTCTGGGCAGGAGCCACCTCTGCAGGTGGGACTCAGCATGGGAAGGAACACCATGCTGCCATGGCCGCCAAGGTAAAGTGCAATAGCAGCAGTGGTCCACAGTTGTGAGCCTCACTGCTTCCAGGCAGGATCTCCTGTGCCCCATCCTGCTCCCCCCGCCTCATGTACTGCCTGTGCCCACACCCATCCTGTTCCAGATGCACTGGAGCGAGGAACACCAGCCAAAGGCAGGGTATCAGCATATCAGGGCTACCTGGCACCACAAAGCAGTGGGGGTGACAGCTGCAGCTGGATCCACATGCTGGTAAGCAAAGGGGGCAAGAGGAGCTTTGATTTTCCATGATAAAAAAAACAAAGTCAACTAGTTACCTTGCATGCTTGTGCATGAAAGCACAGAGCCTGGGAAACAAGCAGGAAGATTTGGAAGCCCTTGCACAGTCACAGAGCTGTGACATGATCGGAATAACAAGAGACTTGGTAGGAGCTCACATGGTTGGAGCACTGTCATGGACAGGTACAAACTGCTTAGGAAGGACAGACAGGAGAAGTGGAGGAGTTGCACTTTTATATAAAAGAGCCATTTGATTGCTCAGAGCTCCAGTATGAACCAGGAGACAGGCCTGTTGAGAGTCACTGGGTTAAGGTTAGAGGGGAGAGCAACAAGGATGATGTTATGCTGTGGGTCTGCTATAGACCACCAGACCAGGAGGAAGTGGTAGATGAGGCTTCTTCAAAACACCTTGTGGAAATTTCCCAATCACAGGTCCTGGTTCTCATCACCCTGATATCTGCTAGGAGGGCAATACAGCAGTGTGTAGGCAATCCAGGAAGTTTCTGGAGAGTGCTGGGGACAACTTCCTGGTTCAAGTGTTGGAGTGGCAAACTAGGGTCCAGGTTCTTCTTGACCTGCTGCTGCCAAACAGGGAAGAATTGGTGAGGGATGTGGTAGCGAATGGCAACTTGGGCAGCAGTGACCACAAGATGATTGAGTTCAGGATCCCGAGGAAAGGAAGGATGGAGAGCAGCAGAGGAAGAACCCAGGACTTCACAAAAGCAGACTTCAACTCGCTCAGGGAATTCATGGTCAGGATCCCCTGGGAAGCCAGTCTGAGGGGGAAAGGAGTCCAGGGGAGCCAGCTGTACTTTAAGGAAGCCTTACTGAGAGTGCAGGAACAAACCATCGCAATGCACAGGAAATCAAGCAAGTGTGGCAAAAGACCAGCTTGGCTTAGCAGGGAACTCCTCAGTAAACTAAATCACAAAAGCAACTTATAAGTGGAAACTCATTGCTCGGGCACACAGGGATGAAAGCCAGGAAGGACAAAGTGTAATTGGAGTTGCAGCTAGCAACAGATGTGAAGGCTAACAAGAAGGGTTTCTACAAGTACAAGTGTCAGTAGCAACAGGAGGATCAAGGAAAGTGTGGGTCCCTTAGTGAACAGGGGAGGCAACCTTGTGACAGAAGATGCAGAAGAGAAAAAGCTGAAGTGCTCAATGACTTTTTCACCTCAGTCCTCGCAGGCAAAGTCAGCGCCCAGACTGCTGTACTGCACCAGCCAACACAGTTTGGAGAGGAGGCGAGAAGGCCTCAGCAGTTAAGGAACAGGTTAGGGACTACTTAGAAAAACTGGATGTGTCTAAGTCCATGGGGCCAGATGGGACACACCCAACAGTGCTGAGGGAGTTGGCTGATGAGACTGCAGAGCCATTGACCTTCATCTTTGAAAACTCATGGTGATCAGGATGATGATTGAAAAAGGGCAAATATAATGCCCATATTTAGGAAAGGGAAAAAGAGGACCCAGGGAATGACAGACTAGAATCATAGAAGTAGGGTCGGAAGGGACCTTGTAGATCTTCAAGTTCGACCCCCCGCCTAGGCGGGAGAAAAACTGGACTCAAATGAGTCCAGCCAGGTAGGCATCAAGCCTCTTCTTAAAGACCCCCAAGTAGGAGCCAGCACCACTTCCCTAGGAAGTTGGTTCCAGCTCCTAACCGCCCTAACTGTGAAGTAGTTCTTGCAGATGTCTAATCTAAACCTACTCTCCAATAACTTGTGTCCATTATTCCTTGTTATGTCAGGGGGCGCTAGGGGAAACAGTGTCTCTCCCAAACCCTTCTGGTCCCCCCTAGTGAGTTTATAGACAGTCACCAGGTCCCCCCTCAGCCTTCTCTTGTGAAGGCTGAACAGGTTTAGGTCCCGCAGTCTTTCATTGTAGGGTCTGCCCTATAGCCCACGGACCATGAGGGTGGCCCTCCTCTGGACCCTTTCAATGTTGTCCACATCCCTCCTGAAGTGGGGCGCACAGAACTGGATGCAGTACTCCAGCTGTGGCCTGACCAGCATCACATAGAGGGGGAGGATCACCTTCTTGGCTCTACCTGACATGCACCTGTGGATGCATGACAAGGTCCGGTTAGCCCTGCCAACCGTGACCTCGCGTTGTCGGCTCATGTTCATCTTGGAGTCAATAATGACTTTAAGATCCCTTTCTGCCTCTGTGCTCTCAAGAAGGGAGTTTCCCATTCTATAAGTGTGCTGCTGGTTACTATTGCCCAAGTTCAGCGCCCTGAACTTGTCAGTGTTGAAACGCATCCTGTTTGTGTTAGTCCACCCCTGTAACCTATCCAGATCTTGCTGCAATCTTTCCCTCCCTACTAGCGTGCTCACCTCACCCCAAATTTTGGTATCATCAGTGAATTTAAACAGGTTGCTTTTCACCCCGTCGTCCAAATCGCTGATGAAGAAATTGAACAGCGCAGGCCCAAGGACCAAGCCCTGGGGGACTCCGCTGCCCACTTCCCCCCAGGTTGAATATGACCCGTCCACCACCACCCTCTGAGTACGACCCTTGAGCCAATCTGCAATCCATCTGACTGTGTAGGCATCAATGCCACAGTCGCCTAGTTTTTTAATGAGGATGGGGTGGGAGACGGTGTCAAAGGCCTTGCTGAAGTCTAGAAAGACTACATCCACGGCAACACCTGCATCCATTGCCTTTGTGACCTGATCATAAAAGGCAATCAGGTTGGTCTGACATGACCTGCCCCTAATGAAACCATGCTGGTTGCCCTTAAGCATCATCCCTGAAGCCGGCCCATCACAGAAGTGCTCCTTGAGGATCTTCTCAAAGAGTTTCCCTAGGATTGAGGTAAGACTGACGGGCCTATAGTTGCCCAGATTGAGGTAAGACTGACAGGACTATAGTTGCCTCACCTCAGTCCTGGAAAAAATCATGGAGCAGATCCTCAAGAAATCCATTTCTAAGTACTTGGAGGAGAAAAACATAATTAGAAACCGTCAGCATGGATTCACCAGGGACAAATCATGCCTGACCAACCCGATTGCCTTCTACAACAAGGTGACTGGCTCTGCAGATGTGGGGAGATCAGTGGATGTGGAGTACCTTGATTTTAGCAAGGCTTCTGATATGGTCTCCCACAACATTCTCCCAGGCCAGTTAAGGAAGTACAGGCTAGCTGAATGGACTGTAAGATGGATAGAAAACTGGCTGGAGCATTAGGCTCAGAGAGTAGTAATCCATGGCTTGATGTCTAGTTGGCAGCCGGTATCAAGTGGAGTGCCCCAGGGGTCAGTCCTGGGCCCAGTTTTGTTCAATGTTTTCATCAATGACCTGGAAAATACACAGAGTGCACCCTCAGCAAGTTTGCAGATGACACCAAACTGGGGGGAGTAGTAGATACATGGAGGGTAGGGCCAGGATTCAGAGTGTACTCGACAAGTTGGAAGACTGGGCCAAAAGGAATCTCGTGAGGTTCAACAAGGACAAGTGCAAAGTCCTGCACCTAGGACACAACAATCCCATGCACCAGAACAGGCTGGGGGTGACTGGCTGGGCAGCAGCTCTTCAGAAAAGGACCTGGGGGTTATAGTGGACAATAAGCTCAATATGAGCCAGCAGTGTTCCCTTGTTGCCAAGAAGGCTAATGGCATACTGGGCTGCATTGTTGTGTGTGTTGCCAGGAGGTCAAGGGAAGTGATTATTCCCCTCTATTCAGCAATGGTGAGGGCACATCTGGAGTCCTGTGTTCAGTTTTGGGCCCCCCACTACAAAAAGGATGTGGACACACTGAAGAGAGTTCAGCAGAAGACAACAAAAATGGTGAGGGGTCTGCAGGACATTACTGATGAAGACAGGAAACTGGGCTTATTTAGTCTAGACTGAGAGAAGACTTAATAGCAACCTTCAACTACCTGAAAGGGGTTTGAAAGAGGATGGAGCCAGACTATTCTTAGTGGTGGCAGAGGACAGAACAGGAAACAGCAGTCTCAGGTTGAAGCAAGGGAAGTTTAGGTTAGACATTAAGCAGCATTTTCTCACTAGAAGGGTAGTAAAACGCTAGCACAGGTTACCCAGAGAGGTGGTGGAAGCTCTGTCCTTGGAGGTTTTTAAGATCCAGGTGGACAAAGACTTGGCCAGGATGATCTAGTTAGGGATGGTCCTGCTTTGAGCAGGGGGTTGGACTAGATGGGACCTGTGCACAGGAAGGCAAAAACCCCCACTGTCCATACCAAATCAGCTTGACCCTCTAGCCAAGAACCTCTAACTTTGGTTCTAGTAAGGAGCACTGGCACACCTCAGTCAAAATCCTCAAGCTTGGTTGTAGCCAATACCCAATGCCTCTGAAGAAGGCTTAAAAACATCCTGAACACACGTAGCAGAAGGGGGGTAAGTCAGCAATGTCCAGAAGCATAAGTACACCTAGATCTGACCAACCTCTTCTTGAACTCCTCCAGTGACGGTAAGTTAACAGCCTCCCCAGGCAGCCTATTCCACTGCCTCACTATTTTATCAGTGAGGATGTTTTTCCATGCATCTAATCTAAACTTACTTTGTTTCAACTTAAGCCATTGCTCTGCATCCTCCTCTCTGCAGCAAGAGACAAAAAGTGCTTTCTGTTATCTTTTAGGCAGCCCTTCAAGAATCTGAAGACAGCTATCATCTCCCTTCAAGCCCCTTTTCTGCAAGATGACTATGTCTAGCTTCTTTGGCCACTCTTCATATGACGCGCCTCCCAAGCCTTTGATCATTTTTGTTGCCCACCTCTGGACTGTCTCTAACTTCTCCGTGTCTTTTTTAAAACGTGGGTTTCAGAGCTACACATACTACTCCAGATGAGGCCTAACCAATGCTGAGTAGAGAGGCACTATCACTTCCCATGTCTTGCACCTGCCTCATTTGCCTTTCGTGCAGCTGCAACATGCTGCAGACTCTCAGAGTGTGTGATCTACCAAGACTCTCAAGTCCTTTTCCAGAGATGCCATCCAACCCTTGGCTCACCAAGGGTGTCCGGGACTACCTGCTTGCCAAAAAGGCGGCGTACACCCGGTGGAAGGGGGTGAAATCTCCAAAGAGGAGTATACCTCCTCTGCTCGGGCCTGTAGGCGGGCTGTTAGGAAGGCCAAGGCGGACATAGAGCTCGGATTAGCATCCCAGATTAAGGATAACAAAAAGTCCTTTTTCAAATATATTGGGAGGATGAAGAAGGCGCCGGGTAATGTGGGACCCCTGCAGGATACGCTGGGCAATCTGG
>NW_017728992.1:196158196-196158790 GCF_001723915.1 Gavialis gangeticus | reverse complement strand
AACTACTTCACAGTTAGGGCGGCTAGGAGCTGGAACCAACTTCCAAGGGAAGTGGTGCTGGCCCCTACCCTGGGGGTCTTTAAGAAGAGGCTGGATGCCTACCTGGCTGGACTCATTTGAGTCCCATTCTTGTTTTTGGGGTTTTTTGTTGTTCTCCTGCCCTGGTGGGGGGTCAGGCTAGAAGATCTACTAGGTCCCTTCCGACCCTTAATCTATGAAACTATGAAACCACGCGTCCCCCATTTATACTTGTGTTTGATTATTCCTCCTGAGGTGTAGCATCTTGACTTGTCCACAGTGAACTTCATCTCATTAGCTCTAGCCCAGCTTTCCAATCTGTCAAGATCCTTCTGAATTGCACTCTTATTTTTTTTTTTAAATAGGGGCACTACATTGGCCCTTTTCCAGTCCTATAGTACCTAGCCCATTTCCCATGACTTCATGAAAATCATTGCCATGAACTCAGAGATAGTCTCTGCCAGTTCCTTGAGTACCCTGGGATGAAGATCATCCAGCCCTGCTTACTTGAATTCATTCAGAGCCAACAAAAGCTCTCTGACGGTCTTTTTTTTTTTTTTTTTTTTTTTTTTTTTT
>NW_017728992.1:196145498-196158174 GCF_001723915.1 Gavialis gangeticus | reverse complement strand
TTTTCAGGTTTTTTTTTTTTTTTTTTTTTTTTTTTTTTTTTTTTTTTTTTTTAAATCTCCTGGCTCAGCTTGCCCCCTTCCTTATCTAGATACTCCTTATTAGGTACCTGGCTGCAACATAATTTTTTGTGAAGATGAAAGCAAAGTAGCTGTAGAGTAGGTCTGCCATCTTCGCATCTTCTGTTAGGAATTTCCCCTGGCTTGTCAATAGAGGACCCACAGCTCCCTCAGTCCTCCTTCTCTGCCCAACATACTTCTAGAACATCTTCTTGTTGTCTTTACCCCTCCTTTGCCAGGTCCAGGTCCTTCTTTAATCTTTGCCTTCCTGATTCACGTTTACTTTCATTTTCAAACTGGCGATTGCAGCGAAGATTAACATATTCCTTCCATTAATATATTTTAGAAAGAGTATGTTTAAAACATTCAAAATTAAGTGCGACTTGCATCTGTCAGATTTAAAAAAAATGAGGAAATGCTAAAATTCTGGATACTTTTCAATTCCTTCCTGTAATAATCACTGCATGAGTCTTAAGCAAGGTTTGAACCTGTAATACCACTGCATAGGTTTCTTTAACTCATTCAATTAGCTAGTAACTGTAGCCTGTTCTCCCTTTGTAATCAGCATGCACAATTCAAATAATCTCACATGATTACCATTTTTCCTATAACAAACGAACTAAAACCCTGAGGAGAATTATGCCACACTCTTCCTTTATTAGATATTTTAAATTCAGGCTGCCAAAAAGAAGTAGAATTTTCAGTTCACGGAAAACCTAATTTGTTTTGAAGGTTGGTTTGGTCTAATTCAGACCAAAACTATTTTTAACTTCCTGTTAACCAGCACTCTTGGATACTACAGTTGCTCAGCTGCTATTCTTGCGATCATCCAAGTGGACTGCTTCAAGTGTGCCCATGGAAGATGTACCAATAAGGCTTGCTCAGAAAGCAGGGAACATACAGCTTCTACTATATAGTGGTCCAAGGAAAAAAAAGTCTGCCAGAAACATACCTTATATTCAGCCAAAATTTGTCAAATTCAAGATGTTTGTCAAATACAAGTTCAAACTTAGCTTTGTCAGGAATTTTCCAACTAGCTTTTTCATGCATGATATTAATGATTCCCATCACTTATAGTGCCCCCTCCTCACCCCCAAAGAACTTATGTAATGTACACATGCACAGATAAATGTTGCAAGAAACATGGATTTCTTAGGGTGATCTCTTTTTTTTTTTTTATTGGACCAACTATGCAGTTGGGATAGAATCATTTACTTGCCTAACAAGCCCTACTTCACAAGTTTCCAAACATGACACAAACAAGTTGTGTCTCCACTTACAAGTAAGGTTGCAAAAGCTGTACAATTATGCAGCTCTGCCAGGCATCTCCCAGTTCAATTATCCCCGATTATGCGAGCAAGCTTCCTCAAATCAGTGCAACTAAAACAGACATAACAGTTCCCAAAGACAAAGTAGACCAAAGAAACAGACTATAGAACAGAACAAAAACAAGGCTATAACATTTTACCTGGAGATAACGAATGCTACTAAAACGCTGAACGTCTGCAAACCACTCCAAAAACATTAGTAAGGGGAAAGATGGACAGAGTAGAACAGAGAGTAGAAACCGTAAAGCATTATTGTAGCATCTATGTATTGAATTAAATCTTCAGATTCAGTGCTTTTTGCTTCCACAGGGCAATATCTGGTGCATGGAGTTTTGAAAGTTAAAATTGCACACTTTACTTCTTAAATAGTACTGCTTTTTTGGGAGCATCAGAACTGGACTGTTCAAATTACAGTAACAGGCAGCTGGTTTATTACGTCCTGTTCTTATAAGCATTACTGGTTACTCCTATAACAAGCCAAGTTTTTAATCTGTTTAATATCAAGTGGTTCATTGCAATGGGGATTTTTGTATCTGAGAAATATCTTTCATCATCACTACCCCACAAATATCTAGGAAATGACTGCTGTAGTCTCCATATGCCTACATACTAGCTGTATTTTAAGAGTACTCCTATAATAAATATAGGAACATTCAGGAGATTGCAACACCGATCTCGTCTTAAAAATCGACTACAGGCTCATTTCAGTGGCAAAGATTTGGCCAGGTTTATTGTCTACAAGTACAGCCCCAATATATTTTGGCCTAACAGGTATGTTGGACCAAGAATTAAGACATTTTGTAGCTGCGGCAAAATAGTTGGCACAATAGCATGCAGGCTCCCGTAGGCCCTTACAAAGTTCCCATACGATGATCAAAATAAAACCATGTATTGAATTCTCCCTGTCCCTTGAATGTCTCAAACTACCCTGTACCATGAGATTGCTTCACATTCTGACTTGGGCATTCCCATTTTAGTATTACCATGCAGCACTGGACTATCCTACATCTTGTACAGCCCTCTCCCCCTCCCATCTTCTGGGCAGAGTGCCCATTTGGCCCACGTGCCAAGTTTTGCTTACATAGGTGCATGCATTGGTTAGGTTTGGCCTACTCTGGCTAGTGCTCTAGCAAAGCCTGTGTGTAAGCAGTACATACTGATGAATGTTTCAACGAGGCGTACAGGAGTCAGGCACCACCTAGTCATCTTCCTTCTCCCTACCCAGATGTGTTTTCTAAAGAGCGAGTTTGGCCCCATTATCCAACAGGTTAATTTAGGCAAAGTCCAGAAAGCCACTTCAGATTACCTTATCCATTTTTTATTTTCTAAAGAGTCCAGCACCCAGCAAAGAAAATGGATGTGGGGCTGGGGCACATGACTTCTGAGGAGAGGCCGAGGGAGCTTGGCTTATTTAGTCTGGAGAAGACCGAGGATTTAATAGCAGCCTTCAACTACCTAAAGGTTGGTTACAAAGAGGATGGAGCTGGACTGTTCTCAGTGGTGGCAGATGACAAAATAAGGAGCAATGGGCTCAAGCTGCAGCCAGGGAAGTTTAGGTTGGATATGAAGAAAGACTCCTCTTCCGAGGAGGGCAGTTAAGCACTGGAAGAGGTTACCCAGCGAGGTTCTGGAATCTCCACCCTTGGAGACTTTTAAGTCTTGGGTAGACAAAGCCTTGGGTGGGATAATCTAGTTGGGGAAGGCCCTGCTTTGAGTAGGGGGTTGGAATAGATCTTGAGGTCCCTTCCAACCCTCATTTTCTATGATTTTATTTCTGATCCAAGGGAGCTGCCTATTTTCTGCCATGGGTATTGCTCATGCTTCCGGGCTTTGCTGGTTGCCACCCCCCCCGCCTTTCCTGTTGTGTGTGTGTCACTGAGTTTTTAATCTTTTCTAGAGGCACTGGGTGGTGGCTATAGCTAGGGCTGGGGATTGTCACTGGGGTGTGCCAATTCTCCCTCTAGGAGCAAAGCCAGAGGTCCCTAGCTAGATGGTCTTGCTCCTCCACTCAAAGTCAGACCGACTGCCCTATTTGGGACCAAGAAGGAATTTTACCCCATGGTGAGACTGGTATGAACTGTGGGGAGTTTTCCCTTCCTCTGCGGCAGCGGGCATGGCTCTCTACTTAGGACCTCTTCAGCATATATTGACAACATTGTATAGAAACGATATTGGCTGCTGTGGTTCCCCTGCTTTACCTGGGGAAGGTTAGGGTGTTAGGTCTATGTTGTCAGGGTTGAAGGTAGCCTTATGTAGAGATTAGATTATGGTTTGGATGGGACTGTTTGGATAGGGAAGGGGGTTGAACTAGATGACCTATGGAGGTCCCTTCCAGCCCTACTTCTCTACAACTATGACTTCATGCCCAAATCCAAAGAAGCAACAGGATTTCAGTCCTCTTGAGATTGGAAGGGACCTCAAGCTTCTTCTCATCACACAACCCTCAGGTGTTGTCTGAGGGTGCAAATACCTTTTCTGTTGCTTACATAGCACCTCTACAAGTGTGTTTATTGAAAGTGCATAACTCCTCCCCCTTCCAAAAATAATTAGCACAAACGAGATAACCATGAGCTTAGCAAACTCCACCCAACATACTTTTCACTCCCGTCTCCAATTCACTGGATAGGAGATATAGCTCTCTCATGGTTATCTTGTTTGTGCTAATTATTTTTGAAAGGGGAAGGAATTATGTACTTTCAATATATACATCTTCACACTTTCTGGCCTCTAAACAGATATACGTGGAAGATACAAGCATGTATACGAATGTAAAAATCCTTATAAACAAGACAATACAAATTAAAAAGGAAAGTCACATGACAGCAGACTCATTTTCAGTTAGACGCTCACTGTTATCCTGTTTGTGCCAATTATTTTGGAAGGTGGCTTTGCAAGAAATTATGCCCTTTCAAGAAGCACGTCTGTAGCAGGTGCTCTGTAAGCAACAGAAGAGGCATTTGTACGTATCATACGAAATCAAGTCAAACTTGTGGATAGGGCTGATCAATTTCTACAAAAAAAAAAAATCAAAGCAATCTGCTACTAGCATTAAGAAGCAGAAATTAAATGTTGAAAAGCTACAGTAACAGACACCATTTTACATTCAATGCATATTTATACACCTGAAAATTGATTGCTGACAAGTCTAACAATAAAAATTTAAAATATTGAGCATCCACAACAGTGTTCACAATTAAATTTTAAACACGAGTAGAAATGCCTTCACAGAACAGCTCCACTATCAGTACATTCACAAAGTTGTACTAAAATTGTTCTTATATGAAAGTACTACTATCATATGTTCAGCATAGCTTTTCATTGTACTTGCTAGAAAACACATATGTGAGCAACTCACAATTTTTACTGCGTTTACTGTTACAAAATATGGAGTTAGGGCAATACCATTACTCTTATTTTATAGATGAACTGAGACATGGAGAGATTACTGGTCAAGGACACATGAGAATGGAGGAGCTAAAGAATTTAAATCACAAATTCCAGAACATGAACAGTGCACCCTCTGTTTGTGCAGGGAGTTGGATTAAACAACCCCTGAAGTTCCTTTTAACTCTATAAATTTTAAACTCCAGGGATGAAGGATGCAGCATTATTGTTTCTGGTGCTTGGATGCCACGGCAGAATCCAGAACCAAGCTTAATACCTCAGCTACCCAACTAAAGTGGATGGGGAGAGTTAGCCAGCTAAGGTACAAGCTGAAATGCTGAAGATTGGTGTACTTTAAACCCTACCCTTTCTGGGGCTTAGGCACCTTGCATGTGCTACCTAGAAATAGCTCTATCCACAGTCCAGAACACTCTCCTGAAAATGGAAAGGGTTTATAGAAGGCCAAGGAGGAGCATTTAAAGGCAGGGCTGGAGCTGAAGAGATGGTACTGATGGTGGCAGCCGTGTTTTTATACAATAGCTCAGTGATTAGAGCACTGACCAGTGTTACACATCTAGATCCATTTCTCTCATCAGACTGAGGGGACCAAAACCCAAATCCACCATTTCCCAGACAGCATCCTAAACACCAGGGTACCAGAGATGAAAGGACTTTCCTCTTCCTTTTGAGGATTTTGTACAGTGCAGGAAATAATTCAAGATTAATGGATCTAGAAAGAAGGAGCATAAGTCTGTAACCCCCCCTTGTTTGAGCACACACCTGGGAGTGGAAGAGCTCTGGGTTCTGGTCTCAGCTCTAGGGACTATTTCAGAACAGTGTCCAATGACTGTTCAATGTACCCTATGCTTGCTTTCTTTTGGAGAGTAAAGGCACTCTCCTTGGGGGTAAAAGATGCAGCTTTGACTCCCTGTGGTCCCCTGGACAGAAGAGAGCTTAAAATCCTTGTCTGCCACTTGATGTCTCTTCTGCACTATACAACAGCTTCAAGAAGAGATGGAGAGGGCTCACTGGTTGAGGCACTCCCCAGGCAGGAGGGAGATTTGAGCTTCAGAGACAGTCCTCAGAAGACAGAGGCTCTGTCTTCTTTTCTCCCCCCCCCCACTTCCTTAAGTAGAAACTTCCAGCGCGTTGTGTACAAATTCCTGTCAGGTAGGCAGTGAATGCCTACAACAGACATTTCAGAGCATGTCTTCCAAATCAAGCCCCTTAGGGGAGACAGGCAGCAGAGGTGTATGTATTATGCATCATGTATTATGTACCCTCTTCTCTGGATCCTGACCAGGCTCAGGTGCAAGCAAGGAGCTGAGCTGCTCAGCTCTGTCAAGACTGAGGCGCTTTGGGGACAAAGAAGCAGACCTTTAGGAGCCTAGGGGGACTTAATGTCAAAAACTAAGGCTTCTATCTAGTTTACATGCATTTGGAGTTAGGCAACACTTAAGCAGGTGTCTTTAGGGTTTCAGTTTTGCACATGGGCTCCCAAATTCCATCTAGGGTTCCTTCTTGGATATGATCGTTGGTAAGGTTTCTCTCAAGCAAGCCACAGATTTTGCTGTATATGGCTATATGACCAGACAGTCCTCTTCCTCAACACCCCTATGTGTTTGGCTCCTCATGCTTGTTCTTTCCCCTACTTAATTGTGAATGTTTCAGGCCCCAAAACTGGACATGACTTATCAAGAACCATGCACATATACAGCACTGCAGAAGCACTATATAATACTGAGATTTAATTTGATCAGAGCACTGCATGCATATTAAAGGATCATGTTTTCACACTCTTTAGATGGGTAATGTAAAATAATGCTCTATAATCCAATTCCTAACAGGTAACATTAGTTGAACAAGCTAAACGTACAGAAAAACCACAGGCATGTTTAAGCAAAGCATGGCCTCCAAACTGAAAGTTCATACTAGCTTGACTGACCAAGTCCTAGTGGTACAAAGAATTTCAAAATTAATATAAATTCCTTTATTCCCTTCTTTAATAAATCGGTATAGTAAAATGAAAAACAGAAGTATGAAAACTGATTGAGCAGTCTGGTATATATAAACAACTACTCAGATTATTAGTGTTAAAAAAGACAAAATAGCATCAAGAAATACAGAAAACTCATGTGACTAAACCAGGAATGGGCAAAATATGGCCCGCAGGCCAGATCCGGCCCACGAAGCCATTCTATCCGGCCCGTGGGGCCCCTAAAAAAATGTAGGAAATTAATATTTCTCTGCCCTTGGTTCCTGTCAAAAATGCAGGAACCAAGGGCAGTAGGACCCAGGGGAAGCCTAGTGGGCTCCAACAACAGTGGGGCCTGCCCCACCCTACAGCCAGAAGCCCCAGCCAGGGTTTCTGGACTGGGAGCACAGGGCTGCCCCGGAGTGGGAAGCTCAGGTAACTGGGGGGGAGGGGGGACCCCAGGCAGGGAAGGAGTGCAGGGGTGGGAAACTGTTCCTCCCCACCCACACCCAGTGTCCTGTACTGCAGCTGCTTGCAGACTGCGTGGGCTGCAAGCACCTGCAGCGTGGGGCACCAGGCATGGGAGGGGCCACTCCCCCCCACACTCAGCTTTTCTCTGGGCTCCTTCCCTGCACGGAGCAGGCACAGGCAGTCCCAGGCAGGCTGTGAGCAGCTGCAACGTGGGGCACTGGGCATGGGGTGGGGAGGGGCTGCTTTCTCCGCCCCTTGCGCTCAGCACCACCTGGTAACCTGGCTCCACAGACCTCTGCCAGCCTGCGCCCTGCTTTGGGCCCCACCGGTGCTCGCCTAGGGACATTGGTCCCAAGACATTAGGACATTGGTCCCAAGATGGTGACCAGGGGGCGGGGCACCTGTCAAGGGGCAGGGCTACCCATGCAACCCTTGACAGTCTGCCAAAACTGGGTAAGCAGCCCTCCGCCCAAAATAATTGCCCGCCCCTAGACTAAAAGCTGTATCAGTTAAACTTCCTCCCTTTATTCACTGTCTAGACTGAGTATTTTTACTGTATCCTCAGCGAAGACATGACTGAATTAAACATTAAACTTGTTGAATAAGAGTGGCTAGTTCATTTCTTTTGTTAGCCTCAAATAAAATACCAAGTAAAAACTGGCTCACATGGATAACCTCCCTACTGGAACAGAAACGCTTACTAAAACACTGCTTTGTCTATGAAAGCTTCCATACAAAACACAGACCTTCAAGTTCAAAGACATTTTTTTGTTTCAATTTAAATGATTCTGAAATTTTTCCCTGTCCAAAACATGCCTCCATTTGCTAAATTTAAAAGAATTTCAGGCATTTAAAAAAAATTCTTCAAAACGTAAACTTGTATAGACCAGAAGTATGTATTATGTATCATTATAGTAGACATAAAAAGAATTGCACTGAAAAAAACAAAATGCAAGGCATTCATAAATACATTCTTGTGTTTAAGGAAGGATTTGAAGAACTTCATATTTAAAGAGAATCGGACAAGATCTGTTGCATCCAGAATATAGGCCCTGAAAACCTCATGTCCTTTTAGGAAAATATATTCAAGGACTTAATACAGAAAAATAAGACTTGTTTTTTGTTGAACACATTTTGATTTTTAAAAAATGTTATATTTAAGAGCCTGCAAGCACCAGCCATCAACACACAAAAAACATATTATGTCTAGTTATGCCAATTGGTTTACTCTCAGACTTTTTACACTTGAAACTGTTAGCTCGGTTCCTGACAAATTTCTACCAGAGGCTGAAATGTTATGGATGTAGTCAAGCACCTTTTAAAAGGAAAGACATTCTTATATCTAAAGCCCACACATATTTTTGCAGCTTCTAAAAGGACAGAACAGAAATAGAAATAGTTCTTTACACTTTTAAAGAAGTGCTCTGAAATCGGAGAAAGATTAAGTATTTTGTTTTGGGTAGCAACATTAATCACTCTTCCCTGACAGTAAACTTAAAAAGGAGATAGTAAACCTTTAGGGCTGTTGGACAGGTAACAAAAACAGTCCCTTTTTCAGCAACCTTGTCACATAATCTGAGTTTTAGTAACAAACCTCATTCTCTACCATGTTAACTCTCTGCAGCATCTGTCACTGCTATGAATGGTTGATCATAAGTACCTCTGTAGTCATCTCAATGCTATTAAGCAGATGGCAGCGCTAAATCCGAATGATGTACTACATCTCCCTAGTGGACTTTGTTTCCATATACTACCATTATTCTACAATTCCTCAGTGATAAATCTTATGTATTCTAGAGAACATTAAATAGTGAGCTGACAACAGCAATTGATTTATTAGCAGTAGTTTGCCTTTGCCCTATTATTGTCTTGCAAACACTTGTGTAGATCATGTGTGGAATTGCCAGGGGATAGAGGCTGTTGCCCTAATGTTTCTATGGCATGTTTTAGGAAATTTTAAATTTAATATTAACAAAATTTTTCTTTCCAGTGAAATTTTTAAATTCTGGTCTGCAGATTTACAGCAAGTCCCTGCTAAAACTTTCTTCTATATGTTATCCTAATTGGATGATTTCTATGATTTAAAAAAAAAATCACTCCAGCATTAAGCTATTAAATACCAATTTCTTGTGATCATAAATCTTAGTAAGAGATCACTGCCTGATGTGCAGTATTACGAACATCTTTACTGGAATTCAGTTTTGTTGTGTACAAACACATACACATGAAGTCAATAAAAAACACGCGCGCGTCAGGCACTACCGGGGAGCAACAAAGGGTTGTTTTGAGAGTATTTAACACCTGTGGCTCAAGCTATATTTAAAACCAGTAACTTTTGCTACATACAGAAGTAACAGTATATGTTAAATTATTACCCATCTATGCAGGACAGCTTGCATGAAGAAATTACTGAACATATAATGCAAAAGTTGCCTGCAGAAAACTATATAGCACGGCATATGGCAACATTAATTTTAGTCTTTTTGCTTTCCTTAGTTTGGCATGGAAAAATCTACCAGGAAAGTTCATAGCTTTTGACAGTTTCCATTATACTCTGGCTATTTACAGAATGCTGGCTGGCTGACAGTTGCACAAGTGTTTGCTAACCTCCAATTTTCAAAAGCCAAGCAATACTGTTGCTTAATTCATATTAGTACATGCCTAATTTTTTTTTAAACTTTAATTAGACTGCTTTAGCATTTTAAAATTAGTTTTAGTAATTCATATGAGCTTAAGTTTCACTTGAAATTAACCCCTAAATGTTGTGTTGTAACACAGTTCTCTCTCATTAAAGTCAATGGAAATGACTAGCTAAATCTAATCAACTCTGAGAAAGATCTACTTAAAATGCACTTTTACTGCCAAAGGTAATTTGTTAAAAAAGGCCCCTGAAAATGCTCTCTATTATTTTTTGATTTAAACTATAAACAAGTGATGTGGTTGATGCAAAATTTTAATAACCAAAAACAACTGCAGAGAAACCTCAAATACAGTCTCCTTCCCTGATGATATGACAACAGGTTTTCAAGCAAGGCCCAAGACTGACCGGCATCAGGAATCACCACCCTTAAGCACTATTACAAAAAACCAACATGTCATCAGGAGAATTAAAAGTGACATCACTTCAACTCTCGCAGCTGGAGGCTGGCGATTACAACAATATTGGTGATAGGGTGGGTGATAAGAAGAGGGAAGGTAGTTTGCATAAGGAGAAAAATTTGATCACGAGATTATATTAGGAATCAAATACCCTAAAACACAGAGACAAATAATAATCGTATCACTCCCTCCAATCTCCATCAGCTACTGACATCTCAGGAAAATGGTAAAGAGGAAGAGTATATAGAGTGAAGGGTAGAGCGCCACAGGTTAAATATAGCCAGTTATATGGAGAGAAAAAGTGCGTGTGGAGGGAGGTGGGGGTGAGGAGTGGAAAACAAGAATACACTTTATTTTACAAAACTGTACTGAATGTCAGCTTTACATTAAAGATGTGCCGGCATGGGATAACAATCTCATCACAAGTCTGAAGAAAAAAATTCCCTTTTAAGTAAAAGACTTCACTACTTTCAGAAAAGAAGACTAAAGATGCCTGTTATTTAACAATAATGATCACAAATAGTTCTCTATTCTCAAAATGTCTTTTTTTGCAATTAGGAATCCTAACAAAAAGCAGGCAATGGGAACAGCGTAGGTAGTGCCCCTGACTAGTGCAAGTGCGTTTCTAGAACTAGCTCCATCGCTAGTGTTTTCTACATTAAGTGTGGGGAATCTCTCTGAATCCTATGGCTTCTCAAAATAAGGATTAAATTTTTAAGTGCCCCCAGTGTACTACACAGGAAAATTGTTCTTTCAATGTTGACCGAGTATGAAGAGGCCTGTTAATCCCAGAAGAAACACAGCGTAGTAAAACGAGAGAGTAAACAGCAATTTAATTATAAATCCATTACATTTTAAAGTATTACTTGGTGGTCCTTAAAAACAATCAGGCATTTCTTACCCTCTTTTTCTCATTAATACCTCTTTAACCCTGGTAATCTGAAAATTAAATGAGGATACTCATGACAAAATAGGAGGCTATTAGAATGTCCTTAACTTTTGGTATCATAAACTAAAACAAAACCTTACAGCTACACACACACACACACACACACACAAATAAAAAGAGTGTACTGTGTGTTATCTTATATTCATTATAAAATTAACATTTTAAGTGAGAAAAAGCACACTTTTACAGGCTAATCAAAGTATTACCACTTTAAAACATGAGAATCTTGTGCCTCAAACATGTCATTTTCTTTCTTCCTTTTATAATGAAAGCAGGCTATCAAAATGGTTTAAAGCTATATATCAAAGTGATTTCCTTCAATTTCCTCCATAATTTGTATCATAATAAACACATTTAAATATATTCCAACATTATAAGAATCTCTCAGTGGTTGCAAATGACACATTGCAATATGGGCAACCATTTGATTTTCAAATTACAGACAGGAATGTTGTTCAGTGTAGCTCAGATGGTTGTTTAAAGAGCTTTGGTTTTACCTGCCAATATTTAGGGATAATCCTTGTTGCCAAGCTGTGCAACATGCAAGAAAATGTGAGCCTGAGTCACAGGAGAAATTTCATGTTTTTCTCCACCATGAATTCTTCCTACTTTGTGAAACAAATGTTAAAAGAAAATTCAATTTGGACTCCAGTGTCCAGTACAGCAGTGCCCAACCTTCTGGTCCTGTGGGCTAGATGAGTGGAGCAGGGCCAGTCCATGGGGCAGATCCTGAAGGCAAGATCTGGTTCACAGATTAGACCCAGCATGGGGTTTGAGTGCTCATGTAATCTTGCATGTTGGCGTGGCTTCCATGCACCAGATCCAGCTGCAAAGGACCCCTCTGAAAGCTGTGGCAATTAATACTGCCAGCACCCCACACATCAAACTTCTGGCCTTATGTGGAGCCCCATGGACTGGATGACATAGCCCCATATGCCACATGGGCTAGAGATTGGGCACCACTAGTCTAGTGCTTACGCTATGGGACTATAGTACAGACATAACACAAAGTAGCCACATTAAAGTAGTTCTGCAGGGTTGTGCAAAACTTTGGTCACCTATTTGAAGGAGATTCAGCAGCCAAATCTTTGAATCCAAATCTAAAATCAGGACACCCATGCATCTTTCCAAATTGAATCAGAAGCCTCCAACTCAAAACCGGAGAGATTCTACTATAGACACAGCTTTATACGTTTTTGCTACGTACCTCGAGGTACTAGGTGTGGCTTGTTAACGCTGAGATAGTGGGACAAATGGAGCATCCTACAGGAGCACAGGGGAGTTCCCCCATGCTCTGTGGTGGACCCGGAAGTGGACCAGAAGTACTTCTGGTCTATTCCTGGGTCCGCCACAGAGGACCCTCCCTCCGGCTTGGCAACTGGTGCTTCTTGGGTCTGAGGGGCACTCAGGGTC
>NW_017728992.1:196137426-196145331 GCF_001723915.1 Gavialis gangeticus | reverse complement strand
GGGGGGGGGCATGGGAGGGTCCCAAGCGCACTCAGCAGCACCTGGAAGTGGAGTGGAAGTAGCCCTCCCCCAAATGCACTCCTGTGGGATGTTCCATTCACCCCAGCATCTCAGTGTTCACAAGCTACACCTGGTACCTCGAGGTACCAGGAAAAAAAACATATAAAAGCTGCGTCTATTTCCGAACCGCTGATTCTCCAAATCAGAATTGAATCTTCAGATTCAGCTCAAATCGAATTGGGACAGTAATCTGAATCCGCAAATTGAATCGCTGTCCCCCAAATCGAATACTGCCCACTTCACACACCCCTACAGTTCTGCACAGATCACACAATAATTAAGATTTCATGGACAACAATCAGTACATTACATTGTATGTTCCATTTTCACGTGCGCATGCACTTAATTTGGACATCCACCAAAATTTTTAAAAATTATACTAGTTGTTTATGAAAGCCTGAAACCTAGGAAGAACAAATCCCAACAACTTGTTTAGTTCAGTAACTTGGCAGCGAAACCTAAAAGTGTGTGCACTAAACTGTCAACACTAAAACAGCAAAGCAAAATACAACTGGCACCATCTGAAATTCAAGTGTGAAAACTATATTTGGTATGATCTCTACACTAAGAAAAAAAATCAGGTTGCCTGCAGTTGTTCTTTAATGGCATGCTGCACAAACCCATTCTCTGTAGGTCCTGTGAATTTACACACCAAAACAATGATCCTTCATCAACTTTTGGTGTCTCACAAACCTTGGCAGCAGGGAGATTACAAGTACTAAAACGTTTCACAGTGGTCAGAAACTTCAAAACATTCACTGTTCTTGTTTGACGTTTGTGTAATCTGAACTTCACTGTCAACATTTTATTGTGACCAGTTTGGCTTATGTTGAGAATTTACCTCTGAAAACAAACATCTAAACTCACGCTTGACAAGATGGCATCAAAATATTTCCTCAGTTGTCAGGGGTAGACTTGCATTTTTCTCAACCGTGTAGTGAATTAGGGTCCTTGTGATTTCTCTGGTCATACCGCACTCCTACAAAAGGGCTTAGGTAAAAGTGATCCTATTTGTTTCCTGGTAGGCTGAATACTGTCATTTACATTAGTACACCCTTAAACTACTACAAAGACCAGTTATATCTGCCTCTACAATTAGATACATAACACTTTCAAATCCAAGTCGCCATAAATACCAGTAACAAGAGCGGGATCATAAAACCAGCTTATCTGCATATGGCATTTTTAGCACTATGACCTTAACAAAATATTAAAATTTCTACAATAAGCAGCACCGGAATGTGTGAAATAATTGCATTAAATCTACAGGCACTGAAAACTATACTTTTTTTCTTTTGATTCTTGATTGTTCCCCTCCCCCAAAGTTCCAACAAGTGAGCAAAAATCCCTTTATTTTCTTCAAAAGAATGCACCTTCCAAGCACCTCATCCTATAATTGTAGAGCAAATTGCTTAAGACTTCTGTCCTCTGCAATTTGGCATATTTGAATCACAAAAGAAAAAAAAAACCCAAGCCATAAATTAATATGGGTTCATTATTTTTCAGAGTGTTTCTTTTCTCATTTGTAAGTGGAATATTACTGTAACTTTGAGCAATGTCAAGAATTTCACCAACACTGATAAGGCTCTGTTTGCTCAGCTAAGAGAAAGCAAAATCCTGAGAAAACGAGAATACCTTCCTTACTCTGATGGGGAAAGAAAAGCAAAATTATAATCCTGTAGATTTTAAGGGGGGGGGGGGGAAATCACTCTACAGAAAACTAAACCAAAATGTGGTGTCAAAAGGAAATGCAAGCAAGTTGTCTGTGTTTTAGAGTACTGCTGAAGTATATGAGCAAGATACTTCAACGCTGCTTACTTCTGGAGAATGGCCAGCTCAACAAGCTCTCCATGTCAGATGATTCAACACCTCATACAAATAATGCCTCTTTCCTAAAAAACATGGGTTCCTTTCAGGGAATTATAAGAGAAGAAAAAACTCTTGAGAAAGCCTCCTGAAGCTGCTGAAAACAATTTGTGGTTATATATTTTTTTCCAGATACCTCAACTCCTTGTTTTCCTTGTTCTTTTCAACCGCCTTTGAAAGCAATTTGTCATCTTTTGTACTTACCTGACACTAGAGAAATGCGTAAAACCACAGGCAGCTGCTAATAAGCCTATTAAACAGTACAAATGTTACAAAATAACATTAAGAAGAAATGATTTTGTACTGAAAGTAAAATTAGCTATCTGATACCAGGAGTCTTCAGCTATAAATACAATAGGGTATAATTCTTACCTTTGTGCTTGGGTGCTATAGCTGTTATCATAGGAATCATAACTTTGCTCATCATAAGCAGTGCCATATCCATCATCATACTCCTGCAAGCATAAAACAAAAACATAATTTACAACACATTCCATAACCTTAAAGAAAAAATGATAAATACTAATACCACTATCTACTGATATCTAAATTTATGCAACAAAATGGTTTGTGGTTTTAATGGTGGCCTTATTTTTACTCTGAGTTATTAAACGCATTGTATTTTATGGTTACTTACCACAGAGAAACTGTGGTTCTGCAAAGGTCTACCTCTCTGTATTAAGATCTGAAGGACCCTTCCCCCCTCTAGCATCACAACATTTCAAGAACCTTCTGAAAACCACTTCTACTTTGGAGCTTTTCTGGTACCAAACATCTGAACTTCAAACTATGGAAATGACCAAACAATCCCAAATGCCTTGGCCTTTGACACAACATTCACAACTACTCTAAGTGTCAGACAGTCCAGTAACAGAGCCAACACCCTTAAAAAGCCATGGCTCCTTTATTAAGCAGGCATTTTACTTCTTTAAAATAGCCTCCAAATATTCTTGCTTGTTTGAGTCTAGTGAACAGCAAAACACTTTGGAAGGTAAGCTGGATTCTAATTAAACAACGGATTGGAAAACTGTCTGCCCAAAAGAAACATCAGATCTACACGATAAAATCAAGAGCAGAGCCACACAGATAAATGTGCACAACTCCAGATTTGGTGGGGGGTGAAGAATAACAAAAGCTATGTGTGTGATATTGTCTTACCCTGGTAAAGTGAATTCTAGGTCTGTACAGAACCAATGCTAGCTAACTTTCACCACAATACAATGTAAAACTTCATCCATCTTTAACAAGTACCAACTAAAAACTGCATTCCCTTTGCTTTGATGCTCCAGAGTTTAGGAATCGATAGCTTTCTAAAGGCTTATTCTAGCTAAATAGCTCAAAGGTCTTACTTGGTTCTTAGGGTATCCAATACAGTTTCCCCAAGAGAAAAAACAAAGCTTTGAGAAGACACATAGGAGACAGATGATCTGATTATATGCAGTTCAGATGCCTCACTCAGTATAAAATCTGGAGTAAAGATAGAGAATAACTCATGCACTCTCCTATAGATGTAACTGCAATTAAAATGGTACTGATAGAGATAAATGGAGCAAAGCAACCTTTCAAAAGATCTGAAAGCACACATTAATCCTGTCAACACAACATTAAAGTTAGTAGTATAGGTTTTCTACTGGCCGGAAAACACCAGATCCATAAGAGGAATCTTCTGATGACAGGAAGCTGAAAACCCATCCAGGAGATGATAAACTAAAAGGTATAGGCAGAATACCAGGAAAGGCTAAATGCAATATTCCATAATCAGTTAGATGGGGATGGCACTTGGTGACCAAATATCTGATTCCCATAGACAGAACATTTTCTGAAGATAATGGTTCCAAACAAATGGCTTTCTAGACTGTAGCAGAATATTACAGAATAATATTCTGTACCAGAAGTGGTCAAGCAAGATCCTTTCAGCTGAATAATGGATGAAAAGTGATTCCACACGAGTGGAACAGATGGCATATCTGATGAGGCATGTAGCCGTGGTAGTGTCCCAGGAAATCTAGGGGGATTCATGTACCCATACCATGTAGCTCGCACTAGAGCAGGCAGCATAGTCTAAATCTGTTTTCCTGAACCTTTCTTGACTACCATTGATATTAGTGGAAAGGCATAAAAGGAATCCCTTGGCCGAGCCTAGCGGGACTGTGTCTGTGACAGTATTTCCCTTTTTCCTATGAAGCAGAAGCAAGGGTTCTTCACAGCATTGCATGCTGTGAAGCAGTTTATGACCAGATGGGCCCAATCCTCCAAAAGCAGGTTCAGAGTCTCTTTCAAAGACCACTTGCATTGTTCCTGCAAGACTGAGCAGTGTGTTAGATGTTTTCTTTCCTTGTCAGATGACATGAGCTGCCCCAAACACCAATCCCACAGGGCAACTGCGTCCCGACAGTTATGGCAGACAAGAGCCTAACGATTTACTGATGCAGTATGCAGGCATCTGGTACCAACATGACTATTGACCAATGGCAGAAGAGACTTCAGAGCCACACTATTAGCTCTTCTGCAGAATATAAATAGTGTCGGATCTTCTCCAGATCCCAAAGCATCAGCTATCAGCTCCTGGTGACATGCTCCCAAACCCCAAAATATCTGCTTAACGTGATAAGCCAAAATACTAAGGAGAGAGGACTGAAATAAACTTCCTTCATTACATGATCAGGGGACTTTTACTATTGGAGGGTCACGGAAAGTTTTGGAAAGCTAATAGAGAGATCTCACACCTGACCCAGAATAGGAAGGCAGGGACAGAAAGAATAATCTTAAAAGAAAAAAAAGGGCAGCAGGCTAAGATACCCTGCATCTTAGACCTCCTATGGCAATCAAATAAGCCTCAAAGTGGGATGTGGTCTGGGGGAAGAGTATGGTTTTGTCTCTACAACAAGGAAGACCAAATGTGAGGTTAGTTCACTTTAATCTCTCTCCATCAAACAATAACCACCAAACTTGGTTCAATATGCTTCTAGTATTATCATCTCTTGCAGGCTATATTGTTATGTCAATTTTGGCCGTCAGCAAAGACAATACAAAAGGACTTAAGCAATACATTTCCTTTCCAAGTTTCAGTATACGGTACTTTTCCACCGTGTGGTTTTCTTTTTCATTGGTAGCTTTACCACTTCTCTGGTTAATGATACCAGACTTGTTTCATTTTCATAAGCTTCTTAAGTAAATCAGTCACCAGTTCATTTATAATCCACTATTTAAATGTATCAACCTACTTCATCTTCACAACAAAGCAACAGGATAACCCATTCAACCAAAACAAAAGGAACAGATTCAAGGTAAACTATGAAGTCACGTGCCCTCTCTTTCTCTGGTCTAATACACCCTTATTATATAAAAGACAGGAAAATAATATATGCAAAATAGTAAAATACTCAAATCCAAACTTCTTCTCCCCCCGCCCCAACAGATTCGCCTTAAAAAGAAACCAAACATGACCAGTTTAAGTATGTTTTAAATTTTTCCTACAATTAAGTCTGGCATCTTATGTTGTCATTTTCTCTATATTTGGAAAGTATTTAAATGCTGCATGTTTAATGCGACTTGGCCAGTGTTGCATGTAACCCTCTAGTTTAAATTTTAGATAAGTCTCCATAATTTGAATACTTAGGGAAATTAGCCTGCAATTTATTTCTGAAATGAACTTGTAGTTCTCCAGAATGTCTTTTTTAACATTGTTTATAAAGCATCAATGGGCAGTACACGTTTGGCCATCTAATAACATGCATTATCCTAAAATATTGTGATCATTTACATGAACATAAGTAACCAACTATTGTGCTGGATTACATAGTAGAAATCCGATGAAGAGTTAATTATGTTAGTAAAGTATTTGTTTAAAGAGTTTCAGTGCACTACTGTTCCAGTGTATAAAAATCTTTTTTTTTTTTTCTTGCAGGGTGGGAAGGGAAGGGAAAAATCCCTCAGAACCAAAGATGATGCCGTTTTCAATTTTCCTTGTTCAAGTTACAACATCGTCCTTTTAAACCAGGAAAGAAGATGCATGACTTCTAGGGGGAAGCAAGCCAACTCCAGAAACGAGTTACACATTTATTACAGAAGCACCAGTTGCTTCCAACCTACCAAAAGGTTAAGGACCAAGAGGCTCGTCTTTCATCTTCTGCATGATAGCTTGTTCTGTTGCCAGTTTACCAGGCTAACCTATATAATTCATTCTTCCCAGAATCATTTGTATAAAACAGAAAAGACTTTAAAGCATGCTGCATACACTATACACAATAATACACATCTATAAATGATACAAATCACTTTACGAACTGAAGTGTATTCTGGATAGCACTTGAACCATAAATTGGAAGGGGGCAGTTTTTCGATTTTCTTCTATAGGAATTATATATGGATTATCTTAAAATTCCTAGATGGGAAATCTTCTTTAAAGGGATTAGACAGTTTTCACGTAAAGTGTCCGTGAAACGCACGTAATATGTTCTTCCTCGCCTCACTGAGGCAGCGTCCTTAGACAAGAGGCAATGTTCAAGAAAGATTTGTAACATTGGTGGACGGTTCTTGGAGGGTGAGGAAAGCTAGAAGGACAGGGCGTAGTGGCATTACTAACAAGTGTCCCAGTGCAAAGTGTAGGAATTTACAATAGGATGAGGCGAATCAGCTAGGGTAGAAGCAAGAATATTCTTGGAAAGGCAAGAGCCCTGAAGGGCAGGAACAGCCATTGCCCTTATGAAAGGATCTTATTATATTAAGCTAGCGCGTACTTCAAGCCACTATAGAACTATTAAGTTTATTGGCCAGCATCTAAAGCCAACTGGAGTCCTATCACTATGAGTGCTTACATACAGATTGTAGGTGCCTACTTAGAGGGATCATATTTCTATTTTTGTCTGTACTGAGACTAACACACTCCTGGCAGGTGCACAAGATTTTTCTCCCAACTGATTTATGAAAATGTGAAAAATGTTTTATTTTCTGGTGTAATCAGAAAGTCAAGAATGGATGATTGAGAAATAAAACTGAGTTGTAGATGTAATAAAATAAATGAATCCCCTCTAAGGTTAAAAGACCATGATCTCAAGTCCTGTCTTCTCACATAACCCTCTGAATTTATACCCACTTCCACAGGGTCACCTGCCAATTTGGTGAATGACTCCATGTGTGGCAGTTTTAGACCTGCTGCAGACACAATGCTCAGCATTGCCATTAAGAGATCTGCTAGAACTACCATGTTGCTGGTGGGAGTAGGGACCAAGTCTTGTGAACAATGAGGTTCAGAACTAGCCATTTCCAAGCCTCTTTGTTGACCTAAACTCATTTTGAGCTGAACAGCATAAGCGTAGAGCTGAAAACAGCATTGCTGCCCACGGTGTTTGATTAAAAACAGACACATGACTGGTGATTAGCACCAAGTGAATACGGGATTCTTCAGTCTAGAGACAAGCAAAAAATTAGGGAAAAAGAAGGTTTGGATTACAGTGAAATCTACTAATTTAGGATTTTCTAAAAAAGCCTTTCAATTTTACTGGGAATCAGAGCATGCAGGATGGGAAAGAAGACATAGCCAGAGAAACAAAACATCATCAGTATCATAGTACTTAGGGTCAGAAGGGACCTAAACAGACCATCAGGTCTGATCCCCTGCCCCGGGCAGGAACGGGTGCTGGGGTCATATCACCCCAGCCAAATGTCTGTCCAGCCTCCTCTTGAAGACCCCCAAGGTAGGAGAGAGCACCACCGTCCTTGGGAGCCCATTCCAGAGCCTGGCAGCCCTAACCATACAGTAATGTCTCCTGATGTGCAGCCTGAACTGTGTCTCTAACAATTTGTGGCCGTTATTCCTAGTAACCCTGGGTGGTGCCTGGGGAAACAGAGCCTCCCCCAGTTCCTGCTGGTCGTTCCTGGTGAGTTTGTAAGCGGCCACCAGATCCCCTCTCTTGTAGAGGCTGAAGAGGTTCAGGCCCTTTAGCCTCTCTTTGTAGGGCCTGCTCCGCTGCCCCATGA
>NW_017728992.1:196126975-196132426 GCF_001723915.1 Gavialis gangeticus | reverse complement strand
AGAACCATAATTGGGAGTGTCAGCTGGGTGCCTGGAATAGATGGAGAGGGCCAGAATGGGAACTAGGTCGCACTGCTTTCTATTCCCCAAAGAGAAGACAGCAATAATAGCCAAGTGCAGAAAGGGGAGTAGTGGACCATTCAACACAGACAAGTGCAAGGTACTGCATCTAGGGAGAAGGAACCAGCAACATATCTGTTGGCTAGGGAACACCCTTCTTGTCAACACAGTGGCAGAAAGGGATCTTGGAGTCATTACTGACGGCTTCCTCGCATTGGCCGCTCACGTTCATCCTGGAGTCAACAATGACTCCAAGATCCCTTTCTGCCACTGTGTTGACAAGAAGGATGTTCCCCAGCCTACAGGTGCGTTGCTGGTTCCTTCTCCCTAGATGCAGCACCTTGCACTTGCCTGCATTGAACTCCACCCTATTCTTATCCACCCACCTCTGCAACCTGTCTAGATCTAGCTGGATTCTGTCCCTTCTCTCCAGCGTGCCCACCTCGCCCCACAACTTGGTGTTGTCAGCAAATTTGGACAACGTGCTTTCCACCCCCACATCCAGATCGCTGATAGAGATGTTGAACAGTATAGGCCCCAGGACAGAGCCCTGGGGGACTCCGCTGCCCACATCCCTCCAGGTCAAAAACAACTGTCCACCACCACTCTCTAGGTGCGACCACCTAGCCAATTTGCCACCCATCTGACTGTGTGGGCATCAATGCCACAGTCACCAAGTTTTTGCATGATTCACTTGCCAGTGTGTCTAGGACAAGGAGGCCATCTTTAAGTCCTTATACAGGAAACAGTTTTAAAAATATTATTAAAAAGTTGGTGTGTGTATATAACACTAGTTAAGGGCTCAGACTGGGATTACCCCATTTTTAAGTGGGATACACATTCCTTTTCTTTTGATATTATTCCTCATCTATCAAATGTAGAACAGTGACACCGAGAACAAGCTTTTCTATGACAGGTAAGAAAAAAAAATTTCTGTTTTAAAAATGATTTACAAAAACTTCATGAAACCAATATTCAAACAAAAGCTGCCTTCAGATAGGTAATGTGCTTTTTATAAAATGGGAACTGGTGAATATACAGATCTTTCTGAGAAGAAAAACAGTTTACTTATTTAGGCATCTGCACATGGACTAAGGGAACTGAATACTACATGCAACTTGAGCAATACCACATTCAGCATTAGATTGCATAGTTTCTGGGCGCTAAGCTATCTATTGGAATCCATAGGCCTGAACCGAGTGCCAATGTTCCCAATACAGCGCACACGGTGAGGCAGGGATTTAACAGTGGAGCACAGAAGTTGCATGCTCAGAGAGGAGCCATGCACGTCAGCCAGGAAGAAACACTGTGGACAGGTGAGTGTATTAAAGGCTACAGCTCTCTGTAAAAGCTCAAATTCCTTTGTGGGCTTGGGTTCCCAAACCTGAACTTTCAGCATGCATACCAGGTCTGTCACAAAATACAGTCAAAATGGGTACAGCTGAGACCTCCTCTTACCTAACATCACTCATACAAGACATTTGATTCCAAAGCTCAATTTCCTCCTCTACTTAAAGGGATTTGAACGCACTGTTTCCATATCCAAGAAGAGTGTCGCAAACCCTAAGGCAGGGGTTTTCAACGTTTTTACTAAGTGTACCCCCAGAGGGGGTGGGGTCGGCCAGCATCCGGACATGGAGCAGGGGGGTGGTGAATGGCCGAGTAGCAGCAGCTGCGCAGCATCTGTGCGGCCCTGCTTTCACCCTGTCCCAGCCTTGCTCCTGGGAGGCAGCAGCGCGGGGTAGTGGTGGCTCCATCTCCACGTACCATCTGGCACTTTTCAAAGTACCCCCCGGGGTATGCATTCACCCGGTTGACAATCCCTGCTCTAAGAGACAAGCTATTCTGGGAGGGGCTCTCAACCTTCCCAGTTCCTCTTTGCATGTAATAATTACAAATATAAATCAGACCATAGAATGTGCTATGGCACATGACTGTAAAAGTTCTGGAGGTTACAGGAATTGGATTTCAGTAGGGAAAAAACCTAGGCTCCTTTCCTCCACTGAATATTTAAAGCATTTTATATTAAGTAGTTATTAGAACACGCCCTTCCCCATGCTGATGAATGACCTAGCTAGTAGGCTATGAAGGCATATTCTCGCTCGGGCCTAACGAATCATTAATTATTCCATTAAACTGATAGAAGTGATTGGAAAACATATTTTCCTGACAGTCGAGGGGGCCTGGACCAAGCGTTTTGCTGCTTTCCCCACATTCACAAAAGTTGGCACTACCAACTAATGGCCACTAATTAGCTTGACAAATGCTGCCCCTCTGATTTTGCCACCCTGTACAACTATACAGTTTGTTCATAACACGTGTCAGTTCTGCCTCCATACACCACATAATGGCTTATAGCCTGGAAGATGTAGGTTCAAATCTCTTTATGCAGAAGAAGAAATGGAACCCAGGATTTTTTTTTATTTTTATTTTAAATAGGAGGAAGATTTGATTTATTGAGTCATTTGGGCAAGTTGGGCAAAGGACCTGTCACCCCTCTTTCACTTATGTTCTGTGTGGACCTAGTCCTATAGATGCAGCATAAGACTCCCTACTGTACTGTGGTCTACGAGTGAGAGACTAACTGCTCCCCTGCCTGAGAACCCTAACATAGCGTATACGTGAACTAGACTACCAGGCTGCTCACCACAATCAAGATTAAAAAGTGCTCCTGGGAAGGTCCGTAATGAGTTGCTAGATGCTTGGATTGTGTTACACCCCCACTGCCCACATGTTCCTAGGACCAGACATCAACTTAACTAGGGTTTTAAAAATCTGATTTTGAACTTAAGTGCCTACTTCCCTCTGTAGATCAGGTCCTAGATCAAAGCTTAGACTCCTCCACCTTCCTGTATTAAAAAAGGAAATCTTGACCCATAATTTTAAAATTGTTCAGAGGATTCAAAAAGTACTACCCCTTTATTTAAATTTAGAAATGATCCCTAGGCCTCTTACTAGTATGCACTCTATCTTAATTAAATTTCCTATTATGGAAAGAAATCTAATTGAAGTATCTTAGAGATTAGTTAACTGTCAGAAATTATCAAGTAGTCACTGCACTGGGAAAAATCTGTCATGAAGACAACCCTCATCTGAACGTTAACACAAAAATATCAATAAAATATCCAGGCACGTAATTAAAGTTCTGTCACTAATTTTTAGATTGGAAGGAACACTTAGAACCAATAACTGCTTTTCAAAGTGGTCTCAAAAAAGGTCTAACAATTACACTATAATTACCACATATTTTGCCTGTGCCTTGCTAAATCATTAACTTTCTCCACTTTACAGCACAGAAATTCCCTACCCACTTTTACACTGCAGTCTCTAAATGTGAGTTAAAGTCTGACCTTTAATTAATGCTTGCCAAAAAACAAGATGTCATGTTGGAAACTTATCATGTCCATTGCAACAAATCTTAGCAGAGTTTAGAACAATGACTTGTCATGGAATATGTAAAGTCTTTACAGTTTTTGAAGTAAGCCGTTTTAAAAACTATTCGCAAAACTGTCGCACGTGGGTAGAATCCCCTTACTGATGATAACTGGGAATAAACTTCAAAAAAATCTTGGTATGTTGTTTAAAGAACAGTAGCGAGACAGTATAAACCATCAATTCTCAATTAGAAAGGTAACTTATGGTGTACATGCAAGTTCACATCTACATCCATAACAGGCATCATCTCAGAAACAGCTAGACTGCAAAAAAAGCAGTGAAACTGCTGGCGTATTCCCACTCCATATCTATTGTACTTTTCAGAAAAGTATTAAACACTGATAAACCATTCTTATTATAATGAAATAAAAACAGTTGCTTAATTTTTTTTTCTTGATCTAGCATTCAACCAAATAGGCTCCTCTTTCGTAAATAAAAGGAAAATTGAAAGACTTAATTGGCCAAGTAAAGAAACTGTGATTAATTAAATGTTGGAATATCTTATAGAGTCTTTTGCCAAGCTTCAATAATAAAACCATGAACAAGTGGTTTTGATTGTATATGTACTAAGTTCCACTGACTGCTTTAGTGTCACCCTGTATCTCTTTAAAGTGAAAGACTTAAGCAGTTTTCAGCCATCTGTAAGACAGATACTTCAATTAATTAATGGAACAGTCAAGACTTTGGCTGCAACTGTGCTAAAAACTTGGACCACAGCAGCTGTGGTCTACAACTCCACCAAGTAAGCTAATGCGGCTCATTGACCAAGCCAATACAAGTTTGATTTTAAAAAAATGAACAAATACAAAAACAGTAGTAAATTCCAACATAATTGATTTTTATGTCACATATCCAGTGCACTTTGAGTCAAGGTCAAGTGTCCTTCCAAATTCAATGACTCACGGAATTAGTGTGGTTAAGGCACATAACCAGCACCTTTTGTAGCCAAAAGCACACCAGGCATTTACACATGACAAGGTCTGTTCAGACGCTCTGGAAATCCAGGGCGTTGGAGCAGTCTCGATTAATGGAGTCTGTGTGGGAACACGTAAATTGATGCGCCTAGTACTGCATCAGATCCAGGTGTAAGTGGCACAGCATGCATCAGCATTGAGAAAGTGCCAGGCAGTGAGCTTCAAACTAAAACTCATTTGATGTGCTTTATTTCAAAGCCCACTGCCCACCATTCTCTCAGCACTGATGTGTGTTGCGCCACTTATACACCTGCATCTGATGCAGCACCAAGCACTTAATTGGCACGGCTCGCTAATTAAAACTGTGTTGCATCAGAACCACATGTAAAAATGCCCACTAAGTCCAACAGTCTGGCTGCCTAGCCTGAATACTGTGGCTCCCATTTACAGCTAGTTTGACTAGGGGCAACCTTCTGGCACAAATCTGGAGGTGCTTCAATTCATGCCTTTGATACCTTCATCACTCTCCCACCATACCCTCCATTTAAGCTTACCTATCCTTTACAGCCAAGCTGTGTGTGAACAAACAGCCCCATTCTAATATTATAAAACCCTGTCTGTCCATAACACTTTATTTGCACTCCGATTGGTTGTCTTGGCAGCCAATCACAATGCTTACTGAAACAACTAATTGGAGTGCTCTGCACAGATAGATGCACCACTATGGCTGTCCCTCCCCAGCCCCTCAATCCCTGACATCATGGGGCCACCGTCCCACTGTCACGATGGCAGGGACAGAGCCGGGGGTGGGAAGTGAGGCCACCGGTGCTGAGGTAGCAGCACAGGATGCTGGCAGCATAGCACTGGCCCCCCCCCCTGGCATCACTGCCACCAGGCCCCGTCAAAAGCCAGCAGTGAGGGGGAGGCGGTGGGGAATGCAGAGGGAAGTAGGAAGGGGAGGTGAGGGGGCACACAGTAACGGTGTGCTGCTGCCACCATCAGGCCCTGAGAACAGCCAGCAGGGAGGGAGAGGATGGGGGGG
>NW_017728992.1:196124613-196126812 GCF_001723915.1 Gavialis gangeticus | reverse complement strand
GGGGGGGGGGCAGGGGCGGGGATTTGTATACAGCTGGACATACAGCAGTGGCCACTCAGGGCGCTGGGTGGTGGTTGCAATCACCACATGCAAAGCTTCCCCCTTTCCCCCGTGCCTGGGAGGCAGCGGTGCTGCAGGGTGGAGCAGCAGGGGCTGGGGTGGCACATGGGGCCAGAGGCAGGGTAGTGGCAGCATGGGGCAGTGGGTGATTGTAGTCTGCCCCACCACCCCAATTCTTGATGGGCAATTGGCTAATCATTACTATTAAAACTGGAAATAACTCTTATCCATAATCAGCTTTCCCATAATGCAAGTGAGAGGGTCCCCATCTGACTCAACTCCCCCCCGCCCCCACAAAGGGCTAATTTCTTCATATATTGTTTCATCTTACACAGTCTAGCCTCATCTCCTTTTTATCATAAGCCATTAAGTATCATATGGGGGGCTAATAAATTTAGTTTAAACTAACAAAGTTCAGTGTAAACTAAAGTACTCTAGTTCTAAAGAAACCTAAATATATGCCCTAGAAAATGGGAAAAAATGGGAAAAAAGGGGAAGACCAAGGTGCAGGCAGTACCAGAGGCCCTTGCAATCGTAAAGAATTAGTTAGCTGACAAGGTCAAATGATCCCAGGAGGAAAGCTACACCTCATGCTGCAGAGAAAGCAAGTAAAATCCAAGGTCTCTAACTAACGTGATCTCAACAAAAATTCCTTCCCAGCCCCAAATCTGGTAGTGTACACATGATTTCACTGTTGATTCAGGGATGAAAGTTGTAGGCGTACTGGTCTAAAAGTAAAAGCAGTGTGGTAGAGGTGATATCTTTTATTCGACCAACTAGATAGTTGCAAAAAAAATGTCTTTATTTGCAAATGTTAGGGCTCATGCGTCCTTCCTTAGGCAAAGAAGAATGCAAAGAAACAAAGCAGCATAATTTAACATCCTGCTTGCTAGCAGACACGTCTGAGGTAAGAGACTGCTCCAACTTTTATCCAAGCCTAATTTGCATAAAATGAACTTTTCCCCCCAGAAGAACTTATACCACCCTCCAGCTCTCCTGCGCAATATGAAGTTTCATTTTTGAGAAATTTCATCACCAATTGGCATTACTGAAAGAGAGAGCACACAGGGGAGCACAGTACTAAGCCTCTGTGCCCTACTATTCTTGATAAAGGTAGATTTTGTTAAATATACACCATTTCTACCCCTTTTCTTAAGCTACTCACACAACTCCAAGACCTTTCTTGTGTTTTCCAACAAAAATAGGGAACGGTTACCTGTGATGCATACATCCAAAAATATACCTTAAAACAGCAAGCAAAATCAAGACACAGCCCACTTAAAAAAAATGTTGCAGGTTAGAGAACTGCTTCAGGTAACTGGTCCATTATCCTCTAAAATGCAGGGAAATGATTCCTCATAACCTGACACATTATGTTCCTTGAGACTCTGACAACTTAGTCTTTTCCTAGATTCCCGAAGCTTCCCTTCAACATCCAAAAGAAATGCCCTCACTTCTCAGCCACATTCTGCCCAACTGCAAACCCAGATGATGATGGAACAAAAATTAGGGCATTTTTCCCAGCTTTCCTAAGCCTGTAACAGCGTATCAGCCACTCAGGAATGCTCTACCTTTACCATTAGGACAGCATATATCTATATACTGCTCCTTCATCAAAAACAAGTTCCCTGCAGGGGATGGGAGGCTGACTTGCCAACCTTTCTTTCTAGTTCAATTCACCTGTTAAAACAGTGTCTGGAACTCCCAGGGGGCTTTAGTTCCCTGAATTAGTATGTCTCCAACATTTTCCATTCACTTCTAATATGACAGGGGGTCAGAAAATCTGGGCAATTTCTTACTGGCTGATTTTCTCAAGGTTTATCAAAGGAAAAGTAATCTTCTAATCCCTTTGAAGTTTACATGAGTAGATTTCAAGATTTCCATTTTAGAAATTCCTCCAATTCTAAAACAAGAATCAAGTTTTGCACTTAAACCAGAAGCTCAACCACTTTGCTGGCCATGAAGGCTATAGTACATTTTCAGATTGTAACATGCTCTGATATGAATTCTTCTAAAAATAATTCTGTAAGTCATTAAATTAATATTAAAGTCCAAACTAATTTTAAAGAAGGGAGCCCTTTAGAAATGCCAGGTCTGGCTCACCATTTTTCATTCTCTATCCTAATAACGAAACAACAC
>NW_017728992.1:196116378-196119613 GCF_001723915.1 Gavialis gangeticus | reverse complement strand
GTAACATGCTCTGATATGAATTCTTCTAAAAATAATTCTGTAAGTCATTAAATTAATATTAAAGTCCAAACTAATTTTAAAGAAGGGAGCCCTTTAGAAATGCCAGGTCTGGCTCACCATTTTTCATTCTCTATCCTAATAACGAAACACATGATCAATAAGTGTTCTTTATATTTGAAACTCACTGAAATCCTTTGCACTAGCTGCATTGGAAGATTGCTTAAGGATCGAGTTGGGTTTTTTTTGGTTTTGCTGTTATTCATAACAAGTTTCCCCTTCACCTAGGACTGATAAAAAAAAGTCTTCTCTACAGAGAATCCCTGAAAAAACTCCCTCCAAAACAGCTCCCATATTCTGTCCTCAAAAAGTAAGGTTAAGGCAAAACTGATTTAGCATGGACTCCTTCAAAATGGCAGCTGTGTCCCATTGTTCCTGCTGGGAATAAATCCCAGCTGCCCTGGCAACCCAAGAACCACAATCTTCCCAGGTAGATTTACTCTTTGAGAAATCATCTTTAATGAAAGCCTGCAACCTTACTAAAAATAAGAGGTGATAGTAGCCATCTATCACATTGGTTCCCAACCCTTTTTTTTTTTTTTTTTTTTTTTGCTGCAACCGTAAACTGGCCATGACCTCTGACCGGCACTGCAGGGGCTGCTGGGAGCGAAGTGCAGTGGTGGTGGTCCGGGGACGGGGGAGCTGCCAATGCCCCCTTCGTGCACAGTGGTCCTGCCCCACCCACCCACTGCTCCTGGGCCACGTGAGTGTGCATGTGCTTGGGCCCTTTGTGACCCTACTGAGGACCCCTCGCAATCCTGATTTGGGTTGCGCCCCAAGGCTGGGAACCAACACTCTATCACCTTTCTTCACAGGAGGGCATTTCTTCAAAAGGAAGAACATCACCACATCTACGCAACAGGGCTAGCGGGGGAAAAGAGCGGATGGTTTGTGTACATGCAGGCGTGAACATGCAGAGTGAGACACGTCGCATCTCCTATTACTCCAAAGGCAGTTTTAACATCATTAAAAAAAATATCAACTACTAACATTGTTTTTGTTTTTCTGGTTCATGGTCACGTAGGAAATTTTTAATAACTTTTTTAAAACTAAGGAAACTCCCCCACAAAAACTACATTAGATAGTAAATGTTGTTCAAGATGTGCTGAGCTCATTGATTTTCATTGATGCTCCTGCACCTCAGAGGCAGGAAACTAGATTCTTTTGGCCTGGAAGATATGCTAGAAGCGTACCTGTGCCCTACGTGAATTTACACCATCCACCTGAGGGCATAAAGAATGGAGCAGACCGAACCTTCTCTCAGTTCCTCTGTCAATGCAGAATCCAGGTGGCATAGGACTCATACGAGGGGAAGGAGAGCAGGCTGTGGAAACCTTGAAGAATGAGAGTTCATGTAAGATAAGAAACCATGCTTTCTTTAAGTGATTGCCTATATGTATTGTACACACAGGCATTATAGACTGGTATTAGTTAAAAACTAAAACTAGTTAAAAATCTTAGTTTTAATATCTACTGAAGTGGGCATCAGTTCTTGAGGGCTCAACCACAGAATAGCGATGGATGACTGTGCAAGTGGGGCAGTTATGACTGGTGGGAAGGGCTCCAATATATACAGGGGGTTCTTACATGAACTAACACCATCAGACATGCATTTAGACACTATGCGAATACATCCTGACCTCTAACAACTCTACCTGCAAACATTACTACCAGTCTATGGGAGATCCTGCTGGGTCTAGTCCTGTTCAGGTAGCACAAAAGTGCCATGACATAGTAAGGGTATGCAATTAGGCTTTCCTCTGATTTAAGTGGGAAGAAAAAAAAAAAAACCAGCCACCTGAAAGGCTGAACCAGCTTGTCTACTGAAAACTGGAGATAAATGCTGGCAAGAACTGGGCAAGGCTCGAGTCACGCTGTCTTTATGAAACATGGCAGAAAGCCTTAAGAACCTGAATTTCTCTTACTCTCCAAGCTCATGTTATAAAGATATCTTTTTAGTAGTCATAACAAGGAAAGCATTGTTAGATGCTCAAAAGCAGGGTGGATTTGATTTAAATCAAATCAATTAAAAAAATCATTATTTAAATCACTGGTCAGGAAGCCTTGATTTAATCATTGTTTTCTACAATTTTTGTTGTTTGATATAACCTTAATACACATTATTCACAACCGAGGTAGATGTACACACTATACATTGACTTATTTTGATTTTTTTCAGATTAATGTTGCAGCTACATCAGAAAATTGAATTATGATTTGGTTATTTTATTTACCAAAAGGTAATTGAAACAGATACTTGTGAAGTCACTGGGGGATGAACTATCCTCCAATTCACAAGATTAATCGTAGATATTTCAGATATATTTTGCCACGCTGTATTAGAAGGACATCAAATGAGCGCTGCAATATTATTAGTTTAAGGCTTTCTTTGCTTTCTTCTAGATTCCTTCTCATCTTTAATTTAATCTCTTTTATAGCCTGGCAAGCCTGCTGCCATGATAGGTATTCCCTTCTACCGTACCATTCTTCACTAGATCTCAAATCAATGGAGAGGCTAGACTCAGAAACTTATCCATAGGCGACACATAGGAGGGGCATGGGAAGGCAAGTGCCCCCCAAAATTGGCCCTTGCTGGCCAGGGAGTGGGGAGTGCTGGCAGCACTTCCAGTTTTGCTGGTGACATTTCTGGTTTGCCACTGGCGCTTGCAGGGTCAGCAATCAGCTGTTGGGGGGACCCCCACATTGGCAATCAGCTGCTGGTGCCCCCCCAGAGCCAGGAGGCACCAGTTACCCATGAACTTATCCCTTCAGACTTCTGGAATAGTCTGCTCAAAACGTTTCTCTTTTGTTTCTCTTGCCCCTCCCTCCTTGCATTTGTCTCCAGATGCCTTCTCCTTGCCCCGATCTGCTCCACCCCCAACAACCCTCTATTTATTTAACTTCTTGAAACTTTGTACTTTTAGAAAGAGGCAAGGACTTGACTACACAAACATGCAGGAGCACAACAGGGCTGATGGGTAGGTAATCAGGTTCATATACTGATGTTAACAAGGATGTTATCCTTGGAGACAAATCCAGTTTGAGAAATGAAACAAAGCATCACCATGATGCTTAATGGGATCTTCTAGACTGAGCACTGAGTCCCACTGGGTAGAGTAGTTTTCTTTAATCTTTACTAATCTATATAGGAGCCTCTGGAAACCCCAGAAGATTGGGC
>NW_017728992.1:196103131-196111378 GCF_001723915.1 Gavialis gangeticus | reverse complement strand
GCATCACCATGATGCTTAATGGGATCTTCTAGACTGAGCACTGAGTCCCACTGGGTAGAGTAGTTTTCTTTAATCTTTACTAATCTATATAGGAGCCTCTGGGAACCCCAGAAGATTGGGCCCCTAATATGGTCTATGGCTTGTTGTGACATTTATAAAACTCTTCTAAAAATGTTACATGAATATATCGTCTCAAATAGTATATAATTAGAAATTATAATCCCTATTCCACGATGATATTTTTGAACTTTAGCATATCTTAAATTAAATCCATCTTTATATAGGTTTATTTTTAAAAAAATTAAAAGATCTGATTTAAATAAACAAATCTATTTTTAATTTTTTTTTTAAATCATTGATTTAATCAGGGCCTCCTGCTCAAAAGGAGGCCCTGACTAAATCCATATGCTTAGGTGCCAGGAAAGAGGCCTCCAGGACTGAGGAAAACGTGAACGAGATCTCTGGGGACTCTAGCAGACTTTACGGTGGGAAAATAAAGTCTAAACCCTGAATTCTATCATGATGTACATGTGCTGCTGTTAAATGTACTGATTGATGGTCCTGAATATTTTAGGGTGAGCGGACACTCCAGAACAGTAGAAATAGGAATGTCCAATACCCTTCTAGTACTAACTGAGAAACACACTGTAGACAGGATTCAAACTGCTCCATAAAACAGTGCAAGGAAGAGAATCCAGGACTCCCCTCTTGTAGGAAACTGCTATAACTGTTAAGTTACAGAGACAAGCTTTCTCTTGCTTGCTCCAAGAACCATTTCTTTTAAAAAAAAAAGAAAAAAAAATAACTCTTGCTATAGGAATTGGAAGGCCCAGTTTATCCCCACTCTTGCTTGTCCTTCTCGCCCCATGAGTTAGAATGCTAACTGGGAAACGCTAAATGAGAAATGCATACAAATTTGTCAGCTCAGTTTGTACAGGAAAGGTGGTGAATGTCCTCACGTAACCTATCTGACCGGTAGTTAGGGCACACTGCTCTGAAGTGGGAGATCCAGTTTCACCACCCATCAAATGCATATGGGGGGATAGAACCCAGGTCCCCGCATCCCAGGCAAGTACTGAAACCACTCAGCTGTTGGAAGGCGGCGGGGATGGGACAGGGACAATATCACTATCACTCCCACCATTAGTTCAGAGCTCAATTCAATGTGATCAATATAAAAGTCATTTGTAGCTTTTGGCTATTTATCACCATGGCTATTCTCTGGGATCTCAGAACAAAGCTTGGCCATCTCCCAGGTCAGTATGGATTACTGTAAGACTTAGGGGGAGCTAGGCACATGCTTCTGAGAGGTATATGCATTAATTATAGCCACTCACCATTTGCAGTTCTAAATGGAAGCGGATATTGGATTTACGTGCAGAAACAAAGGTGCTGGCAGCAGGATGAGTTGAACTGCTCTTTAGAGTTTCGGTATCTAACTCCTACCTAAGCCAGGGTTCAGTGCCTACTTAGACCATTTGAATCCATGCCTGTGATGTGAACACAGAGTATTTTGCAATTAGCTGAACAAGATTCCTGTGATATTTATGGAATAGTTATGTTGACCTGGACCATCCTGGTATAGTGCATAGGACATGCAAGTGTAGGTGGCCACTGAATCCAGGTATCCGAACATGACCTGCAGGTAACAGAAGCTGTCAAGCACCATCTAGAACCTTGCCTGCGATAGGTTGGAGATCATCAAGAATTTATCCAATAGGCTCCTGCAAATTCTAAGCTTTGGACTGGCAATAGTGTAGACCTTTTTTCTGCTGACCTAGAGACCCATATGGCAAAGAAAACCTCTAGGACCACGTGAATGGAGTTTTGGGGATAGGTTTTTTTTTTTTTTTTTTTTTTTTTAATGCACCAGTGGCTAAAGCATAATTGGAAGCCTTGCGGCCTTAGAAGAACACTCAACTGTGAAAGATTTAGTGAATACCATCAAGGCTGAGGGAAGATCCCAAAAGGTAGAACTCTGTTCTGACAACGAACTGCTAATAGTTAGATATGTGGAAGGAAGCACCTGCTGCTTGAGAGCGATGAACAAATTCTGAAATTCAGTGAGGGAAATATGCTGATTGGAGTCATCCTCCTAAATTTAGAATGACCAATGAAGCTGTTAAGAATACTCAAATCCAGATTGGGACCTAGTCTGTTTAACAGGATTAGAAAGTAGTGACGGTAAAATCTAGATCAATTGGCAGAGATATTCTGGGTGTAGCTAGCACTGTCACCACTACAATTCGCTGCAGGGTGACTCGTAGATGCACCCTCCAAGTACTAATTTTGACACCAATGATCTTATGTTATCTTTTGGATTGCACTGAAAATTCTCCACGAAGTTCAGACAGTTGGGTTTCAACAGGAGTATAGCTAAAGCGGATAAACCTGACACTTACAAGTACGTATCGGGATGCAAGACAAAGAATGGGCCTTAAAAAAAAAAAAAAAGGCTTGATTTAACAGAAGCCGATTGTAGAACTACCCTAGCCTCCACAAAAGGATCTTCCTGAAATCTAGTCCCAGTTTTTGACAGCTCCAGCAGCAACTTCTCACAGAAGACAAGGCGAACAGGGGTAATTCCAGTTATATGATCATGATGACAATACAGAGAAAACCAGTGGTGGAAACATCTGCGGTAGGTAATGACCGAAAATGCCGAGTCTGATACGAAGTTAGCCTATACCTATTGAAACAGAGATAAGTACCTCTTTGCCAGTGCCAGGACAGAGGAACTGGACTTGAGCCCTGAACTTGCTGTCAGCTGAGAAGCATGAATTAATATAGTGATGGAAACTTCTTAGGCTTCTGCGAAGGTGATGTTTTGGGTTTTTTCTTCTGGAAGTGATGATCTTTTCTATCCCTTTCTGTCAAATCTTAGAAGGATTTTTAGTCTCTGGCTCTGAAGAGGCCCTTAATTCAATGCTCTGAAAGAAAAGCTTGAAACAGATTTCCTCGCAAAGAACCAGGGGCAGTACCATATTTCCTTGCATACCATATGACCCCAAATAAGACATGAAGCTTGCTTCTGGAAGGCAAATTGGCACTAGTTTTTGGTAAGTTTTGGGGTCTACCTCAGCACTACATATCCACCATATGCATGTTTTGGAATAAAACTGGTAGCCATCTTGTAGCATGGTGTCCTTACTCTTCTATGTCTCGTTGCAGTGAAGTTTTGGTAAAGAAAATCAGCTTCCCTGATTAAAATACACATCCTTTTGGAGGGCTGATATCTGGGGGGAAGCTGTATGCGTAAACATGGTATACCACTTGCTAAAGCAGAAGAGGCTCCTAGGGTGTTTATCAATGAGCAGTACAGCAGCCACATAAGAGGAACATGATTCAAACCCTGGTGATTTACTTTCAACCATGGCAACTATTTACTATCACGGGTATCCCTAGCATATTCTAAAAATGTTAATTGAGAGAGAAAAGCAACAAACTAAGCCATCTAAAGAACTAGCCTGACATCTAATGACAGTGTGCAGTGTAAGTGGACCCTGCAGGAATTTTCTGTTATTCATATGAGGAGTCAGGAGTGGAGGGGCAGCTAGGTCCAAATCCATGCTTTGTGCATTCGGGTGGAGCATGCAGGATTTGAAATACAGCCTGATGGATGCTGCTGGCCAAAAGAATCTGATTCCACATGCATGGGTGCATGGGCAAAAGAAGCAGAAACCATGAGGACAGTTATCTGGATGCAAGTAAGTATCAGTAATAGAAGGGTAGAAGCTTTATAACGATGTGGTAATTATTACTCTTGGAAACATTAGTAACCCAGGAACTTCAAATCCAAAATGTGTAGGAAGCCATCCAGACACTTTAGTTCCCATCTGTACTAACAGAATGGAGGGGAATAAAATGTGCATTTAATGTAATGCAGGAGTACAAACATTACAATGTATTGATTGTTGCCATCATAATTGAAGATTCACTGCATCATTTCATTATATGGAATAATTTCAGTTGTTTGGATGCCTTTCCTACACATTTTATACTACACCATATTTGCATTTCTTTAAGTTTAAGCTTAGCTTTGAATGCCTAAAGCCTAGCATGTAAAGATTTGGGGGAAGTTTATGCACTCTTTCAATCCTTTCATTTAAAGTACTGGTACAGATTTAATCTTAACTCCATTTTAACGCAGTGTGAGAGACAATATGTTATAATATTAAAAATGCAATGGGAGGGCTTATTGTATGTTATGATTTTAAATGACACTTCCATTATAACTCACATTTTTTTTTTTGAAAGACAGGTGATAAACAGAGAATATTCTTTTGAAGTTACAAAATATCCCATTACTTCTCTTTGTTACTGTTTTGCAATGATTCTTTCTTAAAAGATAAGTGTACAGCAGGATACTGATCCCAAACTACCAATCGTTACCATACTATACGCAACTACAGAAATGTTGTAGGTAATAGATACGTTTTAATCTGCAAACACTCAAACAGATTTATTTTCTAACAGATGTTGCCATCAGTGATGCAGAGCATGCCTTGGGAATAGTTTGTGACAATCAATTTAATGAGGAACAGCTGGTTTCAAAGACATTATAAATGACCGAACAACTTCACTGCTCACCTTCATGAAGAGAGTCAGGTGATATCAGGTACGGTATGAGGATACACTTTGTCATATGGGCTAATAAATTACATTAATCTAATTAAGAATCCTTTTTGTAGATCACTCAATTGAAACTAAATTAGTGCCTCTAGTCAACTCTGTTTATTTGCATAAGCCTAAAAAACCAGGAACAAACTGCATGTTCATGTTTAGGACTTGTGCTACAGAGGGCAGGGGAGGATGCAGACTATACTCTCCAGAGCATGGGTATAGGATCTAATCCATAAGAAATGTTCTCTTCAATAATGAAAGACTTTGGATAATCATACACGTGACGCAAATTGGCCGTTTTTGTGGTTTAATTGCATCACACTATACATGTGCAGGGTTTTGGTTTTTGGTTTTTTTTTTTTTGTTTTTTTTTTTAAATTTAAATTAGTTTATTACATTGCAAACTAAACCACACCCGCTTAGATATTTGTACCGCTGCCGCCATTTGACAGCTCACCCCACCACAGGAGCAGTGGGCTGAAGCCAGAAATGGCGAGGGAATGATCCTTTCCCCTCTACCCCCACAGAGCCTGCCCATGTCTCCCGTGGCAGGAGGGGTGAGCTGCCAGTGGGATAAGCTGCGGGGGGCCCTGGCCCTTCCTTCTGTCGTGGCAGTGGCCCCGGGGTGCACTGCCGTGTTGGAAGGACGGACCAGGGCCCCTCGCAGCTCAGGGCCTGCTGGCAGCTCACCCCCTAGCTGCGGGAAAGGTGGGTAGGCTGCATGGGGGGAGGATCAGGCCCCTCCTTCCTCCAGCCCACCCCCCCAGCATAGTCTGCCCACACGAGCAGCAGGGGGGAGAGGTGCAAGCCCACACCCTCCCTCCGCAGCAGTGGTGCCCCCCTGGGGCCACCCAAGCACAGTGCTAGCTGCATGGGTGCTGCCCCAGCTTGCAGGCAGCACCCACCAGATTCAACCCTTCCCTGAGCCCACACAGAGAGGCAGGCAGGTGCCCTAGGGGCAGGGGAGGGTGGGAGAAGAACTGTGCCCCTCATGTCACAGTAACAGAAGCCCCTAAATTGAAACAGTGGGGTTTTTTTTTTTTTTTTAAATCATTGCAATTAAAAACCCACCATTTCAATTTAAGGGACTAAACCCATGTCATATGTACAAGCGCCCTTTGAGACCTCCTGCAGAGTAGTTGCTTAGGAAATACAATTCATCCTCTTTCAGGTTAAGTACCAGAAGATCAAGCACTGGTGTTCTGCTAGCTTATTGTTGTTCCCACATACTGTAAAATTAGACTGCTATGGCTTCCTAAAATGAAACTAAAAAGCAACTCTTTGTCCATGAATATTTCTATTTTTAATATCAAATCTGTGTGTATTTGAATTGTTGTGTTGGGTAGGAGGAGGAAGATCACTATGTCCCCCAAACTACTAGCTTTCTGTATCGAGTCAAAATGAGCTTAGCTTTTTTTAAGCAGATTGTGTTAAGTATCTGTTAAGAACTACATTAAAATAAATTCTATTATTCTTGAACTCAAGTTAAAAAAATAACCCCCCCCCCCCCATTTCATGTTTAGACAATAACATGAAAAAAAATCCTTACACGGCACATATGAAACTTTTAACTTAGCTTTCACACCTTAGAATTCCTGTCAATCATGCACAACAGGTTTACATTATACTTAACCACACAGATGCTTCTTAAGTGTTTACACGCAAAACAATATAATTTCTCTAAATAAGGAAAATGAAATATTTGTGTCTCAGCATATTTTGGGTCACCATGGTTAAGCAGGATTTAAAACCACACTAAACAGTTTCCATACAAAACTTCTGGTGCAATTAGATGCTTAAGGGGCTACTTGACTTAAGAAGTTGAAGGACTGCTTGGCTAATTCATATTTAAACCCTAGGAAACCAACACTGCAATTTATTTATTATTTTTTTAGTATCACAATTAATAAGAACAAGCAAAAAACTGCAGTAATTGATTGCAGAATTTGCTTTATTCTTTTAATTTTTCAACTCCCATTTCATTCTCATGCTATATTGGTAAAATGTAATAGAATAGTAAGTAAAAGCACTAAATCATTTTTTAGCAATTTGAGCCCCAACGGACTATGACAAATTTCCAAAGACTGAGAAAGCGCACAAAGTTTTGGGCTAATAATATACATGAGGTGTAGATCACAGATGTTTCATTGAATTCTGAAATGATAGCTTGCAATCTTACATATAAACAAGATCATAGAAAAGTAGGTCCCTTCTAGCCCTTCAGAGGTCATCTGGCCTAACCCCTTGCTGGAGGCATGATCATCACTATCCAAACCATCCCATACAAGTCCTTATATAATCTACATCATAATAGTAATGTAATTAAGGCTTGACGTGGCCAAGAGATACGTGCAAGGTTTCACTTACGTATTCTCCGTACGTTTCCTGTGCTGGCGGTGGTGGAAGAGGCCGGTAACCTGCAGGCGGGGGAACTCCTCTTGCTCTGGGGGCTAGAAGTCCACGACCACGACTGACCGGGCCCCTACTTGGAGGTACCCCCCTAGGAGCAGGTGCCCCCCGTGGTACTCCTGCTGGTGGGGGTGGTACACCTCCACGACCCCTGTGAGCAAGAGGAACATTTGTGGTTAGATGTCACAGTCCAGGTCTTTCCAGAGTCATATTTTTCCTGTAGTCTCCTGTCAATTTTGCTCCTGTTGTTCATTCTTAGAACTAGGCAAGAAGAATGGGTAAAGATTCTTTACAAAAAGTTGTCAAAGAGTGATTCATAGTTTGGCATTTATCTTTGTAGTTTGATTCAGTTATATTTATTGTAAAATAACACTGAAAGGCACAGTGATGTGAAAACAATTTTCAACAACATTTATTATCTTGCGACTTTTTGTTGAAAGTGTATGCGGAGGCACCTTAGTAGAGCCTTAGTGACCAGTCAGATTCACAATAACTTCACGGTGATTTGGAAAACTCATTTACAGAAATAAAGGCTGCCGTTAAGTCACACTGTACCCTTTTGATGTATGCATAGAGGACTTGCTCCCATCTCCTTCTGACCCCTGTACAGAAGCCTTCCAAGGACCATGCTGCAGGAAGCTTGGTGCAGTTGAACAACAAATTTTGTTCTTTTCAGCACTAGGGAAAAAGTAAGATATATCCCCCAAGGCACATCTATATTTTAAATGAATGTATACTAATTACTTAAATGTGAAAAGGAAAATCTGTGGAAAGGAAAACCATGCCACTGGTTCATCCATGCTTCCGGCATGGAGTTAACGGACATCCCTTCTGCAAAAGCCACACAAATACATTTTCCTATAAACTATTCCATGTGGAGTATATAACATTAGTAATGTGTACCAGGAGCAGCATACATGTGCTGAAGTGGCTTACCTTGCTCTTATGACTTTGTCTCAAGTGTATTTTTCAAAATATAAGAGGACTGAATGGTTAGAAAAGGAAGCATGGACTCGTGAGGCCAGGGAAAGGGGGGAGAGGGGAGCAGCCCCCAGACCTAGATCACCGGAGTACAACTTAGGAAACAATTATTTTTTTCTGACCAAAGAGTATAGCCCCTGATAGTGATTTTATCTACCAGCAGCTGCACTTCTGTGGCAAATATGGTTTCTTCAGCAGCAGCTGCAAACAGTGTAATAGGGTGGGGCAAATGGG
>NW_017728992.1:196100265-196103106 GCF_001723915.1 Gavialis gangeticus | reverse complement strand
GGGGGGGAGGGGGGGGAGCCAAAAAGGGGCAGCTGCTGCTGGCAGCTGTGTCTGCAACTGTGACTGCAGCAACTGGATGTCGTTGCTGCCCCAGGCAGCCACTAGATCCCTATGCTGCTAGCTGCACTAAAAAATTCTTTTCTTGGAGGACTAAAACCTTAGAGACAAGTGTACTTAACCAAAAAGGGAAAGATTTTAATTGTGCCAGATAAGCCTTAACAATGTGCGAAATACAGATAAATCAATTCTTCAGAACTACTTCCTCCAGTGAAACACTAGTTCAACTCCTTTCCTCATGCTCTTGTATATATATCTATGAGGATATGATACAAGAGTGAAAAAGGGCGGGGGGGAGGAAGGGAGGCAAAAAAAGCATTAACAAAACCTAGCCGTCTCAATGTCTGAAATTACCTTTACAAACTAGAACTGCTATTTTATTACCTTGTACTTACAGCTTGTGTGCCGAAATAAAGATAACCTTTGAAATGCTAGTAAAAATCCCACAATTAATTTCTTCTAGTGACGAGATTTAAAATAAATTAGCTGATATTGTGCATCATTTACTACTGCTGTGTGAATGTCATGTAATATATAGAGTAGCAGCAACAACACACTACAGTACCTTCTCTACTGGAAGACAAGCAATCCACTGTAAATTTAGCCCCAAACTAGCAGATAAGGTACAGCAACCCATGCAAATATATTTCTGCAGAGAACAGATTGTAGATGGGTCTTTATTTATACTCTTCTGAGTTTAGCAGAAATATTGAGTCACCAGACAACTAGAGCTAGGTCGGCCTTGTGGATAAAGTACAGGATGTGGGTTCTGCCCCTGCCTCTACCACACACTTCCTGCATGACCTTCATTTAAACTACTGGCACTTCACATTTCTTACTAGTAAAATCATTTTTACTATTGCCTTGCATCACAACTGAATTTATTAATAACTGAAAAAATAAATCTTGTTGGAATTTAAAAATGCAACATTTTATCATCATCAAAGCAAATACATATGCAATTACTCTTATAATAATTAATCAAAATAGCATCAAAAAGCAAAAATATTAAGCAGCATTAAACATCAAGCGCTGGCAAACTGTGCACCAAAAAAAATATTAACTGGTGGTCTGCTGAGTACTTGTTTGTCAGAAGGTGCTCAACCTATTTTGCAGCTGCTTCTACAGATTTAACAATGAAGGGTCCAGATACCCAAAGAAAAATAGCTGTCAAGGAAAAAGCAAGCCTGATACTTATTAGGAAGAGGAACTTGTAGTCATCAGCAAGATCAGTATAAAGCAAAAAACCGGGGGGGAAGAAAGAAAGAAAGAAACGAGCACTATCAACTGTGCCAGACGCAGCCATGTCCTTAAGCACATTCCCGGGAGGTGCAGAAGACAGGGCAGACAAGTGCAGGAAACTGAGATGGGGGAAGATGAATGGGCAGCAGGGGGGATGAAAGTTGTTGAGAAAAAGAGATAATTGGCTGACCAAGCATTAGTCACTAAAGAGATGGTGTAGGACCACACCCCTTAATTTTCCCTCCCCATTCCCCATCACAGATAAAGCTGCAGCTCCTCCATCCCCTCCGCTTGCACCAGGAATCTGACTACTCATCCCCACACTTCCTCCTCTTAAACTCCAGCCCCGCAATTCTTTTCCATTTGTTCTGGTTTAATTTGCCAGAGAAGTACATCTCTGGATGATGTGGACTTTATCTTTAAAGCACACCTCTCACCTCACCCTCCCCGTCCAAGCACCATTGCATTTTGTTCACCCATAAACTCGAAGTATTATTTACAACCGCAGCTCAGAGTGAACCTCCCTTTCACCACAGAGTCTCTAACCTGGCTTTTACTGTCTGTATAACCCAAGAAGGGTTTTCCAAGTCTTTAATTACCTTTTACTAGCCAAAGGTCAGAATCATGCCATCCTTGCTATCTGTGATTTCATCTGTCATATTTGACACCGTTAAGAAAACTGCTCTTGAAAGCTTGTCCTTTTCTTGACTTCCAGAGGTGCATCTACTCCCAACTTGTTTTCTTAAACCCAAGCCAAAGTCTCAGCCTGCTTCTGCATCATGTTCTCACGAGTGTCTTGCCATAAGATCAAAGTTCAAAACACAGCTAAAACAAACCTCTTAGTATTTCTCCTAAGTCAACCCCATCTCCTACTGCCTCAACACAACCACCTCCTGCCACAGTCACCTCCATGACAACCTTGACTCAGACCTGTTGCAAGGCCTTTGCACACAAGATGCATCTAAACCTGGCATGGGCAGACAAGGTTCTTTGGGTGAATCTGATATCTTTTATTAGACCAACTTAAATAGTTGGAAAACAATTATTAAGCAAGCTTTCGGGTTCAAAAACCCTTTGTCAGGCTAAGGAAGTTACAACAGTTGATGTGTGCTCTTCCTTAGCCTGATGAAGGGTTTTTAAACCTGAAAGCTTGCTTAATAATTGTTTTCCAACTATTTAAGTTAGTCTAATAAAAGATCTCAGATTCACCCAAAGAACCTTGTCTGCTTATGTCCTTAGGCCAACACAGCTACAACCTACACCCCTCTGGCAGTGGTGTAAACCTGGCAGATACTTTCTGAATAAAATCTCAATCCACACAACTAAATCTTTTCTAAGAGTTCATCCTCTCTCATGCCAGTCTTGGAAATCTCAGATTTGGTGATAGGTATGACTAAGTGAAAGAGCAAGGCCTTCTATCCAGGAACCTCTATTTTTAAAGGTACCGACAGTCAAAACCAGATCCCTACCTGAGGCCAACATGCCAGTGCATCAGAGAAAGGCAAAAAAGCGCCCCCAGAAGCCAGTAGTGGTTCGGGGGGG
>NW_017728992.1:196097551-196100091 GCF_001723915.1 Gavialis gangeticus | reverse complement strand
GGGGGAATCCTTCCTAGCCCCAAATGGCAAGCAGCTAAATGTTTATAAAAAAAGATTACAGACACTTTACACTACAGGAACTACCTCAATACCCCAACGTGGGGACCATATTCCACAACTCCCAATCCTGCATGCTGCCTGGTGCTGGTAGAACTCCCCATCCCATCATGCCGTCTCTTCCATAAACTTATTCAGCTCAGTCTTAAGGAGATGCAAATAAATTGGCCACCGGCACTGTTTGGCAAAGATAAACCCACAACTTCGCTCCTCCAAGTTGATTGTCTTCTTGTAAATTCCCATTTAAATGCATCTGTAGCCAGTTTGTAGCCATTTGACCTTGTGCTGGTGTTGTTTTGCAGCCTAAAAAGCTTTTATTTCCCTAACATTTGTCCCATATCTGTACTCCAAGTGATATTCCTTTAAAATCTCACGTTTGCATAACAAGCCAAACACTTTTAATCTTCTTTCATAAGAAAAAGGGTCTCCAGTATTTTACATTTCTTTTCTCTATTGCATATACACCACTATACACCCTGCCTAGGCCACTCTTTCCTACACACATGCTCCATCTATGCCATTTTATAGGTAAAGTCCTTGTTATTGGCCCTTAAGTACGTGACTTTGTACTTTATTCTATTAAATCTGCATTCCAGTTCTTATGCTCAATTCCACAACATCTAAATTCTTGTATAACCCAGTCCTCTTCTGCATTGAAAATGACTGCCAGCTTAATGTCACCTGCAAGCTTCATGACAACATTTGAAATTTTTTGAATGCCAAGGTCACTGTTAAGTGTTAAATGGGATAGATCCCAAAACCAATCCCACCACTAGTGATCACTATCCAGTTAGGTAACTCACTTTGTTGTAGTTGTCCTTCGACCCATCTCTTTTTCTACTTCATGACTCTAGGACTGATCCCTGTCCTTTCCAGTTCAGTTAATCATTTCCCATAAGATACTATATTAAAAGTTTGGCTTAGATATAGATAAATGCAGTCCACTGTATACCACCCCCCTCTCCCCACAAAAAGAAGCTACGCTTCTTATAAAAGAATTAAATTAGTCTGAAACTATCATCTTCCGATAAACTTGAGTGTTTAGCCTCATTTCCTTCCATATTTTAAACTATTCTTCCCTGCAGTATCTACTTCAAGATGCTATACACTGTTGACGTGCAGGTCTGTAATGCTCAAATAACTTTCTCCTTGTTTTGAAAATGGGCACTATATATTTGTAACTCTCCTGTCATAGGGTGCTCGCTCTGACTCGACTGATTCAGTCAGGATTTGTGCTAGAGGAGCCACTATTTTGTGTGATGATTCCTTCAATGTGCTAGCATACAGATTACCAGGGCACCTCAACTTTGACAGAGCAAGCAATTTAAGTTGTACTTTGAATAGGGGTGCACCCATAAGGATTTTTTCAGCTGATACCGATGGCTGATTATTAACCAGCCATATCGCCTGATACCAAACTGACTGCTGATATGCAGCTCGGTGGATTGAAGAACAGCATCTGACTGGTGAGGCTGTTGGTGAGAAGGGACATGGGGAAGGGGGGCTCTGTGGGGGCCTCAATCAGCCCGACCCATGTCCCTTCTCCCCCAGACTTACCGACTGGATACTGCTCTTCAAACTGCCAGGCTGCATGCACATAGTATTTAAAAAAACAAAACAAAAACATCAACATCAAAGTAACCTGCTCAGCTCTTTAACTATGCCTACAATGCCTTTCATTTCCACCCCTGCTTCATCACACAGTGATTTCACTTCTTCCTTCCAGGTTCTCTCTCAAATTGTACGATTGAAGATATGTTGCTATTAGTTTTAATATTCTTCATAAAGGATTTTCAACAAAGACTTTACGCATTCCTCCTTTGTTTCTGCATTTTTTAACCATGGAAAGACATCTCTTCTTATTAATCAGACTCCTTTTCCATTCTTCTATACCTTCTGCTTACTCCTAATAGCTTATTTGAGGTTCCTGTTTCTGTTGTAGCTTCTTACACAACAGGTCTGGCTCCATCGTGGCTCCCTTCCCATCAGACACACAGGCCAGCCTCTGCACAGCTCATCGATAGAGGCCCACAAGCAGATCCTCCTCTCTTCATCAATGCCCACATTGGGGGCAGAAACAAGGAAAAGGATAGAGGTAGACTCCAAATGACACTTAGAGGTAACAGACCTTATAAAACACAGCCCAAAGCTTAAAACACACTCTCTGAAGTGAAATATAGTGGTATCAGCAGTTCACACCCATGCCATGTCCCCTGCAATTAAACAAGAAAAAGCTATATATTTAAAATGTACTAGTCATCTCCCCTACTTTTTATAAAATTAAAGGGAAGAGTAACTGACCAGCAATCAAAATTTACTACTTCCAAAAGCTGGTGTAGCAGGTACAAATATTTGGCAAATATATTATTCAGCGAATTTCACAAGTAGTTTAAAGTAACTGGCAAATAGTATCCGATTTATGAAAATACCTTGATATTTTATAAAATACTAAAGAAAAAAAAAAAAAAAAAATCACCAAACGT
>NW_017728992.1:196084323-196092551 GCF_001723915.1 Gavialis gangeticus | reverse complement strand
AAAAAAAAAAAAAAAAAAAAAAAAAAAAAAAAATCACCAAACGTTTTCATCTCTTCCCCAATGTGCCACATGCCACACAGAGGCTGCCCATGTCATAGGTTGGCCACCCATGCTCTAAAGCAATGGTCTCCAACCTTTGTGAGCAGATCACGTTTGGCATTTAAAAGAAACCCAAAATCTACTGTATGCTGCCACCCCTCCATCCCACCCAGCAAGTAAGTCTGTGGGGGAAAGGAGGCAGCAAATCAAGGCCGAGGGAGAAAAAAATTAGGGAGTGCGCCTCCCCGGCAGGCAAGTCCCACTGGGCCGGGGCCCCACTCTACTTCCCCCTGCTCCTGCCTCTGCAGCACTCTCTCTCACCACAGGGGCCTCAATCTAGCCCCTGCCCCTTCCCTCCCCCACAGACTGACCTGCTGGGACTGGGGCACGCATGTGCATCTATGTGGGCACCCAGCCTCAGACAGACTCCAAGAGGCTCCAAGATCTACCGGTGAATCAAGATCCACTGGTTGGTGACCACTGCTCCAAAGCTTCTGAGCCTGCTTCAAGTGCGGTGATAAAAAAGAACCTCGACTTCGCTATTTTGTGACCTCCTATAGTTAGTTTCTTCTTCAGCGTCTAGCCAGCTCCACACCTTTCATTTCCACACTACTTCTTGTGGGGTGATGTGCAGCAAACTGCCCCAAAGGGAAAAAGATTCCTACCTTCCTGAAAGGACTAGGGAATTAGTGTCAAAAGTTTTCAAAATACACAAAAATACATTTAAACCATTTTGAATTACTACCTAACAAAGATACTAGATGCTAATAAAAGTGACTATTGGTCTTTTCAGCTAAAAACAAGCAAAACCACAAATGTTATGCTGGCAATATTTACAATAGCCATAACAGTACCCTGCAGCTAAATCAACCCTGTTATCTTGAGATGCATTTTATTTGGAATTAGCATGGAAATGCACCACTAATGACTCTCCTGAAATACATACTTAATTTCAATGATTGCAATTATCATCAATAAGTATTTGACTGTTATACCTAACACTGATATTTGATCAGCTCTCAAGTGTATGGCTTACAACAGAGAAGCTAAATTAAAGAGGACTTCTTAAATACATAAAATGAGAAAACTTTATTTTTGGCTAGTTTTGTTAACATTGGAGACATTTCACTAAATATTTTAAATACATTTCTTATTAAACTGAAGGGGTGAAGGAAAAGTAAATACATTTCATCATAATATGTTTAGCACTATAATAAACAACTGTTCAATATTAAGATATTGTTTCTGTATGAATTCCCAAAGCATGACAAAGCCCACAAAAGTTAACATGGCCCAAGAAACTAAAGAAATCCTTCTTCCCTTAAACTGGTCTTGGGAAAGTGATGATTTCTTGAAGGTTTTTAGGTTACAGTGTTATAATTACAGTCCAAAGCTTAAAAGGAATTTTTTTTAGACATTTGTGTTCTCTCTCTTTAATTTGTACTCAGTAACCATGTTAAAAAATAAAAACATACTAGCTGGATACACTATTGTCATTAGTGTCTTTCAGGCTGTATCATAGCCAGCAGCATGACAAATAGAAATACGCTTTCTTAAAAGTATATGTTTTGCATTATATTCTCAGAATCCTATAGAATTTAAAAGTATCAGCTACTGGCAACTTGATTCTCTACATACTATTGTTTCCTAATCACTGACAATTTTGTTTCGCTAGAAGTAAAAGGAAACTAGAGACTGTTGGAAGGTGGTTTTCAAAAATCACTTTGAAAGTCACACTAGCTGTAACCACTTAATACAGTTACCTTCTTTAAAAATGACATGACTAAACATGTTAAAGATGGAAGGACAAGATTATTTTGTACAAAATATCAGAGGGAAGCTACAATATGTACTTAAGTGGGAGTATAATGCGACTTTTCAAGAACTAGGCGGCAAAAAAAATATGTATGTATTTTTTCCTGTCTGCATCACACCTGGAGTAGTACTGTTCAAACAATGTTATTTTTGTACTTACTCGTTTCACTGTTTGAATGAGGAGCACTCCTGACACTCAGAAAGACACCTCCAGCAAATCTAGTTTCTCTTAGAGACATGTTACAGTTTCTTTGGGTGAGACATGAAAGAAAGAATAGGTCCATTTATGGTACCTGTTCCATCCTGTAAAGAGCACTCCCATTACTGAACAGCAGCAGCAAAGGGTGGGAAAGATGCAATTTTTTCTCTGTTTCATGGTCTGACCAAGTGCCTCAAGTATCTGCTCCACAAACAAGTACATTTAGGAATTTCTTCAACCTCTCTCTCCTTATATTTAATTTCCTGAAGGACTTTACTCCCCCCAACCCAATTGGGGCTCACAGCTTGGGAAAAATTTCCAAATGCTTCAAAACACTTTGACAGAGGCCATTTCTGATATTTAGGTCCTTCCACTTTTAAATATGCATTGGCAGGAATACAGATGCTGGATAAAAACATTTTTTTTCCTGAGCAATTGAGGGCAGAGATTAGTAGAGCTTGTCAAGATTTCTCCTCTCGCAACTTGCTGCACCTGCATGGTTGTTAACTGTCTGTTTAGGAAGAAAAGGTCTAATTTTAGCAATTTATTTATCCTGTACCATAAAAATAATTCACTGATGCCAATGAATTTCAATGGGAATGGCAGGTGTATCTTCATCTTTCCATGAGAATGTCCCCATTAATAATTCAAGTGTTGGCATCTATGACTAGTACTAGTTACTTCCAGCCCTACACAGTTGTGCATTGCTGAACTGTGCTGTTAAACTCTTATAAATTAAATATATGATGTTGTGATCTCACAGTATTACCTGGTATCATAAGCTGCTCTTTCCACCAGAAACTATGGCATGCAGCTGCACTATCTTTCAATGTACTCGTTCAAATCCCATCATGAGAATAAAATATGGACAGCTAGTGTTAAAACACTCAACTACTGTATTATTAGGAAATATTTTATGCTATAGGTTCCACTCTCACCAAAGTGTTGCATTTGCTTGGCATGAATTCAGGTTGTAATAGTCGAGCTTTGTTTAATTCAGTCAAATACATTTCCAAAACAATAAAAGGGATACAAAACCTTTTCTTGCATCATCTTAAGGTATGTCTAGTCAAACCAGACTTTCAGTTTATTTTGCATCGTACACACTTTTCTAACCTTTTCCCATGCAAACAATGTTTTGGGTTTTAAATAGCCAGTCTGAACAAACCAGCACATCTTGCCTACACTTTGAAACTGGCACTACTGTTGCTCTTTCTACGTGAATATCAGCATGCATTAGATAGGCACATTAAACTAGACTGTTATAGGCAAGGAAGCCTGAAGTTAATGTTATATTTGGACTGGAAAAAAAGTTTCGTGGTTTTGATGTGTGGTTTGATTGTGTGCAAGGGGGCTTGAGCTGGTGGTTGAAGAGCCTCAGATTTCTCAGAAGGCCTTGAAAGTAGTCTTCCGACTTCAGACCCTAGAACAGCATTTTCCAACCGGTGTGCCGCTGCACAGAAGTATGCCATCAGAAATGAAGAGGTGTGCCGTGAACTTTTGCCACGGCAATGCGCTACAATAGGTATGATGATGGAGAATGCCTTAACAGGTATGCTGTGGAATTTTTTTTTATTAATGTAAGTGTGCCTTGGGCTGCAAAGGTTGGGAAACACTGCCCTAGAAAGTGGCAGACAAAACCCTGCCAGGCAGGGAAAACAGCCATTGGCCAGAAAACACGCACCTGGCAGTGCAGCAAATGCGCTCCATATGGAGACATTACTGTTTTGAGGAGTACTGTCAAGAACGTGGGGCGCTCATCTATTTATGAAAGAGTGAGAGGATAATGCACATAGGGGATGCTTGCAGACATTAAAAATAAATTCATAAATAAAAATGTGCTTCACCAGAAGCAGCAGTGTGTTACTTCAACCCAGCTCTGCAGCATCTGAAAAGATCGAGTGCTCCAGTGGGCTTTTTGGCACTTTTAGCTAAAGCTGATTCAATCGGCTATTCGATAAACACCAAAAAAGCCCCACTAAAAATACCTGATATTTATAGATGCTGCAGAGCTGAGCGGAAATAAACACACTGCCTCCTCTGGATGTGCATGGGGTTTGGTGTTGGAACGTGCCGAGTTTAAAGCGCCTTTTTGGGGGGGTTTAACGTCTGGAAGCGTGACTGCATGGTGGGCTGGAGACCTTTCTTAATGTACACTGAACCTGCTGTACTTGTAAATGGCCTTTTAATTATGCATTTTACAAATGAATCTGGAATCTTCTTAAGGAAAAAGACTGAGGCAAACAGCACTTTTGCTCCTCAACGACGCAGATGGGAACAGTTTCTGTATATATTAGAAGCAGCGACTCTTATAGAAAGGAGGTTTCCCATTTGTCTTTCTGCTTATTAGTCACAATTGTAACCATATCCTTTATAGTCTAAAATACAGGATTTACTTGTGCCAGAAATATCATTAAAAACCTCTCTACCACCAGTGCTGGCACAATACAACATGCTGCAGTTCAAATAAGTTTCCTACAATCATCCTATACTTCAATGTAGCATTTTGTAATACTTTGTATACATATCAAATATTTATCACAGTACAGTATATCCCTTGAGATTAGAGTTAGCAGAGCACTTGATTTCTATAAAACAGTAGAGGACTGCTTACTTGGTCACCAGAAAACAAGTCCCCCCCCCTTTAAGTGCATACACAACTGACATTTGTAGTGGGTCAGAAGCAATTTCACAGAGAAATACCTTCGTGAAGTTGACATGAAGTAGATAATAAAGTATTAGGTTACCTTTTGCATTCTTCAACAACATAGAGATCTAAGTAATGAATAGTTTGCCAAGTACCAAACAGGCTCATAATTAGGACCCCTGCCTTCCTGTGGTTAAAGTTGTTTTTTTCTTTTAAATAGAGATCACTGCTAAAGAAAAAAAAATCATCAAAAAGCCAGACCTTACATTTTGATCTGAACACAAATTAGGCTTATTCTCAGGTCTCATTTTCTCAGATAACAGGGATAAAAGCCACTTACACTATGCCCCGCTTTCACTCCTGAATTTTAAGATCAGAGGTCTCTCAAGCAACCACATCCCTATCGAGCATGCTCTCTCAGTGGACTGTGATAGATGAGATGGTGATTAATAACCAGCTTGTTTGGACCCCAAATTTAAGTTTGGTCTGGACATTAATAAGGTTTGTAAGCACATTACAGCAGTGCCCCACATCATCCACGGCACTGACAAGGTATACTTCAGCATGCCAGACTACTGCTTTTGGGACAAGTTTATTCAGCCCTAGATGGAATTGCAGTAACCTAGCCTTTATGATCCCAACCTGCATACTAAAGGCTAAATCACAAGATTTTAACCAGGAAAACAAAGTTGTTTTTTTCTTTGAAACCTGGAAAGTGATGTTAAAGAAAGGGCAATTTTTTTCTTATATGGTGGCCCTGTAACAATATATTAAGAGGCACTATATGAGTGGAAGGGAAATATTGCCTTCAACTACTTGTATGGGGCTTGAAAGAGGATGGAGCTAGAGTGCTAGATGGTTCTCAATGGTAGCAGATAGCAAAAGGAGCAATGGGCTCAAGTTGTAGCAAGGGAAGTTTAGGTTAGATATTAAAAAAAAAATTCTCTCACTAGGAAGGCAGTAAATCACTGGAACAAGTTACCCAGAGAGGTGGTGCAATCCTCATCCTTGGAGGTTTTCAAGACCTAGCTAAACAAAGCTTTGGCTGGGATGATCTAGTTGGAGATGGTCCTGCTTTGAGCAGGGGTTGGACTAGACGCAACTTCCTGAGGTCCCTTCCAACCCTAAATTTTTATGATTCTATGAACACACAAACAGTCCAGAAAATTCTTGAAGTGTGTTGGGGATAACTTTTAGATACAGGTGTCAGCAGGCCAAATAGGAGGCAAACTTCTCAACCTGCTGCTCACCAAGAGGGAGGAGTTAGTGAAAAATGTGAAGGTGGAAGGCAACTTGGGTGACAGTGACCATGAAATCGTAAGAATTAGGACCCTAGGGAATAAATACGAGATAAATACACTGGACTTCAGAAAAGCACACTTCACTAAGTAAAGGAAATGGTGGGCAGGATCCTCTGGGAAGCAAATCTAAGAAGAAAAGGAATCCAGGTGAGTTAGCTAGCTTTAAGAAAGCTCTTTTAAAAGACACAGAAGCAAGGTGTCCTGATCTAGCAGAAGAAAGGAAAGTGCAACAGGAAACCAGTCTGGCTAGACTACAATCTCTTGAATGAACTGAAATGCAAAAAGGAATCCAACAAAAAGGGGAAATTTGGTTATTTTACAGAAGGGTATAAATGTATCACGTGGGCATGCCAGGAGAAAATTAGGGAGGCCACGGCACAATGAGATGCAGCTGGCAAGGGACAAAGGCAACAAAAAGGAATTTATGCATGCCAGAAATAAGAGGAAGGCCAAAGAAACCATAGGTCTCTTAAAGAATAGAGAAGGCAATCTCATTATTAGACAAAACAGAGAAGGCATTCAGTACTTCAGCCTTTTTCTCTTCAGTCCAAACAGAGGCAGCTACTAGAGGACAAGTGCAGTTAGCAGAAAAGATAAGAACAGAGCCACTAACAGCCTAGAGTAACAGCAGAACAGGTTAGGGATTACTTAGAGAAGCCAAATGCTTTCAAGTTGCCAGGGCGAGGTGGGACACACAGCAGGGTACAGACAGAACTGGCTGAACTGGTTTCTGAGCTATTACATTAGCTATCTTTTCTGAGAATTCATGGAGGTCAAGTGAGGTCACGGATGATTTGAAAAAGGGCAAATTATAGTCCCCTCTTTCAGAAAAGGTAGGAGGATCCAGAGAACTACAGAGAAGTCAGCCTGATTTCAGTACATGTAAAGTCCACAGAGCAAGGCTTTAACACTAGTTTCCCAAGATATTCTCATTAACAAGCTATGGAAATAATGACTACATGAAAATACTGTAAGGTGAATACACAGCTGTTTGGATCATTCTGCCCAACGAGCTCAATGGCTCAGCATATACTTGAGAGGAGGTATCAAGTGGGATTTCCTTGAGTGGGTCTTCTTCTGGGTCCAGTATTGTTTAAATATCTTCATTAATGATTTACATGATGGAATCAAGTGCACACTTGACAAATTTGTAGATGACACCAAGTTGAGTGTAGCTGCAGCCCTGGAAGACAGGGCTAGAATCCAGAATAATGGGAGCAAACTGGACAAATGGTCTGCAACCAAATTGGATGAGATTCAACAAGGACAAGTGCAAGGACCAAGATTTTTGGGCAAAATATTTCTGAATTTCAGAGGACATCAACAGTCCCAAGACAGAATAAAGGCAGAGAAATTAGGAGCCACAGTTTGTTTTTTCATACAACAGAGCTGCACAAAACTGACCACAAGCCAAGCCATCATTACATCCTTACTTGAAATGACTGTGCTATATTTTCCAGTAGAATATTCAACATAGCAGCTTCTTGTGCTATTGTCTAAAACGAACACTTAGCGAAACCTTTTAGTACTAGCCACCTCCAACTGCCTGCATAAGCTCTTTAAGTACTAGTGTCTGGACTGCAAATACAAACCAAAATAGAAAGATACCACATAGCTAGAATGTTTAAAGAGGAGGTAATATTTTTTGGGTAGATCAAAAGGGGAGAGTGGAAGAGTAGCAAGTCAGTTATTTGCACAACTCTTCTTTTTTGGGAACAAACTTATCAAGAGTGTGTACTGACTCAGAAAAGGGCTGGAAAGGACCTCTAGAGGTCATCTAGTCCAGCCTCCTGCCAGAAGCATCTTCATTCCTTTCCAAGCTATCCTATAAAATCAATAATCTAAACCAGGGGTGGGCAAAATATGGCCTGCAGGCCAGATCCAGCCCACCAGCCACTTTTACCTGGTTCATAGTGCCCACCAGTGGACTGTGCCCTGACCAGCCCTTCTGCCCATGAGGGTAGGAGCCAGGCACCTATGCATACCCCCCCCAACCTACCCCACAGCACCTTGCTCCCACCCTCGTGAGCAGAAGGGCCCAGCCCTGCCAGCAGCAGCTTCCAGGAGGGGCTGCTGCTGCCCTGGTGCAGCCGCCACCACAGGAAGCTGCTTTACTTCCCAGGCATCCAGCTCACTCCAGGAAGCAGGTAGCAAAGTGGTGGGGACGGTGGAGCTGCAGCTGGGTGGAAGTGCAGAAAGCAGTGCAGAACTTGTGCCCAGTGGGGGT
>NW_017728992.1:196079116-196079323 GCF_001723915.1 Gavialis gangeticus | reverse complement strand
CAGCTGGGTGGAAGTGCAGAAAGCAGTGCAGAACTTGTGCCCAGTGGGGTGGTGGCAGTAATGCGGAGCTCGGCTGGGCAGGGTGTGGGTGTGAGGAAGGTTGGGAGGTGTGGAGACCGCCCCCCCAGGGTGCGCAGTCCCTACTGCTAGCAGCAACAGCAGGCAGGGGATGATGCTTATACTTGGTGCAGGCACTGGCACTCAGAA
>NW_017728992.1:196066397-196074116 GCF_001723915.1 Gavialis gangeticus | reverse complement strand
CGCAGTCCCTACTGCTAGCAGCAACAGCAGGCAGGGGATGATACTTATACTTGGTGCAGGCACTGGCGCTCAGAAGGGCACGGCTACAGCCAGTGCTGCGCATGGGGGCAAGCACAGCTCGGCTGCCTCTATCGCAGGGGCTCTGTGCAACACATCTGCAGCTCCCACACACACAACAGGTGAAGCCACGCACTGGAGCTGGCTACCTTCCCCACTCCCTGCCATGCAGGTCCCCAGACTCTTCTGGGAGTGGAGGGAGCCCCACTCCCTGCAGAGTCCAGCATAGGGCTTCCCCTGGTGCGAGTGTGGGAGCTGCAGGCGCACAGCATGGAACCCCTGTGATAAGAGGCAGCCAGCCAGGTTGTGCTCTTCCATCCCCCCGCCCCATGCACAGCACCCACCTGAGCTGTGCCCCACCAGGCACCAGCACCAGGCACAAGCACCCCCAAATGCTGCTGCTTCTGGCAGTGGGGGCAGCATACCATGTGGGGGACTGTATGAGGGTTCCCCACACCCCTGAACTGACATATACACATATACCAAAATACCCTATGGCCCCCCCCACCATATCCCCCATGATTTGCATATTGCCCTCTATATAGACTAGGAAAATACAAATCATGACAAAATATTTTTTCTAATAAAATTAATGTTATAGTAGGTGCTTCACTTTTATTATATGATTTGGGTTTTTTTTTCTGGTTTTAAGATGGCAACCCCCTTCCCAAAACAAGTATGGAGGGAGGTAAGGGGAAGAACTTCTGGTGGAAAAGGTCAGGAGTCAGCGAGTGCGACTTCCAGTCCCAATATGGCAACCAGGGGGCAGGGCTACCCACGTAGTCTTCACAGTACATCAAAACTCATTAAGCAGCCCTCCAGCCAAAATCTGCCCACCCCAATTGCCCACATTACATTAGACTACCGTGAATCCTGATGCAACATAGACCTACCACCCTAGCCTGCCACAGGTAAAACAAGGGAATCATGGTAGCTAATGTCCTGCTTCTATAAAATGTTGTCAATATGTGCTCAAGAGATTCCAGGTAAAGGGCCAGGCAGAGGGAAGACTACTGAGAAAAGCAAAAACCCTTACAAGTCCATACTAATCTGACCAGGGGGTAAAACATGGCGATTGGTTTGACCCTGAATGCAAGGGCAAGACCCTCTAACCAGGAACCTCTGGCTTTGATTCCAGAAGGAGAATTGGCACAGCCCAGTCAAAGTCCCCAGGCTTGGCTGTAGCTACCACCCAATGTCTTCAAAAGAGGTTTAAAAGCACCCTGACGTATTTCGGGGGAGGGGGGCAGGAGGGAAATCAGCAAAGCCCAGGAGCATGGAAAATACCCGTAGCAGAACATAGATACAGCTAGATCATTCCTGCCCAGTGGCTGGCCAACCTCTTTTTGAACACCCACAGCAATGGAGAGTCCACAGCCTCCCTACATATCATATATGAAAGAGAGTGAATGTTTAAAAAGCTAAAGCTAAGAGAGATTGGTCTTTTATGATCACGTAAGCCCCATTTAATACTCTTTTTCCTTCAGAAGGAATAAGTTTTCTGCATAAACAACAAGGAAAAAAAGGGTGAAACAGAACTAGAAGCAAACCAAAGAAGTCAGTGCAAGTTTAATGAAGCACTAGTTAGTCCAAAAAAACCCATACATTCAGAACTTACCTTTTAAGACAAAGCAATGTTTGGCAACTTGTATGACTACTGAGAAGGTACTTTTGGAGATATGAAGTACAGAGATAGGGGTACAGGGTGGAGGATAGGGCTGGGGAACAAGCTGGAAGAGAAAGCCATTTTTTGTCACGGCCTAATACCCGAAGCCTCTGGAAGGTCTCGGATGCATGGCGTTTGTTCAAACGTACTCTCATCTATACAAGGTATTATAACCTTAAAAGCTTTCCTTCAGACAAAAAGTATTAATGGGTTATTGTAATTTAAGTGGTACTAATTAAAAAAAAATCTTCCATGTTATTCAACACTTTACTCTTGGTACCTGTACTCTTATCTATACTATACTATAACCTGTACCCCTTGGTAGCTATACCTTTCACTAATCTCCAAGTCATTACCTTTTCAACTGAGACTTCAAATTTTAATGTAGAAGAAAAAGTTCTTTGAAAATAAAATCTACTAAAATCAAAGTGGTTTATTTTGGAAAGCAGCAGCAGTTTCCATCTAGCATACAAGATCTGTCTAATGCAAATATCCTGATTTTTTTTTCTTCTTTATACTCAAGGACTCAAAAAGACTTAAAGCTGTCACCCTTACACTTCAAAAACGGGTGTTCAGAAGCATAATATGAAGGATAAAACTTCTCATAATAGTGGAAAGAGGAAACATATCAAGCTCTTCCTTCCAGCAAAAATATTTTTTTCTGATTTAACAGTTTAGTTGTGGGATGAGTCCAAGACCAAGTGCCAGCTCAGAAATGCCTAGGTAGCCTTACATTTTTAGCACGTCAAGTCATCACACAACTTTGAGCTTAAATACAGTACATTATAAATGCTTGTTCAAGAAAACACTACATTCAAATCTCAACCAAGAGAAAATAAATGTACTACTACTCATTTCTCTACACAATGAGTTCCATAATGCTAATAAACAACAACTGAAATAATTAAGTACTAAACAACGTGAGAATAAAGATACAAGTAAGTTGGCCCTGTTTGTAAAGAACTTTAAAAAGGTGAGGAGGCAGTGTGCATTTAAGAACTGAACTAGAAATAAGGAGGCCTAGGTACCAACGAGTTTTCCTAATAAGCTTCTGTGTGACAATGGAGCAGTTTAATTTTTCTGTCCCAAGGAATTTCTCCATTTGTAGAAATAAGGCAAAATACATTATTCATATCTAAGAGCTTAATCATTACAGAATTGCTCACAAAAATATTGCATTTAGTACCGTTTTCTATTGAGTCAGCATCTTATACTTAAGACAGGGGCCAGCAATGTTTTTGGGCAGAGCAAAATGCCAAAACATCTGCAACTTGGACTTGTAAGATGCTGGTGTGTCAGAAGCAGACAGCAGGGCAGGCCTGATCCTTGTTGTGGCAGCGCAGCCTCAGCCACTTCCCCACCATCCTCCCCCACACACATATGCACCTTCCACCCGCAGTGAACCAGTCTAGGGCTCCGCAGACCACAGTGCTGCTGCTTACAGCCTCCCTGCTGCCAGCCACAGAGCTCAAGCTGCTCACAGCAGGCAGTGGGGAGGCTGAAAGCAACTGCACCAGGACCCATAGAGCCCCAGACCAGCTTGCTGCCAGCAGTGGGTGCACACGTGCCTCGAGTTGGATGGCAGGGAAGGGGTCCGGGCTACACTGCTACAACAAGGATTGGGTCCCTTGCAGCTCTCGTTTGCCCCATGGTGCTTGTGACAAGCAAAATGCCTTTGTGTGCCATGCTCGGGCACGTGTGCTAAGGTTGCCTACTCTGACCTAAAGCAAAGCTAGACTTTGAGGGTGTTTGAGAATCCTACATGTCATACTTTGCACTGTATAGTTATCTTTTCTCAAGATAGATTTCATCCAATCTTAGTGATGAGTTCATAAAACACGTCGCACATATTGGGCTGTATTAACAATGGTGGTAAGTGTGCAAGAACCAATCAGAATATTTTTGGAGAAAGTCTAATATTAAGAGCTGAGCCCCAAGATATACATGTTCAAAATGCACCGTTTTGCTTGGAGGTGCCTACCTGGCCAAGGCAGGGGCAGGTACTCCTCGCGCTCGTATTGGTGGTTTTCCACGAACAACTGGAACTTCTGCATTTTCTGAGCCGCCATTTAAATACGTTAACTCTTGCAGCTGTGCCTGTCTGATTTCATCATTGTAGTCCTAGACAGAAGGGGGAAGAAAGCTAAATTAACCACTTCAGGAAAATATTACTGAAAAGCATCATTTCCATTTTTATGCTGTTCTAGATGAACTTCTTGCTGAAAACCTGCTAGAAGCAGTTCCAAAACATCTCAACATGGGGACTCCATTTCAACTTAAATCTTGTTAAGATCTGTATATCAAATGTAACATTTCTCTTATGTTTTTGTTCAAATCCTATTTTCTTCTCCAGGACTGACCATTGCCTAACTGATTTTTCATTTAATTAACAAAAGAAAAACAATCCACCAAAAATCCTACTAGTATCTGAAAATATTATATGCCTCTTAATTTCGAATGAGCATCCGAGTTCTGTTTATGTAATGAAGTCCCATTGAAATGTGGCAATAGTCCTATTGCTTCAGTCAGCAGTTAAGTTGCAGTTCAAGGCATTGTATTAATGGAGATCAATCCTTCACTAAGAAAGGACAGATAAAATGACCCAAGCCAACAGATTATTTTCTTTCTTGAAATCGGAGTTTGTTTATTAATTCTTACAAGAGAATACAAACTCAGACGTACTAGATATATTCACATTCCTCCAAAAAGTTGTTCAAGAAAGCCATAGAGTTTATAAATGCCATCTAAAAAAACCCAGCTTTTAGAGTAGTTCTCAAACAGGGAGGTTTTCAGATGCTGAGTTATCCTCCAAATCCAGTACATAAGGAGGCAATGAAATGGAGGCTATAAAGCTAATGAGGAATCCTAACGACTGCATTTCTTCCTTTTTTTTTTGTTTTTAGATCCCCGCCCCCTCCCGCTTGCTATTGGTCGACCAAGAAATGTAGTTTTAGGGTAAAAACCAGAAAGATTTTATTTAGGATAGACAAATTCAAAGTGGTCTAATTTATCTTTTCCAATTTCAACTAGTAAATCCAGCATGGATCACTTCCTTTTTTATTATTTCTGGACAACACGTTTATTTGCTCTCTTCTGGTCCCCTGCCACCAATCTCCCCCCTGCCCCAAGTGTAAATACAGTACTATATCCATTTTATGAACAGGAGATAGATGACTGATTTGGATTGCATTAGCATGTGCCAGTTTTCTGAGAAGAGGGGAAGATCTCTGTAAATGCAGTATGTGGTAACCCATTTGAAATTCTGATTGCAGCCACGTCTGTTGTAATTTGCTCCCATCATACCCAAATTTGACTACCAATCCCTGCTGGAAGAAAATACTATTGTCATTTTGTTGTCACCTAATCAGAAGATTACATGTGTATTTCTTTCAGAAGCCACATTTGGATTTGAGATCCTTTCCCTTCGGCTCTCTGAACGGACAAGTACAAGCTTTGTCTGAGAGGAAGAGGATAATATTTCTGGCACTGTTACAGGGGAAAGTCTTGTGTCAATTCTTTGACCCCTTTGGGAACTAAGTAGATAAGATCTAACCAAACAGATGATTGCATTAGAAACCCTTTTAGTAAACAGATACTAGAGAGTGCTGCATAAATATAACCTTGGAACAATAGTGAAGAACGGGTCTTGGAATAAGTCTTAGTTGATTTCCTTTAAATGGAAGTACTGTCAAACAGGGAATTTATTTAGCAGACCCTAAACATTCAGTCTCATGGGAATAAGGCCTTAAGGGTTATTCCTTGGAAGACTTCAGTAAGAAACAAGAGATTAATAAAACCTTAAGAGGAGGCAGAACACACTAGAAAACCTGTGTTCTGAAAGAAGCTTAAAGGCTAGGTACAGCTGCTACACAATCTGGAGCAAGGGATCAGAAATTGAACCAAACCCATAACCGTACCAAAGTTTGCAGCACAAAGACCAGACTAAAAATGGTGGAATCTGGTCTAAGATCATGCTAGAGCGATGTGCACTCATATATATATTCAAAGTAGGTTAGTCCAGTGTATTGAACTTCTGTACCAGATCCCTGTTCAAATAAGTTAGGTTGCCATCATCTGCTATCCCAGGCTCCCTCAGCTCAAACAGACAAGACATGCTCAAAGATTCCTAGTTGCTTTGCGTAAGCAGAGTAGTCGGTTACAACCCTGTGCTTAAAATCATTTATCAGAGATCATGTCAACTTTAAAACATTACTTTCACCTCTTGTTTTACCAGCTCTTCAAGAGCTTTGTAGTATTTAAGTTACCTTGCCTGCCAGAATACCTTCCTCTAACAAAGAGTAACAAGATAAGGTTATGCTTTGCTCTTTCCCCTTAGTTCATGCACTAAATTACTGATTGATCGTCTCTCTGGACTATATTTTTGTTAAACCAATTTTGGAATGAATCTTTTGCATTTAAGACTGACCTCATCTCTTGGAATACCTAATGTGTTTATTGAAGAAACTATATTCCCAAGAGGTATTTAGCTTCCAAATGAAAGATTCAAAGGGTTATTTGGACACTTATACTAGGAAAATAATTTGGAATCAAATAGTTTAATACTGTCTTTGTTAGATTGGATATTGATTTTTCTCTAGACAGATTTTTTTGCATTCAACTAACATGTTCTTTCACCTCTAATATCTTTAACTAAAGTGAATGACAGCTGATCTGCTGTATAAGACTATCTGTTACAGATAAGCAAATCAAAACTACAGAACAAGATGGAATCACTCCGTAACTTTCTTTTTAATACATGGTGGTATGGGGCAGAGGGTATGTCATAAGGCATTTCAGTTCAGGACACATGGTAGATCTGTCCTACCAACACCACACTACTAGAATTTCCGGAACTTAGGAAAAAAAAATCTAACAGATACCATATCCCAGGGGCCGGCAATCCCTGGCACGTGCTGAGCATGGTACACGAGGCCATTTTGCTCAGCACGCCACCACCAGCCCTGGCTCTGGGTAGCTGCTGCCAACCATGGAGCCCGGGCAGCTCCCAGCAGGTGGCTGGGAAGCTGCAGGCCCTGCTGCAAGATCCCGGGCTGCGTGGTTGGCAGCAGCTACCCAGAGCTGGGGCCGGATGCAGCAGGCAGGCTGCAAATAGCAGTGCCGGGCTCCGGCACATGCATACGTGCCTTGGAGCAGGTGGTAGGGGAGGGGCCTGAGGCAGCGCAACCCCCGTCTCTCCAACCCTGCCTGCACAGAGCTGATGGCAGGGCTCCAGAGCCTGGCACAGCTGTTTGTGGCCAGCCTGGGCTCCAGGCAGCTGCAGCAAGCAGGCTGCAAACAGCTGCACCAGGCTCCGCGACTCTGGCATTAGCCCCACGCTGGTGGCAACTGCGCATGCACCTCAGAGCGGACAGCGGGAGGGCTGCGCTGCCTTGGGGCCAGGCCCCATCCCCACTGTCTGCTCCAAAGTGTGCACACAGTCACCGCCAGCATGGAGCTGATGCCAGAGCTGTGGAGCCTGGCGTAGCTGTTTGCAGCCTGCCCACTGCTTGCTGCAGCTGCCCAGAGCCCAAACTGGCTACAAACAGCTGCACTGGGAGCCAGGGAGAGACTGAAGTTGCACTGCCTCAGGCCCCTCCCCAGCCCCCTGCTCCAAGGCATGCCTGTAGATGCCGGTACAGAATTGATGCCAGAGCCTGGTGCAGCTGTTTGCAGCGGCCCAGAGCCCAGGCTGGCTGCAAGTAGCTGCTCAGCACTCTGGAGCCCAGTCATCAGCTCTGTGCCCACAGCAGGGGAGAGGCTGGGGTTATGCTGCCTCAGGCCCCCTGCACCATCTGCTCCAAGGCACATGTGCAGCTGTTTGCAGACTCCCAGCTGCAGCCAGCCCCAGCTCTGGGTAGCTGCTTTCAACTACAGAGCCCGGGCTGCTTGCAGCTGAGCCAGCCTGATTCCCACCCGCTCCAAGCCCAGCACTGGCCCAGCCCTGCTACTGGGATGAGGCTGGCATTGGCGCTGCCCCTTGCCAGGAGCACCGCACC
>NW_017728992.1:196056912-196066154 GCF_001723915.1 Gavialis gangeticus | reverse complement strand
GGGCTGATGGGCAGGCTCTAGGTCAGGGTGTCAGCTGACTGTGCTACAGCCTGGGGGCTGGCTCCACAGGGAAGCACAGGGGCTCTGGCAGCCCCAGGGCATTGTTGGGTTGGACTTTGTCCAGTAGCTCAGCAGCCCGGCTCTGTGCACCCATGTATCTGGTTCTGTACATTTGTCTGCCTCTGGTTCTGTGCATCTATGTGCACATGTGTCTGGCTCTGGATGTGTGCAGGCATCTGTTCTGGTTCTCCATGTTTGTGTACATGTGGTTCTGCATCCATGCATGCACTTCTCGGTGTGCACGTGCCCCTGGTTCTTCCCCTTTCCCTCCCTGACTGCAGCTTTCCTAAAAAAAAAAAAAGTACACATAGGCAACATTTATTATTAGATATACTAATATGCAGTGCGTCCTGCCATGTACTGGTCCTTCACCCCCAATTTTGTTTTTCTAGCATACCAGCACTCTGGCACCTTCCAAAATAGACACTGTGGTTTTTTCGGCACTCCGGCCAAAAAACATTGCCTACCCCTGCCATATCCCAAATTGTTACCCACTGGTATCATGACACAGACCTACAAAAGAGGAATCCCTTAACAGACTGGAGGACAGTGCTGGCCTAAAGGGGCCAGCAATTATAACCTGTTACATTCAATATGGGCAAAGAGAGAAGACCGAAATCAGGCTTAGTACTTCAAAAAAAGGCTAAAATTTCCTTAAAACTAAAGAAAATAAAGTAAAACTGGAAGGAAAAATTTAGATAGAAAAATGAAGGGAAATTTGACATTTAGTTGACTTTATTAGATTTCCAATGGACCAGGCTGGGCTTTTAGTTGAAGTTATCCTCTTTACCAAACAACGCCTGTATAATAAAGTGAAAGACCCAATAGCAAGTGAAAAAACATTACATATGTAGTAGTCATAATTCAGTAGCTATGAAGTGTAGAAAACTGATAAGGGAAGGGATGCAAAATACAGGGTGGGGGGAAAATCTATTACCATTGGGTTATTACACATCAATAGTTCTAACAATCTATTGTGGATATAATGCAAAGGTAATACAGGATACAATTAAGTACTGAAAGATAGGAATGTGGTTATGATCATTCAGCTTTTGTATGCAAAATGGATAATGGGGGGTTGATTATACTCAATATTTGGTTAATAAGAGTATCTGCATAGATGAAAATAGCTTTAAGTAATGTGCCATTGTATTACACAACATTGCTAAAAATATTATTAGTATAAAGTATTATTAAGCACTGAAAAGCATATTTTACAAACCTTGCAGTCCCAGAACACTGACTGCCCTCGTCCTTCTGCTTTATCTATGGCAGGTTAGGGTGCTATGCGTTGTAGCTGTGCAACAGGGTTGATCGTGCATTTTTAGTAACAGGTTAGATAAGGATTTGTATGGGATACTTTAGATACGAGTAATCATGCGTCAAGCAGAGGACTGGACTAGATGACTGCTGAAGGTCCGTTCGAGCCCTACTTTTCTATGATTCTTTATGTAAAATGGATTAAAGATCTGAAAAAGTATCTGCCAATCAGGAATTACCAAATGGGAGCAATTCTAATCAGGTTGTAGGAGTGTCTTGACAAGTCAACACTTTCATTTAAGATACAGAAGTAAATATGAAACCACTGTAGGCAGAATTTGCAAATAAACACAAAGATCAGCAGACAGCTAAAGAACGATGCACAATGGGCAATCTCAGAGCAGTCTGGATTGCTTAGTAAACTGGGCTCAAACAAAAAAACACTAACTACAAACATGCAAGAAACATAGATCATAACTAGAGAAGAGTAAAAAAAACCCAACTAATTCATAGAAGGGAAGTGGTGAAGAGGCTATGAAAAGTGTTTTTTTAATCTCTATGAACTGCCTAAAGTGAGATATTAAGAACTAATATCCAGTATTTAAATAGAATGTAAAAAAAATGGAGAGGTGCAGAACTTGCAGAAGTACCTTAAGGACTGAAGAAAATGTACTCTAGTAAGAATTTAAGAGTTCAATCTGCTTGGTTTGTGAGGGAAAAAAAAAAGACCAAGAGGTGTCTTGATTACAGGATTCTCTCTCCTGGAAAAAAAATATCAGGTGCTAAAATGATTCTTTAACCTAGTGGAGAGAAGGTATAAAAGAAAAAAAAAATCACTTTCTGGTTGCTATGTAGATTAAGCTTAAGAGTTAGGCATATATTTTTAACTTTTGATTGCAATTAACTATTCAAACCCATTAGTAAGGGAGCTAGAGAGTCCTTTATCCTCTTGGTGTCTTCAAATCATGATTGGATGTCTCCATCACCTTAATCAATTTAGGGGCCTACAGTTGCCAAAAAAATCAACCTAGATGAACTTGAAAGCTGTACTCACCCCTAAATTCTATTAATCTAACCACTATTTTTTAGAGATTCTGTAATTGTTTTTAGAGAATTTCTCCTGGAAAGCAGCCAAGTAATGTGGGCATCCTTGTGCCTAAAGAAAATTCTATACTCTTTTTTTTAAAAGGTGAACCTAAAAGGGAGGAAAAGTTACCCATCTTAGTTTGCTTTAATGATGAATTCTCACTGCACCCATTTGTGGTTCTTTAGGAGGCTTGAAGTTTGCTTAACACCCAAGTTTTTGACTGATCACAGCACTGACAGATGAATGAGCCCCATGTCTCATGCTTCCAGTGTCAGAGCCTTTATAAACCAACAAATTAGAAGATAGCCTGTGTTAACACCATTGCAGCACTACCTCTTCAAAAATTTAGTCATTTTTTGAAAGTGCAAAAAACAAGGTAAAATAGATGAGAATCTTATCCAATATCTTCTTAGAGCACCATTAGAGATGCAGCATGTTTAACCCTTTAAAAAGTACCATCTGCCCAATATTCTCAGTCCTGTAGAAAAACTGTCACTGATGACTCAAAATGACACACACACTGCTGTCTGTCCAAATGTACACTTGGAATTTTCTGAGCAACAGGATATTTTTCAGCCAGTGTTGCTTAAAGCTACCCAGTGACTCATCTGCCCAATGCCGGCAAGGAAGTACGATCAGGTGGGCTGAGTACACTGCAATACTGACTTACAAAAAAAAGGGGTGGGAGCAAAGGGTAAAAAAAAGGTGGCAAAAGAATGGTCTTAGAGCAAAAAAGCAATACCATTTGGAAGGGACAGAAAACGTGATAAGCAAGGCCAATCTCTGTTGCTTTAAGTCAGCAGGAAAAGGTTGAGGTCTTGATTGCAGCCACATATTGTCTATTTGGAGAGATGTTTGAAACTGGGAAGAAACTAGGTAGTCTAATTAGTTCTTCAACAAATGGAACTCTGATGACTTGGGAAGAGGAGAAGAAAGAGGGATACTAAGTCTGAAGTAACTGGCTATAGCACAAAACCAAAAGGTAGCAGCTATCTATGCTAGAATAAAGTAGTGAAGAAATTTTAGAACCAATGCAAAATAAAAGTATTAGCAGCTTCTAGTCTTGCCCTGCAAACTTAGTGTCAGCAGCCGTAGTTTTAAGAAACTATTTGCTTTGAGTTTTGGGCAAAGAATCAAGCTTACAGATTATATACCACAATCAGATAGTACAAATGCAGTTGTTTTTTCTTGAATGATCATTTACATTTGCTAAGACAGAAGGCAGGGCAGAGTGGCACTGAATAGACTAACTAATTTAGTCTAACATATCACCCTACCCTACCTTCTTCCTGACTTTGGACTAGACTAACACGGCCTACTCTCCGTTTGCTAAGAAAGAGACACTAAGCTTGGTACAAAGTAAATTACAAGGCTAGGGACAGAAATTACACATAAACCGGTCTAATGGATCAGAAACCAGTTCAAATTTGTAACGCAACAGAAGTTCAGTGTACATAAACTACTTTCAAAATAGCCAAAACCAGTTTAAGATAAACCTGGATGGATGTAGCCTCAGACTTAATTAGATTACATTGGTTTATTGAATTGCAGTTCCAGATCCCCTCCAGATTCAAGTTGACTCAGTGTCCTGGTATCCAAAGAAGTTTTGCATCTCCCCTATGATTCCCCACCTCCCCTAGCCGTGCATGGGGGCAGGGGCAAGCTAGCCTTGGCCCAAGCTCCAGGTCATCAGGGCGCCATGCTCTAGTTCCCTCTACCACTGCACTCTTCTGGCCTGGACCATTGCAGGCAGGTGGCTACATTTCCAGAATCAAAAGTGAATCCGTTCACTTGCTTATCAGTTTAATCTACACAGTTTAGACTAACCTATGAAGATTGAATCAATTCAGCCTCAGGCTTTTTGACTTTCTGTATGGAGGCCAATTGGGTAACTGGCTGCCACTGCAAAACACAACTTTACTGGAACTTGGGTATGAGATAGCCTCTCTATTGCCACGTACAATCACTACACAGCTTTGAAAAACAATTTAGGCCAAAGTGGTTTCTTGGGTGCCTCCAGCTGAACCTTGCAGCACCCAAGCATTACACTCTTTGCTCCAGATTGTAATTCAGTTTGCCTAGAGCAGGAACTTAAGGAACTCTATACAGTCAGTAAAGAGGGTTCAGAAGTATCAAAATGCAATTCAGGTTTGGGAATGTAGGTATCACTCTACACAGAAATGAGGGAGTGGTAAGTGTAATTCAAAATGTTGTGGCTGTTAGTACAGGCCCAATCTGAACAGCCTTGGAGCCTAGGCAGGAACTCCAAGGTTACATTTAAAATACTTGAAACTAATCTGAATCCTGGCTTTTGCATCCTCTCAGACTCCTTTTGAAAAGCAAGAGAACTCGTTATACATTTCACAAAATGTTATTAGCATTTCAGCTCAGCAAAATCGGGGTTCAGCCCCCTAACCTTTTGTGCTCCAATTATAAAAAGTGTTAACAAGATGATGCTTCTAAGGATGAGAGTTATTCTTGTTCCCAAACTTCAGCTCTCCAGGCTCAGCGTGATAGTAAGAGTCACTGAAGGGGTGAGAAGCAAATACATCTTATCCATGATGGTGCTGTTGGAATCACAGAACGTTTTCTCCACTAAGTTTAATTAAAGCTCTTGTCTCAGAATTGAATGTCACACATGACCTTTCTTCTCTAGTGAATACTTCTTCTTGCAAGTCTCTTGGTGACAGAATCTAGTAGTTCTTGTTCATTTGATTTTGTTGACTAATCTAATCTATTGCTATCATCTTCCTGAAAGATTAATTCTTCAGTACCCATTCAAATTCAAGGACCAGCTGAAAGTGTTCATCAACTAAGTTCAATTATGCTCTCCTTTCCAGGTAAATTAGTGTCATCTAGAATGTCTCACAAGTAAGGCCTACTCAAGGATATGGAGGACTTTGACGCCAACGTTTATGACACCAGGCAGTGGTGCTCAATGTGACCTGGATTTGGCCCCTGCATAGGGCTATGCTATCTGGCCCACAGGGCTCACCCATGGGTTCAGAAATTTGGCAGCACTGCTCCCTCACTACCAACATTTCAGGACCTGTGGGGAGTCCTGCAGGCCGGATGACCGCTCCAAGAGCTGGATCTGGTCTCTGAACCAGGGGTTGAGTATACCCGATATAGGGGCTTATGTAGAAAAAAAGCTATCAAGGATGTCCACTTAGACTTGAACTCTCTTTACCATAGTTGATCAGTGACAAGTTGTTAGAGGCCTGCTGACTACTTTCTTTCTGGAATACCTTGCACAGCTGCTTTCCTGGACAGCGCAAACTCCTTGCCTGCAAATTATTCAGAATTCTTTCCCATTTGTCCAAGATTTTATATGCATTAAGTGCTCTGTTTAGAAGGCATCTTGCATATCCCCACAAATAAATTCAAGTGATTTGAGTATGCCTTCTACATTAAGACGAGGGACCATGCGTATACTCAAGTCCATGCGAGTACACATTAAAGCTACCATGGATTTCCTTACCTCTTTTTTAGTATCTAAAATATGAGTCTAGATGCAGAGTTTAATATGCTGGAAATCAGCTAGTGTTTAAAGGTTTCCTCTCTCCTTAACCTGAACATTACATGCAGAAATGCACTGATACAACAAGGAGTCTCACATTTGTCTACTGGAATTTATTTAGTGCTTCATACAGCCAACGGCATTTAATTCTACTTCACAATGGGGCAGGGGGGGAAGAGTGGAAATCAGATGCTCAGGCACCTAAAGCTATGGATCCAGTACTGAGCTGCACCCATTCAAGAGACAAGTTTACACTTGTGTTCATATAGGACTTCCATGGAGATAAGCCATCACATATATACTTCCAGAGCCACGCACCACTATTTCCCTCCTCTAGATATTAAATATATCAAACCCGGGTCTAGGTGCCTGTATTCTGAAATGATTAATTTGTAAGGTAGAGCTGCTGTTTGAGCTCTGGAAGAGACTACTACTGTTCTTTGCCGACTGACCTGAATTACCATGTTCTGGCTTCATAAATATTAACCATACCATCCACCCAGAGCCAATTATGGCCAAAGTATGCATAGCAGCACATTGGATAAAAACCTTGACTCTATAACATGGTGGCAGTTCAGCTGTGCAAAATGAAGTGTGAGACCCTTAGGGAACTCTAACACTGTTTTCCAGAAAAACACAGTTGGAGTAGCATTTTCAAACAGTAAAATCACAGACAGAGAGAGAAAAAATACATAGTTGCATCAAATATTATTGATGAACAATATCAAGACTGAGCAAGAGTTCTTTGCTGGAGTTGTACTAAAAACACAGCCAAATGTATGTAACAAAAGTACGCAAGAAAGCTTCAAAGCCTCCTAGTGCTAAAGAATACATTATATAAGTTCCAAGGCCTCAACTTGAAACAACCACCCAGAGTAAGGATGCTTTATAGCCTCTACTTCAAAGGCAGCTCTAATGCAAGATTTCAGTGTTTTTCTGCAGCCACTGAGATCATTACAACATGAAATATTGATTTCCTATAGCGACTAAAGCACATCTGCCAAACTTAAGTTCAGCTTAAGTACAAGATAGTAAAATATTGGAAAAAGCATTTTTCTATTTGCAAACTCAAAATTTACACGTGCTTATAGAACAGTTTATCTTAAACTAAATTTGATCTAGGGAAAAATTGAGCATTTTAGATTAATAAATCCAACAATGCCTAGGTATTAGTAGTAAAGGCATTTTATATTTAACCATTAATATTTTACCCTTAGAGAAGGCAATTGTGATTAGTAAATTTACCTTCATTTAGCTGCCATTTGAAATTGTATTTTTTGCAAGGTTCATATCTCAGAATTAGTTAGAGAGCTCTTGTGCTTTGGATCTTTTCTTATCTAATACCAAAGACAGATATGATTTTAAAAAACTGGCTACACCTTGAGAAATCTTGGAAGATTATATGAAGAAATGCAAGTGACAAGGGCATTCACAAGCATCTACGTTGACTTAAGATTGAGCCCCAACAGATGTCACAGATCAAAGTACACGTTTTAATTCAATTGTTAACAGACTCTTCTTCAGTTGTGCCAAACTTGTATGAAGACGTGTCAAAGAGTCAGTCATCAGAAAGCAGACAAGTATACCCAGTCCACAAGGAGGGAAATAAGTGAAAGGATACCCAGTCAGGCACAGAGCCACGACAGCAGGGATTAGCAGTCAGTCAATGCAGACCATCCTCAACAGACTTGGGCATAAGAAAGGTGTCGTCAGCAAAAGGAATGTCAAGAATGATGATCAGTGATGAGAAGTAGTAAAAGTTGACATTTCCAAGCACATTTTGGAGTAGTTTGAAGCAAAGTCAGAAAGAGTCCCAAGCAGGACTGCAATCCAGGATGAGACATGGAATCATCATTTTAATCCTGAGACTAAACAGAAGAGCATGCAGTGGAAGCGTACACAATTGCTATTTCAAGGCACTCAAGAAAATGCCATGAGTCAGTAGGGTCACAGCCACACGTTTTTTTGGGGGGACAATGATGAAGCAATTATGAGTGACTAATTTTTAAACAAGCAAGACCAGAAGGGGAGTATTACGCAAGTAGACCGTTGAGCTTGTGAGAAGCTGTCGGGAACAAGCACATCGGAAAGCAAAGTCAAGGAGAGCTGCCTCTCCAGGACAATGCACTGTTCCACACATCTCAAGCTGCAGTTACCAAACATGGCTTTGAACTGCTTCCCAATTCAGCCCATTCACCGCATTTGTTCCTCAGAGTTCTCCAGGTCCCACCTAAGTTGAAGGCCTTCGCAGGAAATGCATCAAATGAAGTGACTGCAGCAGTTGAGAAGTTTCTGATCATGCAGGACAAGGTTTTCTACAAGACGGGCATGAACAAGCTAATTTGATGCTGGACCAAGTGTACTGATAGAGGGGGACAATACTGAAAAATAAGCAGCCACTTGATTGCAAATAGCATTACTTTGTGAGGCTAGAAACTTTCTGAAAACCTCTCAGTACCAAAACCACCTCAGGCCTCCACTAATGAAAAGCTAAAAAGATGTTTTTAAAGACTGTACCTAATAAGTTTCTAAAACTACAGTTCTAAGTCCTATCCGACTTGTGTCCAATTAAGCTAGATAATTATCAAAAAAAATACCTAATGTCATACTGTATTCAGCTTGAAAATGAAAGTCACGCAACCAAAAATATACTTAGGATAGGTAACGAGAAGAATGCACAATATGGGTAATAAGTTCATTTTGCAACGAAAGCTTAAAAACAAACAAAAAAACCCAAAAAACCCAAAAAACTTAAGAGCACATTCCAAAGGAGACTAAAAGCATTTACTCTTTTACAAATGAGGATAATGAAGAACAAAGAAACATTTGATTTCACATGGGTCTCACAATTTAAGGAGATTTTAGTTATCTACAGCAACAGTTCCCAATCTGTGGTACGGGTACCACCAGTGATACACAGACAACTTGTCAGTGGTACGTGTCAACAGATTTATTATAATTACTTTATATGACAAGTGTGCTGGTGGTACTTAAGGTTGTATTATTTTAAATTGGTGGTGTGCCATCTGTCAGTCTGGGAACCGCTGATCTACAGCATATAATCTGAATGTGATGGTACACTGAAAGCCTTAAAAAAAAGTTATGTTGCTCATTAAAACAAGCTCAGTTAATAATGATGAAAAATTACAATACTAACAGGGATGAGAAACTTCTTGATTTCTTCCAAAGCATGTCCCATTCTGGCATATGCCTCTGCTGGTGGGGCAAATACTTCAATTAGAACATGCAGGTCATCATTTAGGTGGAAATATTTTGCCTCTCCACTTTTTCTCAACTCTTCTTCCTAGGGAGAAC
>NW_017728992.1:196048541-196051912 GCF_001723915.1 Gavialis gangeticus | reverse complement strand
TATTTTGCCTCTCCACTTTTTCTCAACTCTTCTTCCTAGGGAGAATAGAAAGGTTCATTTTATAAAATGCTCATTTTTAAAATCAGAAAAAAAAAGCGCAACAGAAAAATAAAATTGCTGCTGAACCATTTGCCATTTACAGATAGTCTATTCAAGTTTAGACTAAATACTAAGTTTAAACTGGAAAATATGACGCTGTATATTTTACTAGTAAACCTTAAAACCAGTAACCGCAACGCCTTCCACTATTGCTATGTTGCCTACTAGAGCACATCTGTGAAAGTATTTCCAGGAAGACTCTGCTGGGGGCCTGCACTAGCAACAATCAAGACATTCACGAGGGAGGTGGCATTAGGTGGAATTGAGACGAGGTATGTACAAGTAGGAGAAGGATCTCCCTTTTCTCATGCCATGGGCAGAAACATTAAGAACAGCTTGTTCCAATGTTGTGCATGGTGACAGGGATTTATCAGATGGTAGTCCACTTCCCCATGCGGCCATCACAAGCATCCTGATGTGTTGCAGTTACTCCCTCCTCCCCAAGGCAATACAAAATAGAAAAGTTTGTGTTCCTTTGACTTGACAGCATAGTACTTCAGAATCTGTGTAGACGTGTTTTTTATTCCTTTTTTGTCACAGACTTGTGCTATTTTTATTACTTTTCCACTTTCAGGTTGGCTGGACAAAGGGTAAGGCAATTTGTTGAATAAATAAGCAGTTAGTTTGTTCTGCATATTCTCAAGACTTCTGGAAATATCTAGTTCATCATGGAAATAATACACAGGCTTAAAGGACACCAATCTAAGGGCACATTAAGACATTTGTGAGACCTGAACTAAGATCACATGGCTTACTTTAAGCCATGTGATTGTAGACTGGGTCCCCACTTATGCACATATTTCCTGGTGCTAGGAATGCTGTCTAAAAATCAAGGGAGGGGGAGGAGTGGGTAGGATTGGGGGAGGGGGGTTGGAGGTCAGAAGGCTAAACATAACCCAGTCAGCGTGGGGGGGCAGGGAGGGGTGCAGGAAGATGGGGGGAGCACAGCCCTGGGCTGTGCTCCAAATATGCACACGTTTGGTTTGGATCAGGCACAGGTTAAGTGTAATGTCTGCATCAGAGACCCAAGGAAAAATGTTCCACATTTGAAAAAGCTTATTGCAATTGCATAAAATAGTAGTCTAATAAAAGATATATCACCCAAGAAATCCTTGTACCCTGAAAGTACAGGGCGTTCCGATTCTGGTAAGGTTGATAGGGTCTGATTAAAAAAACAAACACACCACCACAAAGGAAAACACATTACTAGTAGTGCTGTAGCAAGGGGAGAGTGAGCAGGGTGACCGTCCCAGGTGCTGAAGCAAAAGGGTGCCAACAGGCACTGCCCAGCCATGACGGGGAACAGAACAGAGCCGTGATCACCTCGTTTCAGGGGGTGCAGGAACGGGGGGGGGGAAGGGAGGGAGGACAACTCCTGCCACTGCATACACTCCTGGGCAAGCATGGGGGGGGGCACATGCCCCCCCGGATCTGTGCACAAGGTGAGGGTGGGCTGGTGCTGCAGGCTTTGGCCTGGGTGCCAAACTTCCTTGTCACAGTACTGATTACTAGTAATCTGAGGCTCTAAACAAATGACATTTCCTTGCCATGTTTACTTCACTTATTAAGCACCTAGTAGTACTCTTAACTTCTTTTCTGAGAAGTCTACAAATAGTAGTTTTAAAATGATAGGTTAAATCTTTCTTATCTGTTCCTTTTGTGTTATAATTATGAGTTAGTCATAAATGACAATTAGTTCCAGCTTATTGTAGCTAATCTTTTTGTTGTCAAATTTACCATGTCTGACTATTGAATAAATTGGTTGGAAAAGCAAAGCAAAAACAATATGATTAGCTGATATAGAGCATTCGGCATAAGAAAATGAATGCCATAATTAGTTTGCCGAGTCTCAGCAGCCATAACTTCATGTCAAAACATATGATAGAGGGACTATAAAAATAGAAAATAAAAACTTCCTTCCTTAATATCATCATTCTAGAGGTTGTTTTCCCAGATGCATATGGTTTTAAAAGCAGAAAATACATCAAAACTTCTATTTTATTCACTTAAATCCGAAACTGAGATTTTCAAATTTACCACCTAACCCTTGGGAGATCCTTAAGTATGTAGACGTTTAAGTTTTCATCAATAAAGCTCCCTTGGAACATATAGGCCTGCTTTTCAATATGCCCAGAATCATCTTGACCACACTGAGCAACTCAGCCTCAGACACTCCCCAGTAATGACCTATGGACTATGCAGCCTCTCGGCTTACATCTACCAGATTCAGTATAGGGGTCTTTCCTTTTATACAGCTGCACAACAGGGCACTAGCAGAGAATGTGGAAGACGAGTTTAATTTCTTTTTCCACATACTTGAATACTCCTCGCCTACGGAGAAGCGTGCCGACAATGGATCTCCGGGTAAAAGGGGAGAACTACTGCTTCTTCAATATACTTTTTCACGAAAGGGCTGATACAGATGCTTAACCTCATAAGAAGCTACAGTATTAAGAATTCTTATTGAAGATGTGCCACCCAGAATAAGCAATTCCAGGGAGATACCCTGCTCCTTAGCGGCTCTTAGGGTGTGGACACAGGAAAACTTAGAGCCCTTTCAAAAAGGGGCTTTTCAAAAGATGGTATCTTCTAATTGCTGTGTGAATTTGCCAAGAACAAATCAAATGTAGCAAAAGAAAGGAAGGAAAAAAAAAACCAAACCACTCCAACTTTAATACTAGAGAAAGTGTTAAAGCTGGAATGGTTTTGATCTATTTGCATTATTTTCAGCTAGTTCACAGGTAATTAGAACATACCAGCTGATGCCCTTTTGAAACAACCATCTTTTGAAAGGGTTTTAAAGGCAGCGGTTTCCAGTCTTGGAGTTGCAATCCCATTTGGGGTCATAACAATAAGAAATGGGGTTGCGCACTCCAGATGTGCACAGGGCAGGGGTAGATGCAGGCTGCCTGCTGCAGGCTTGCGGCTCCCTGCCCTGCCGCCCTTCTCCCAGGGCAGAGCAGGGCAAGGAAGCTTGGTATTGCCACTGGGAGCACCACATCAACTGACCTGCAATGGCAAGGCACTGACTGTCCACCTGGAAGTAAGGGGGGGGGGGCAGGAAGGGCACAACTCTACACCGCTGAGTGGACAGGGCGCACCCTGCCATGGAGGCATGGTCAGCATAGTCAGCATGGGGCTCCCAGCTGCAACACTGAGCCTCCCTATCCTCCTGCAATAGGTCCCACCTGCTGAGCCGTGAAAGTCTCAGTAGAGGGCAGCAGGGGGGGAGCTCTAAGTCCACAGCAAATCACCCTTTATCCTCTCCCCAC
>NW_017728992.1:196041527-196043541 GCF_001723915.1 Gavialis gangeticus | reverse complement strand
TATCCTCCTGCAATAGGTCCCACCTGCTGAGCCGTGAAAGTCTCAGTAGAGGGCAGCAGGGGGGGAGCTCTAAGTCCACAGCAAATCACCCTTTATCCACTCCCCCTACAACAGGCTCTGCTCTGGCTATGCCACCCACAGGGGGAGGGGAGCCTGACTGCTCTGCTCTAGCTGCAGCAGCTGCCTCCCATGGGCAGCAGCAGTGGCTTAGGTGCTGCTGGGGAGGGCAGGGGGCTGCAGGCTGTGGCTCTGGGCCTGTAGCCCTAGAAGCTGGGGGCCCCTGCCAGCAGGGCTGGGGAGGAGGGGAAAAGAGGGCTGTGGGTCACGAATGTGGGGCACTGGCAGGCCCAGGGAGCTGTATGTGGGGAGCTGAAGGTTGGGAGTGAAAGGCTCTTCACTCCAACTGCTGAGGAAATGGGGTCATGCCAAGGAAAAAAAAGTTTGGGAAGCACTGTTCCAAGGGTTCCTGCATCTACACACTTAGTGGCTTAGTTACCTAACTTTTCTCAGCATCTGGCTTTTGTGTGCCTAACTGCAGGCATTGTATAGGGAGCTAGCCACCTACTCCAGGCAGTGGATTGCAATAGGTCTCATAGCACCTTAGGGTGTGGATATCCCTTATGTCTATCCACACCCTAAGGTGCTGTCACCTGTTGGAATCCACTGTCTGCACTTGGAAACCTCCAAACACACTTACCCCCCAAAAGGTCTAGATCAGTGGTTCTTAATTTTTTTTAGACTCAAGGAACCCCTTGGAAACCGCCAGCTCTTAGTTCTCACAAAATTATATAGCAATTTTTCTGTTGCAAAGAGCTCAAAAAGACTGTAGAATAGTTTGAATACTATGGTTTCCTACCTGAAAATCATTTGGTTCATCTTCTGAATCCTGTTTTCATAGCTAATGGTGCTAAAAGTACATAGCATCCCACAGCACCCCTGAAAAGATCTCAAGGCTGAGAGTTACTGGTCTAGAGGTACACACCCCTTAACAGACGGGTTTCAACTTCATGGAATGTTTCAAAACATTCCTCTTTGGCCCCATCTCACCCCAAAGCAGCCTGCCCAGCCAGGAACACAGGGGGTGAGTAGCGAGGGGAAACTGGCAAGCCGCTTCCTGGTTGCAGGGGGCAGTGCCACCCCAACCACCCAAAGCACTCACACTCCTGGTCACCACGAGCAGGGGCCACACAACTACTGCTCCCAGACTAAATAAACCCTCCCCTCTTAAATCTTACCCCAATTAGGCCTGGGATCCTGCCAAGCCAGATCTAATTCTGGTCATGGGTTCAAGCGAGTGCACCTCCCCCCTTCCACCACACCCACCATGCATCCCCAAGTCACATGTTAGGGTAAATTCAGTCTTTTTTTTTTTTAAATTTTGATTTTTTTGAGAAGGGGGAGCAGACGTTTCTATTATAGGCCATACCATGTTCCTCTTCCTTAGCAACCAGCCAATCTGTGCCTTCCTCCTCCAGTGGCATCCCGGGGAAACTCTATACATTGCAAGGGTTTGATGACTGGCTACTCCATCATCCCCTGGTGGCATTTCAGCAGCTGGGCCATCTCCAAAGAGGTGACAGTTCTACTTGGTACCCTTAGTGTAGGAGCAGACACTATTGTCCAGGGACAAATATGAACAGGTTCCCACAGGCTCAGTGTTGTCTGTCTGCACTCTTAGAGTTGAAGGTTGCATCACAGTACCCCAAAATTTAACGGTGAAATCCATGAAAACTATAACATTCTTAAGCTAGCTTAGAGCGACTTAAAGGCTTTTAAAAAGGCTACGGGAAACATACAATGGTCTCTAGAAGGGTGTAGGCAAGTGGATCAAGAATGAAATTAAAAAAATGGAGAAGTTTAACCATAAACAAATTTAACTGAAATAATAGCGCGTGTAAGAGTTTCCCCTCAGGAAGAAGCAGAAATTCAAGAAGAGAACAAAGCACTAGAAGAGATACAATAGTAATAATCCTGCATGGCACTAGATGACCTAACCAAAAAAAAAAAAAAAAAA
>NW_017728992.1:196038095-196041468 GCF_001723915.1 Gavialis gangeticus | reverse complement strand
AAAAAAAAAAAAAAAAAAAAAAAGGAAGATATCCAGGATTCAGTGGGTAGTGGCACATGAAAACTGCAAAAGGATTTAAAAATCAGCCTAAATTAGATGGAGTAAACAAGAACATTTTACAAAAGGTAGTTTAAAATAAAATTTGATGAAACTAAATAAAAAGTTTGTTCAGGAAATTTTTATGATAAATGTCATTCCAGGGCAGTTTATTGGATAGGTAAAGTAAAATGTTACTAATATAAGCAAAGTATGGAGTGTTTAGAAACATGCACGCTGAAAACAACAGACGTAAATCCTCAATCCTGCACCCACCTACACTGGTCAGGCTAAGAACAAATTTAAGCAGCATGGCCCTCTCTCATAGTTTAGACCACAATCTGCATCAGTAGATTATATTATACAAAATTAAAAGCTTGAACTAAAACAGCTGTCCAGGTGGTCTTCTAGTAGGTCTCGGTTTGGATTCAATTTCATAGTTAGAAAGCCTTAAGAGTTCAAACCCTCCACCATAAGCAAACAGCAGTGACTAGTGGTTAATGGAAGCAAACTGCTTTAGGATGAAGTACTTAAATTTTAAAGACTGGAGTGTTAATAGGACTCTAAATCAAAATAGAATATGGTTTTGAACTTCATCCTTGGCAGTTACCACCTTTATCAGCCACAATTCCAAAAGCATTTCCCTTCTCTGGTGAAGTACTCCCCTCATCCTCCCAAATACAAGTTACAGGATCTTCCATTCTTACTCTATCGATTCCTGACAATTTAAGAAATCAGCGGCAGCAAAATGTTTCAAATACTTCAATAAAACAGCAACGTGGGTAGCATTTAGGTCAAAATTACAACCCTATCAATTGATCTTTGAGACTATATCGCTAAAGTCTATGCATGCCCATTATATTATTAATGCAACATGTCCAAGATGAGGTCTACATCAAGGGTTTTGCCAGCAGATCAGTTAGGTGCGAGCGGGTTCAGGGAAATTACCTACCTCTTAACTGGCAGGAAAAAAAAACAAAACAAAAAAAAACCCAAACAACTCCTTAATGTAGACACAGAAACACTAATAAAAAATGTTTTTAATGACTAATACCATTTTGGGAAATGGCATAGGAATGCCAATAGAAAGACTCCTTCTGCCTGCGTACACTGCATCTCTACCGGAGGAGTGGGATGGCACAGCTGACTTGGCACAGCTCTGGTGGCAGAGACTCTGCCAGTAAGGGGAGAAAGAACTATTTTTCATTTCAGGATTTTGATATTAATAGTGGTGACATACACAAACCCTTGTAGAGATTCCCTTCATTTGTTGATCATGAAAATGAAAGTTATTACACCTCAGGCTTGTGACATCTTCAAGAGAAACTTAACAGGAATTATCAGACCACATCAGAATGACTGACAGCAGCCACCAATAATTCAGAGAAAAGGGGAAAAGCCCCTTAAGAGAATGAAGGGATAATGTGCTCATGCAAGACTGCCACATTTGCCAAGAGAGAGACTACAAGAGAAATCAGTGTCCTCCAAGAACTGCAGCTAGTAGCTATACACTTGGTACGTGCCCCCAGTTCCACTCTGGTGATGCAGTGCTAAGAGTCTTTGTGAACACAGGTAGGGCAGGATGGCACCTTAGGCAGCATCCAGATGAGCGCAGCCATGCAATATGCAGACAGGTCTGCAGCACCACACACTGCACATTCAGGTGTACCACGCACTGCTGCCTGGCAGTGCAGGGTGGGGGGGTGACTCCAGAACAGGATTAAAAAGAGACTGGCACTGGGGGAGAAGGGGGTGGGAGAGAGAAGAGTGAAGGGTGGTACACATGGCAGCAGTGCACACTGCCCAAAGCCGGAGCCTGGCCGACCCGAGCCACGCTGGCTGCCAGCCAGGGTCCTTGCTGCAGCCCCCCCCACCCCCAGCACCCCAGGTAAGGCTGCTGGGGCCAGCCCAGTTGCTGGTCCCAGGTTCCCCTACCCACCTGGGATAACCTGTCGCATGCCAGAGCACAGACATTCCCCAGTGACAAGCAGCAGCGGCACAAGGTGTACTGCTGCTAACTGTCCCTGGGGAACCAAATGTCTGCACTTGGATATGAACTTTCAAAAGGCAACTTACTTGGCCAGATACTATGAAAGGGCATAGCATTGAAAGCATGTTGCTCCCTACAAAAGCTGATGCCTCTCTGTGCCAGTTAATGTCTAAGGTGCCACCCTGTCCTATTTCAGACCAGCACAGCTAAACACCTGTTTTGCTTGTTTGACTGTACTGTTTCATAAGAGTGTCCTTTCATCACCTGTCCATCCCTACTATGGAGCAACGGAGAACACCATTCATTGCTTGTTACTTAGAGGCTGTTTCACAGACAGTGCCACCATAGTGGGTCCATCAAAGACAGTACTGGAGTATATGTGGGTCCCGTGGCCTGCAAGTGTCAGCTGCTTGCTAGGACATGTTTATTTTGCTGCTAAGGCAGAGAAAAACCTGATTGGTAGCTAGCTTACTGGACAAAATTGCATACGACTTCTGCTTCCAATAAAGTCTCTACTTGACAACACAAACACTTTTTGTACAATTATCCATTAGCACATGTACTAAAGGAATTTGGAGTCCATGTGATGACTCAGTTCTACGCAGAATTCAAAAGTGAGCCTGTACCAGTCTCAGAGAGATGATACGCATAACAGAAGTCAATCATTGGCTACAGAATACAGATGGTCTGCTAAACTTACAATTTTCTGACAGATCGGCAGGTTCATAATGGGAAGGCAGCAGTCTTTTAATGGCATAAAGGGACCTCTAAAAAAGGCCCTTTTTATTTTATCCTTAGGCAGTTTCATGAGAAACATTAAAGTGCCTATTCAGTACAGGGACAGACACAGTCTTTGCCCAGAGGAATAAATAGTGAAACAAACTGAAAAAGTAGCATTGCATAGAAATAGAGTCATATTCAAATTAAAGAAGCTCCAAATCCAGTAGTTCCTCTCTATTTTACAAGGAATATCAAATGCCCTCTAAAGGAGAAGGGAGAAGAAAAGGTAACAAAAGCTGACGTTGGACCTAGGCTTCAGATTTTATGGACTGCTTAAGAGCTAGGTGCATGCAAACATTGACTGATAAGCAGCAAACCCTTTGAAACACTGTCCAACTTGGTCACTGGGTGTGATGGTAGATAGTACACTCCTCCTGGAATGTAAAATTGAGGTAGAATCTTCCTGGCTCATTTGACTCCAGAGGCGCTGGGCACCCCAGCCAGGGGAGCACAGGGGGGCGGGACCGTCAGCAGGCACTTCCGGCAGATCTGAAAGGCCTGATTGGTGGATAGGACAGCGGCGCGTAATTCAAACTGCGGCCTTTAAAAGCCGCAGTTTGACACAGC
>NW_017728992.1:196029776-196038084 GCF_001723915.1 Gavialis gangeticus | reverse complement strand
GGTCCCTTCCGACCCTAGAAACTATGAAACTATGACTCCTGCCCTAAAATATGCAGTGGACTTAGACTCTACAGAATATCAAAGAGATCAAGCCTTTCTGTTAAATAAGCCTTCTTCAAAGAGAGCCTCAAAAAGAAATTCAGACAATTTTAAGTATTGCAGTTAACACAACACAAGAGCCAGAAATGTGCCTGAAGACTGTGAGAACAAATTGTGACAAATGTCCTTCACCACCTCCTATTTCTTAGGATTAAGAGAGGTAATAGCCAATTCAATAGCTGGCACTGGCATCAGCCATGTGGTCAAATTATCAGCATGTATCACTAATGTATCAACTCAGGGTTTTACACAGACTATAATAATTGGTTTAGCACAATATCTGTGACTTTTATCACTAAGCTAGATGGTGGAAGCTATCTAACCTTCTTAACGACTGCAGTCAGATGCAGGGTCAAGGCAGTTAGCAGGAACTATGGGTCAGATCCTCAGCTTACAAAATTAATGCCACATTTGATTACTGAAATTGCATCAATTCTTTTTGGCTAGAGATCTGACCCTCCCCCCGCTTCTCTTTTGTTTTCAGATATGGTGATCTTTATTCTGACTTTGGAACTGAAGAAGTCTGGCAACTGTAGTGTGCAAGAGGGACAATTACTACAAAACACAGGGCAGAGTTTTCAAGAGAGATTCTGAAACAAGTCAGTAGGCTTTCAGCTCACCCAAAGCTTCATCTCATTGTGCCGATATATTTGATTTTAAATGTTTAATTGTATCAAACGATATTGTGATTCTAAGCATTTTAACATCCTAATCAACAGCAAATGATACCTGCAAAGGATCACCTCAAGGGACATGTAAAACCCAGAAGACCTCATACTGACCCTTTTTCCTACCACACAGGAATACTAGAGGAACAAACAAGTAGTCTTAATTCAGCTCTGCCCCCATATGAGTTTGACACCAGTTAGAGATAAAAAGGACAAAAGGGCAGAAGAAATTATGCTGACCCCCTGCTACCTCTGTTCCTACCCATCACAGTGACTCTAGAGATCAGAATTGCCACCTCAACCATCAAGCACAGTTTCCACAAAGGATGGCGAGAGTACTAAAGAGTTTGTTTCACCACCCAATTCAGTGGAGAGGGAATAGTAAAATGTAGGGCAACATCAGGTCAGCAGTAGTGAACTATGCTCGATTGAGGACCTAGAATCCTGGAGTCCAAAATGGAGAAGCAGACAGTCTATTATTGCCAAATTTATATAACATGACAGGCATTTGTTTGCCTCCATGTCTTTGTGGCAAACCAATGATGGACACTCCAGTGCTGAATCACCCGCCTCACTGCACCCATCCACTTACCAAGCTCCATGCGCCTCCCCTGGGTTGCCTCACATCTGGCCAACCCCTTTCCTGGAGCACACCTGCAAGCCTGGGATAACCACTGCCACCACCCAGGAGTCTGGTCTGTATTCAGGCACTGTGCCCCCTGGGATACACATCCCTTGTAGGCCAAGAGTGCTCGACCCACTGCAAGAACCCGGAGTGCTTCCTTTAGCCTGAAGCACAAAGAGTAACCTCCCTTAGTCAGGCAAGCATAGGAAGCTTAAAGCATGCCCCAATCCCTCTCCCACCAAGTCCACCATGCTTGTTATAGTGGAGAGCTTTATTGGTTAGAGGGCAGGCTTGGGGAAGGGTACATGACAGAGAAGTATCAAAGAATAACCCAGAGAAAACCATGTCAGCTTAGTAGCCATCTGATCCACTTCTATATTACAGTAAGCTATATAGCTAGGTAAGTTCCAAGTAGTTTCCCTCTCAGGATGCTGAAGTGAGTAAAGAGAGAGTTGCAGATGTTCCAGCTGCTGTACGCAACTTAACATGGCTGCCACCCCTCCTCCTGGGAAGTCTTAGCTTTATAAAGCCCTTTTGACATGACTTCTGAGACCCAATCAAGGCCAGGTGTTGTTTGAAGCTGACCAACCAATTTAAAAAGCATCACTGGCCACCTAAGGGAGTGACATGGACTCAAGCCCCTGCCCCCTTGCCATGAGGTCAGTGCTAACACAATAGAGAGGTAGAGTTCAACCTTCTTACCCAAAGTTCCTCACCTTAGCAGTAACCTGGGTCAACCAAACTGACAGACAGGTGAGAAGACAATGGCGAGAAAAAAACCTAATAGAAGTCAGGGAAGAAACTGGAAGGGCAGTCTTCCACAGCCCTTACCGACAGAAAAAATCTAATTAGACTAAACTCTTGGCAACAGGAACCATGCAATTAGATACTTTTATAGTGACCTGCATAAAGGCAGGGGGAGGTTAGGCTCTACAGGCACATATTGGAAGACTCACCAGTATTTTTGTTTGTTTTGAGAACTTGCATCAAGCTTCATACTATGTGAACTCAGTACAGAAATAATGATGAAGCATTTATGCCATGAAAATAAATATCCCAGTATTGTATTATGAAGACTTTCAGGATAAATATGAACAGCAAACCCTTATCAAAAATTTCCACTTTATTTGAAGCTTGGCTTGTTGACACGTCCATTAATTCATGCCTGTGCTTGGCTTCTGCCTAGACACCTATTATTTTAAAAAGTGAAGTGGCTGTTTTAAAGATTCATAGTCTCATCATTCAATTAACTACTCATTTATTACGGTACTGCCTAAAGGACAAGTAGAAGTGGGACCTCACTGTACGGTACCAAGTTCAAACTAGTAGAGGATCCTGTCCGATCATGAAAGAGGAGTGAGAGCATGCCCAGGTGCATACAGCCCAATAGCAGAGAACAAAGGAAGTTCAGTTACCACCACAAAGCTCTTTATGAGCATGCTGACACTGTGGTCCTAACTCGGCCTTCCCTGACCACATGCTATTCACCTGCTCCAAACCTGTGAGGCCACATGAGGGCACCCCTTCAAAATGCCCAAAGTCTTGGTCTCCAGCATGCTTAAGAGCCACTTTACTAGTTTACCTCCAAGTCTGAAGCACATCAGCCAGAGTAGGTGAACAGGAAGTATCTGTGCACATACTAGGCAAAACATGTTGCTGCCACAGGTGCTGTCCAATATGTCCAGAGATGTTTGTTTTGCTGCTTCCTCCCAAAGGAGCATCTGGCTGGCTCATCTCTGTAGTCTTTACAGAAGGCCACAGAGCCAAGACAAGGGAGAGAGAGTCTGCTTTGCGCAAGAGCAGGTCTGGAGAGGGATCTCACGGAAAATGAAGGCACCAGATGGGCCCAATTTATACTCTGCTGGGAAGTGCAGCAGTCCCCCGCTTGGGCTGCTTCCAGTTCTTCCAGCTGGAGTCTCTACCTCACCCTTCAGTCCTTTCCCTCAGAAGCCACACTGGAGAAGTGAAGCCTGCTTCCCAGTGAGACCAGAGTGAGAGGGATGATTCACTACAACTTAAATATTTGCAGCCAGACCCTTAAATAGAGGATCACTACTCCACTAACCTGTAATGCTTCATATTAGTGATTTTAATCAGGTTAATGCATTAAACCAGTATCTTAGGGAGATAATTAAGTAGAGGCACTTCAATGCCTAAAACGGGGATTTAACTTTTGCCAATGAAAACCCTGTTTAAGTCCCTTAGGTATCAAAGGCAGTTAATTTTTCACTAGAAAAGCTGTTTAGCCCGCGAAATTCTGCTAAAATGCATGCTAGGAGATGCAGCCATCACAAGTGTGTCCTGGCACCTATCTCCCACTGCAGAACTACGGATACAATAGTGCCCAGACTGGAGATAACCCACATTCGTTTGTCTTGGATTACTGACTGACTGAAAGAAGGATCGTGAACTGCCATGAGGAAGAGGAATGCTAGCCTGGAGTTGTTTGGTGGGGTATATTCAGTAGATGTAGTAGTGCTATCAACCTCTGTTAGTAGCAACATGTTTGTGCCATGATGCTATGCAGCAACAGGCACACACTTAAGAGCTACAACATGGCATGCCATCCAAGTGCACAGCATGGAAAATGTTTTGGAGGAAATGTTGCTGGTGAGTGTCAGCTGTACCACTACAAGGTGGGGGCAAGATCGCAGTTAGCACACTGATTACAGACCCAGTCACCAATGATTCAAAGAAAGGCCATGGACACGATTTAAAAAGAGACTTTTCCTTAGGAGAGAAGTTTAAAAAGAGCATGTCTTGTTCAAGTTATGATCAGTTTTACAATCAATTTTTTATTTCCTATCAAGTACCTGTGTGGGGTGAATACTGGGGTGAAAAGTAGGCTTTTAGGCTGAAAAATATAAAATGCAAGTTCAAGTGGCTATAAGCTGGCAATGGATACATTTAGATTGTAAAGTTAAGCAAGTTCTTAACTTTCAGAGTAGCATTTTCCTAAGCAAACTGATGAGAACAAAAATTAAACTTTCTTCAGAGTTGAAAGAAGAATGTGTGGATGGGATAGAACGAAACGGATGGGCTGAGGGAATGGAGTCGTGTGTTTGTAGTCCTTGTAAACTCTTGTAGTAGCTGTCTAGTAATCTCATGATTCAGCACTTTTGCTGGTCACCAGTAGTGGTCAGAAGGGTACTCTTTCCCTCTCCCCCTGCATGAATGCTACTGCCTTCTGGTGAGGAACTTCAATGCCTTTATCTGAAGTATCAGGATGTCAACTATAGCTAATGCTTGTGTGGATGTCGACAGCACATGCTAAGCCTCCTGGCTAGATGGTTTTGCTCAGGGTCAAACAAAATGCCAGATCTGGAAATCAGAAGGACATTTCTCCAATAGGCCAAACTGGCACAGACCATAGGAAAAGAGAACTATCCTTTTTTCTAGGAACTTCTGAGTCTATATTAACCACCTACTTCCCCATCATTACAGAGGCAATGTATTGTGGCAGTATCCTAGTTTCCCTTGCCTCTACATTTAGCATTTTATACAGTGTTCATAGCATTTCTGGTATTAGGATGTGTAATTGTGTACATGATGGTTTTGAGTGCAATGTGGAGGTCCATTCAGGGCAAATGCATGGAACAGGACCCTCAATGGCTCAGGAGGGTCAATCCCACTGCTGTGCTCAGGATCCAGAAATGAAGCAGCCTTGTACTCAAGGTTCCTGACAGTCCTTAAATAAAAAGATGTATACTCAGGCACACTTAACATATATTGCATACACTTCAATACAGCACTTGTTGCTACTTTCAGCCAGCAACAGTGGAGAAAGGGGAAGATGGAAGTCATTTTTCACTTAAAACAGCTTAATCGTTAGAGCACTGGGTTTTAAGCCCTCCACCTGAGAAGGTTCAAACCCACATCTACTTCCCTGCAGAGTGATGTGAGCACTAGACTACTGAGGAGGGGTAAGTGGGGGCTTTCACTCTTCACCTGTTGAAACTAGGTCATGGCTTAAAGAATGCATGACTGGAGAGAAAGCATCTAATGAGACTATTCGCTTGGAGACAGAAACAGGGAGAACAAATCCCCATGCTGGACACTAGGGCTGACCAACTGGTAGCCTGCAGGCTCCTACCTGGACATCAGTCCCTCAATCACTCCAGCTGCTATTGCAGTCTCTAGGCTCCCCCTTCCTCCACCAGCTTTTGCTTCCTGCTCCTGCCCCAGGGGTAGGGCAGTGCAGCCCAGGGTGCCAGGGAAGACCAAGGGAGCTGAGTGGGGGCCACCCACATGCACAGTCCAACAGCTGCCCCACATGTGGTCCAGCAGGAAGGGAGAGGGATGTGGCCTGGAGGCCCATGGCTTGCACTATTGTTTAAGAGCCTACAAATCCTACCACTGGGAAAAAACAAAACAAAACAAAAACAAAACAAAAAAACAGACACACACACACCTGAAGCACCTAAGTGTGTGCAAATTTGGAGCTACTAATCTTAGTCTCCTAGACATCTAGGAGAGGCAGGATTTCATTCAGATCCCCAGTGAGTGTTGTGGATCTCATTCTTAGGGACTTCAGTCCCCCCATTTAAAATATAGACACCTAACTCCGATATGTGAATTCCCTATCTGGAGCTAGAAGTTAGGCACCAGAATACACAGCATCACTGTACCTGTTCCTTTGCAAACTGTGCCTTAAGTGAAGCCAAGAAGCTGGAAACAAAGAAGTATTCTGAAACAAACATGTAATCCCCAAAACAAATAGGGGGATTCCTATGGAACCTTTTTCATACAGATCTTTTTAGCTTACCCCTTTCTCCCAAATTCAATGAAACGGGCACTATTTTTACTACTAGCAGTACTTTTGTTCTTACACTGAAGAGTCAGCAGAAGGAAGCACAGGTGAGCTAAGCCCTGACTCAAAAAGGAACATCTCAGCAGCACGCTGGAGCAGTTGGCAAATATGCGAGCCAACAAAAACTGCCACATTGGTATCTGCTCTACTAGAAGACTATTTACTAAATGGCAGAATCAAAGTTAATAGGACAATACTTTGAGCCAGGTTTTTCTAGTCAGCTTGGCCTATGGTTAATTCAGCCCATATACTCATTTGTCTCACATGCCCATGATCTCTCGACAAAATCCTGAATGTGAACTTGTTGGTATACAGACTGGTTATGAAAGTCACTAAACAAGTGTGCAGTGAGCAGGGTCCCAGCAGGAAACCACACATCTTAGTGCTCAGGAAAAAGTTTGTACATATACACATCGTGCAACTGTTAAACACCACACCACCCTTGTAATTAAAGTTCAAGCTTCTCCCTCCCCTTCAACATGTTACAAATTCTAGTATTGCATGCTATTCATATTCCCCACACAATATAAGTTAGGACACAGGTATGTGAAAATACAGCCTTTCCATTTCTGTAAAAAAGGCAAAAAACACATCGTGAGCAAAATTCTTCATTATTTCGTCTATACAACTGCATACACAGCATTAGACAGCAAGTGTTTGAAAGTCAGTAACGTTACACCAGCGGCCTAAAATTTATTCCATATCTTGAGACTGTCAAAGCTATGGGCTTAAGGGCTTTTTGTTCTGTTTTTAACTATTTCCTCTTATACTCTCCTACCAATCATTTTACATGAAGGAAAAGTAAAAGGAAAACATGCCATAGATCATTAACATTTTTCAGCTATTTGGTTTACCTTTGCTTTGTCCCTCATGGAACCTTTTCCCAATATAGACATTTTTGTCAAGGTTTCTTCCTGTAAACGTTTCAGTGAATTGCCACGTGGACCCAAAAGCTTTCCCACGAAGTTGAACTGTAAGGAAAGAACACATATGCAATAACTCTGCAGTGTAACAACTATTTTTATAAGCCATTTAAGACTTCTGCAAGGTACGAAAAATATTGCTGAAACAACATTTTGTTGTAGCTGCAAACAAAAATATATATATTAGATCATAAATTTTATAGCCATTAAACAAGCATGTGTGGATCAGTTGCTGTATAGAGGGAGAAGCCCCTGAAATGGTAGCATTATATAAACTAACAGTATTCAAAAGAAATTTCAAATAATATGAAGACAGCTCATTCATGTTAGTCAAACTGATAAGAAGAAGAGAGACAAGAGCAAGGTATTTATACTTAAACTGCAATTCTACTTTCAGACAAATTAAATTAAAAAAAAAAACAACTTAAAAACACTAGACCAAATCTAGTAGCCACTGTATATGGAAGAATTTTGAAAAAGAATAGTATATTTACATCCTAAACATTTTGCATGAAGCAAAATCCTGTTCTCTCCTACAATTCCCTTATGCCCCAAAATAAAGCAAGCTCATGCCTTTGGGATTACGGCTGGTAAAAGCAATAAAAAGAATGAGGGGAGAAGGCTGGGAGGGTTGTGCGTAACTTTGCCTGGTTTTAGGAAACTCAAAGAGAACAAAAATGGACAAAGGAATATTTGAGGGTTGAAATATGGACAGCAGGGTGATAGTAAATTAATGTTGGTAAGAATAGTAATTATGGCAGATGACAGTGAAAAACTATGCTTCCTCCAGTCAAACAAAATCTGGCCAGCAAGAAACAACCGAATACTAATACAATGTGTCCTGGTGGGGGAGAATACTTTCAGGAAGAGAACAATTTCCAGCTTCAGGTTTTGAAGGAGTTGTTATAAATAGCAAGAACAAAAATTAATATCTGCCAGAATGAATCTGATGTTTACATGGCCTAAGGACTGTCTCCCTCGAGTCACAGTTTAATTAATTAGACCATAGGAATTGCTATTGCAGAACAGTGTGAGGGTCCATCTAACCCAGTATCCTGTCTCTGCTGCCAGCCAACTCAGGATGTTTTAAAGGAATGTCTAAGCCACTAAATAATACATTTAATTGTTCATATCACCTCATAGTAATTATCATATGCCCTAAAGCTTCAGGACTTGAAAGTTT
>NW_017728992.1:195995615-196024776 GCF_001723915.1 Gavialis gangeticus | reverse complement strand
AAAATGTTTTGGACTAGCCAAATGAACATGAACCTGAAGAAAGACATTTCAAACTAAATGGAAACCCAACAAGGACTGGGAAGAAGGGACTGGTCAGCAAAGAAAACGAGTCCTCAGGAGTTAGAAAGTATAGTGTTGAAGTGAAAATTGCTAAAGCCATGGTGAGTTGGCTCAGACTGCATAAGGGTCTCCTGCTGTAGAAATAGAGGATGCTGTGTACACACACAGATGATCCAGAAAGATTCCCCTGGGTTTGCTCTCCTGGTAGAAAAAACAAAACAAACCTACTCAGAACAGCACGCACAGACATTCATATGCTGAAGCCCTGAAAAGTGGAGAGCTTGCAGTGCTGGCACTATGCAGTACTGGGGGGAGGGGGGGGTGTCTCTGTTCACACAACCTCAGCATGCTTTGCAGGCTCTCTTAGTCTGCCTGGTGAAAGATGTCCACAGCATGCCAGGCAGCCCTGAGTGACTGAGCTAGACTGCCTCTGGTCAGCTTGTATTTCCCTGCAGCACAATGTGGGGGTTGTAAAAGGGGTGTGTTCTGCTTCCTGCTGAAGCAGCAGAGTCTAGTGAGCAATACACTGTCTCCTGAGGTTTGGGGGTAGAAAAGGGATGCTTAAGGATCACGTTCTCTTCTAAGAGAAGCCATAGCATTTACAGGACATTCGTTGTCCCAGGAAAAAACAGCTCTCCTGGGAATGATTTAACCTTGGCTGTTCCCAAGTTATTTTTCTCCTGAAGCAACCATTTTTGCTCTGTGAAGAGAAGCAAGGATAACTGTATATTTGTGTTTCTTCTGGGAGAACAGCAACTCTCCCAAAAGAAACTGAATGGCTGTATATGGCCAGAGTCAGAAACGAAGAAATGGAACCATTATTCAGCAGGTATGAGGTACAGCTTTTCTAGGTTTGGGCCAAAAACTAAATTAGTATTTTGCCTTAGCTGTCAATAAGGATGATAGAGTTGCACATGGGAGAAAAGGCAGCATAGCAAATAAAAACTACCATCTGAAATGAGATCAAAACTCAACGTACGGCAATACACTTGTGTAATATACACCCTGGGTAATATATACCTCAATCCTGAAAACAGATATATGAAGCTGTATGTTTGGCAACAAAGATTGTTTTAAAATCTAGTCAGGGGTGGTACTATGCGACTTGAGAATTGCAAATACCTGTATTTTAAATCTTGTATAAGAAGTTTTTACATTTAAGGGGAAAAAAAAACAACAAGAATTCCAGTAATAAAGTAAGTATATCACACTTAGATGTGGTTAGAGAAAGCCATTACTCTGAAATTAGGCAGAAAGCAGTGTAGAGATGCACCTTATAGACTAAAAGAATCAGGCATGCATAAGCTTTCATGAACAAAAGCTCACTTCAGACAGTTATAATGTGTAGTGAAGAGTTAATTCTAACAACACCAAATGTCTTGGTTTAATTTGTTAAAGAAATCCATACACATTTAGACATGCAAGTCACCTCTGCTCTGTACACCTCCAATGCAAGAACCAGACAATTATAAATCACAGAACATTTTACTATTTGGCATCCCAGGTAAAACATGTTTATAAAGCTGCATTTAATTCCTCATGTTCCATGCCACTTTAAAAAGTTAAGGTTCTTTTGATGCCTTAAATCATGCAGATAAACTGCACTGGGGGCAGGTAGGACGCCAATAAAAGTAACAGTATCTGTGATAACATGTTAGTCCACCATGTTTTTAATTTCTAATGACTGAACTGGCAAGACATGTCCAGGACACCACCCTGAAAGAAAACCATTTTACCATTACTCCACAAAACAAACCAAATCGAAACTTAGCAGGCAAGCTGGCTTTCTAAAGCAAACCACTACCTAGGGACTAAAAAGTCTGAGCTGGAAGCAGGATAAACAGTTGACCAAATGGGTAGCGGTAACTTTTCAAAAGCTATGATGTTAACTCAGAATCGCAACAAGCCTTCCTCCTCACCCCAACTTTATGAAATCAACTTTGCTCAGAAAAAAGTGCACAAAAGAACCCCTTAGGATGCAATTACAAACCAAAAGAAAAAACAAGTTTCCCCAAATCCAACTATCTATTCATCTTCGGCGACATCCTGATATATGGATCTTGCTTATTTCTGTTCTTCATAAATAGCTCAAGATGGCTGTATCAAGATAGCTGGGAAAGTATAAAAATGCATCAAGAAAATATAAATATATAGTGATCCAAGGCACATCTGCATAAAGCGCGCTATAACCGTGCAAGACAAATAGTAATGAATACAGCACTTTCAGAAGTCAATAAAGCCTTGTCAACATTTCACTTGCTTTATAAAAAGAAACATCATTGCTTGAAAATGGTAGCCTTATAGTTAACAACTTGCATAAAAATGTTCATTGCAGTTTAATGGAACATCAGGTCAATATTTCAAGGTATGCCTTGATTTAATGATTACAAGGCTACTTTTGTAGCTACAGAACAGTTCAAAAAATATATAGAAAGGTAAGCTATTAGGGGAAGCAATATAAATAAGCCTTCAATGCATTCTAAATGAGGGATTATTCATTTACAGTAAACCATGCTGAAATCTATTTCAAAATGTTGAGCACCTATTTTCTGACATAAATCAGGAGAGGATGTTGGATATATCTCCCAAGTGCTAATTAGAAATACTGAATTGTAATTCCGCTCACTGATTTGAGAAGTAATGTAGATAACTGAATACTCTGGGGAAAAAACAACTTAATGCTGTTTTCAGTAATCTTTCCACACGCTGTGTAGTGCATAAATGTGTTAGATCTGACATTACCTTAATGCCATAATTGTAGTTGCCAAATTTTCCAACTTGGGAGTTGGAAAAACTCCTCAAAGACAGAGCTTTTCCAACTCTAAGTTGGCCATTCGATTCCTGCAACTAGCTTCAGGAAGATCTAAACCACCCCTATGCAAAAGGCCAAACAAAGCACTGTCTGCTTGTAATGAAGTTGTAGCGCACATACTCCACTCTGCCATCTCAAATATTTTGGGAGAAAGTAAACCAGCAGAAAAAGCTAAGAAGAAAGTTCACTATACTATTAAAAATACTAAATGCCTAAAGGTACAAACTGGCCATCATGTACAAATTGCATAGGTGATGTGTCCTAGTAAACACTTTGTGACAAAGCACTGAGTTGGGGATATCCTTATGTCAGATCAAGCAACTTGCTCCGTCTGCACTGAAGCCTTTAAATGCGTTTAGGGTTTATGTCTCAACCCCATCAATTCTGTTCAGAAAATCTGAGTGTTCTGATAGCCCGAAGATACAAACAGCTGGAAATAACTTAGGGTCCCGAAAAAATTAAGCTCAGTGCAAAGGTGTTAAACATAATGCTTAAGGATCTTTTTCTCTGAATACCACAAGGCCCTTGCGTAGACAGATTATATCCTGTTTTGTATAGGGGGTGCGTACAAAGGCTTCTAGCTTTCTTTTATATTATCAGGGCTAAATGGGAAGAAAAACTGCGTTTCAAATGAGGAATTCATTTGTAAATGAATATCTGAAAAGCATTTAAGGAATTTCTCAAGGATGCAGTATAGAATACAAGATCATATTTTTAAAAAGTTGTTGTTTTTTTTTTAATTATTGCTTTTCTTACATGTTACAATAAAAAAAGTCTCAGAGGCCCAGATCAGAGTCAGGGACTCCTCAAGTAGAACTGTATGCAAACCCTTGCAAGATGCAAGTCCCAGCTCCAAAACTGTCTTTGGCTGTTCTGATTTAGTTATGTACTGATCTCAGAGACCTGGGACATAGGGGAGCAAATATAACCAGGACCAGTGGTTCTCTATGTTTTTGTACTTGAGGCACACCCTTCCATAAAAAAGACTTTTTGTGAATTGACTGGCACCCAATTTAAAAATAATAAAATGTATATACACAGTGCTTACCCCCTTGCAGAGGGGCTGGGCAGTAAAAGTAGGGGAATGTTTAGGTGGGGACAAGTCTGACCCTTTATCTACTTCGCTTACCCTTCAAAGGATAAGATGACACCCTGGTTGCGAATCACTGATGTAAGCACCTATTCCGTGCAAGCACCTTCCTATGCACCCGTTCAGCACATAATCCACACAACTGCTATTCTAACCAAGACTGCTGAAAGCTGTAACACTCCCACCTCTTATCTCAAGAGTTTCAATACAAATTTGAGACTTCCAAGTCTTTTAGCAAAAGGAAATTTCCTAATACTCCCAACATTAATTAAACCAAAGACACCCCCTCCCACAACACCACAAAGCAAGTAAAACATCAGTTTGCTAGTCTTTCCAATACCCACTCCCTCATTTAAGACTCATCTTCAGCTGCAGGACGACATTTAGAAAAAAAGAGTAATCTTCAACAAAGGTCAGCAACATTTTTAGACTGCAGGTCAGTGTCTCGGTCAAAGGGGGAAGAAATGGGTGGGCCCTAGGATCCAGCCACTGCTTCTCCCTACAGCAGCATGGGGAGAACAACTGCTGCTAGTCCCCAGAGGCTGAACATGCACATCTGTGGACTAGATCAAATGGTTCTGCAGACTAGATTGGAGACCCATTTTAAGTGTAAACATTAATTTGAAAGAACACTTTTTTTTTTCCAATTCAAGAGAGTCAAATTTTCAAAATTCTAATTAGTAAAACAATATCATAGCAAGTAAGGTACTACAGCAGGGGTGGGCAAAATATGGCCTACTGGCCTGATGTGGCCCACCAGGCCACTGTATCTGGCCTACAGGGCCCCCCCAAAATTTAGAAAATTAATATTTATCTGCCCCTGGCTGCCTATCATGCAGCCCTCGACAGCTTGCCAAAACTCAGTAAGCGGCCCTCCACCCAAAATAACTGCCCAACCCTCACTACAGGGCATCCCCAACTTTGAAACTCAACTCACTTCACAGCCCCCCAAGCGAAAACAAGTACGGAATAATTTAAAGATCTTTTTCCTTGCTATGATGTTCTACTGAACATAAATCTGAATCTGTTCCATATACAAGGGAAGCGTTTAAATGCAACATCCTTTCACGTGGCATTAAATCTTCTGTATGGGCTTCAGCAAGAATAGAATTAATGTCAATGCTATTCCAAAGTTAGCATGCACATTACGGAGGGTGGATATAGATAGAACATGCAATCCTTGTTTATCCCCAAGACAAGCCTGCTGAGGATGTTACATCCAGCTTAACACGCTTAGCCAATGTATTAATGCCTGACCCAAGTGGTCTATTGCAAAGCTTTTAAGCCAATTTCAAAGCTATGGACAGCTGCCTAGCATAGTAGGTTTTCCTCTAGTCTGGGATCCCTAAAATGGAGTAGGGTTGAGAGCTATTTATTCAGGAGTTAAGAAACCATAAAAAACCCAGATCATCACAAAACAAAAAATCCTTCTCTCTCTCAACTCAGGTCTGGAGAAGGAATTCCTTTGCTTCTTCCAGGAAAGGAGAAATGCCATCAGTCCCTCTATTTCCACCATCCTGGTTGTATTACACCATGTTGTTAACCTCTTTGCTGGGAAAGCATGGTCAGCAATGTTTCATATAGGCTGTTGTTAAGACCTGGAAACTCAGTCCACTTCAGAAGCTAATTAAAACCAATTCCTGGTGTTATGCATGCCCCAGTTCCTCATGCCAATAAATACAGTTTAAAAAGCGTATTTTCTCTCTGATGATATGAGACCAGTGTAAAAAAATGCGAGGCAAAACTTCATATCACAGAAATGATTTATAGGAGTACTCAAATGCTCAAAACAAACCAACAGCATATAGATTAGTGTGACCTTTTGGCTTTACTTACAACAGTAGGCAAAACAACATACTGAAGTGTCAGTATTAAGTAGACATCATTAAAGATTTTCATTCAAATTAACTAACAGAACTTATGATCAAAATACAGGGTCTATTAAAGTGTTTATATTTAGAAAAGCATAACATCCAAGTTACTTACATACTTGAAGATTTTATATATTTTAATATATTGGTCCTTCTAAAAGTCTATTCAAAGTAATCCTTAAAATGCCCACCTGCTATAGAAGGGGAAAACCTGTCCTAAGTTATGATGCATCTTTTCAGGAAAAAAAAAAAAAGGATATTACTGATGAAAGCATTCACCCAATGCCACAAGACACTTTGCAAATCTAGGTTTCTGGTAAGACAGCTAAACTTTAAACTTACTTAAAAGGTCTGCAGTAGAAAAGAGTGTTTGGAATACATGGATCGATCTGTTCACTTACTGGGATGACTTCCCTCATGTAAGTCAGTGGTTGACACCTAGAAAGCTAGCCATCTCAAGTCAGCTCCCAACGCGACCAGGCACTTGATGGGGAGGGAAATAAACCCCAAACAAAACCTAGTAATGTGGACAAATAGGATCCACCATTGTTAGTAAATGCCCCCCTACTAGGGATCACAGGTATTGTCTGTGCCTGATGTATGAAAAGGTGGAAAGAGATGCTAAAGGACAGATCAACAAGCCAGTCTGGGGTGCATGTTAGTTAGGCCAAGGTCACTATTTTGAATTTAAGAGACAAAACTTGACATATCAGAGGTCCTCAATTCTATAGTAAGAAGAAATTCAGGGCTGAAAGGGTCCTCAAAAAGGTCATCTGGTTCAATTCCTTGCTCAGAGCAGGTTATTCCTACCAACTTCTTGTCTAACTTGCCCTTAAATTTCTAATAACAAATTCCACAGCCTATTTTGATAATCTGTCCCAGTGTTTAACAGAATTCTCTCTAATCTCTAGCCTAAATTTCCCTTGTTAAAATACACGTGAATTATTTCGTACCTTGTCCCCTGTGAACACAGAGTAAATCAATCACCATCCTCTTTATACATCTTATTTGTATTTGAAGACTTACAAACCATAGGGTTGCCAGGGACCTAAAAGGACATCTAATTCAGCATCCCCTGGATCTCATCACCACATATTCCCTGAGCAGCTTACTCCATTGTCCTACTGTTCTTATGTTTAGAAAGGTTACATTCCCACCTGCTTGTCCCTTTTAGTTTCCTCTCGTCTACACCAAATCATCCAAATTCTTGTACCTTCCCCCCCCCCATGTGCCAAGTTTTTAGACTTATGTCTGTTGTGGTCCTCTAGACTTTTTTAGTGGGTCCACATCTTTCTTGAAATACAGTGCCTGAACCTGGGCACAGGACTCCAGGTGAGGCCCACTAATGCTGAACAGAGTAAAAGAATTGCTTCCATGATTTGCACTCAATACTCCTGTTCATATACCCCAGTACACTATAAGTTTTTTTGTAACTGTGACCTATATTTGGTTTGCAATTCATTACAAAACCTCTTTCCCATTATATTGTAGTCTAATTATGCAGTCCAAGTCTGTAGTCTAATTATACTGTACATTTTGTATTTGTCTACTAGCCTAAAAATAAGGCCCCAAGCCCCCTTCTCCAGCATTAAAAACATGAGCACAGAAACCCCTTCCCTTGAAATACAGGCAATTCTGCAAGTTGTAAAAAGGAATTTCAAGTATTGTTTCAAACGTATCAAGACCCCTGATCAAAGACATGCACAGAAGACAGGAAGGGCATTCAACTGTATTGAGTCTCTGCTGACAGTTAAAGAGATTAGTCCTTCATAATGACAGCCCATCCTCCCAGAAATGGACAGAACAGTTGGTAAAAAGTAATGAGGGAGGTAAACCTAACGAGCTATAGTTGTCTTTCCCAAGACATCAGCAACTGCATCAAGCTTGCTGTTGAGAGCAAGACAGAATATACAACAGATGAGGAACTGTCAATCAGGTATGCATGCTGGCACCTGTCAGTGGTACTCTCACATTCGGAGGATCACCACAACATGGAGCAAAAGGACACTACGTGAAGGAGTTACAAGTTCCGGCTTTCTTTTTAGGGTGCTCTTCCACTTTAAGGCTTATGCAGCCCAGCCCCATAGAGTCTTAAAATGGAGAGAGCTTCCTTGATTTGGGAGCAGAAAAGGCCAGGGTACTCGCAGGGAAGATTTTCTAGTTGCTCAAACTTCCTCAAACATTTCCAGAGCCAGAGCCAGGAAGAACCTTTGCATCCCCAGATGTGTCAGACATCCAAAGCAGCCTTCAGGAAAGTTCAGAAAAATCTTTAGCATTATGTATTATGCATGACTGGCACCAGATGCAAGGAAAAAGGATTTAAAGCCCCCAAGAGAGACTGGTTACATCTGTCTACTCCTTTAAAATATAGTTCGTGTTGATTCTGGGGTCTGCCACATTCATTTTTTTTTTAAACCCTTCTGCAAGACATGGCTTCTGAGGTACGGAAAATATTCAGCTCTCTCCCATGTCTCGCTGTGTATCTGGATTACCAGAGCTGGGGACTCTTCATTAGGAGCTTGCTGAAGGACCTTAATCTTCTGAATGTTAAGCATCTGAATGTTAACCAACTTTCCTGTATGTCTCGGTAAAGACGTTGACAATGGTCCAAAGGTCCGCTTCCAAGGGAGCACAGACTACAGTATCATCAGCGTACTGGAGCTCAGTGGTTGCAAGAGCAGCAGTACAGCTCTGCCCCCTAGGATGGATGCCAGCAAGAAGAGGATATATTCCCTGAAAGACCCATGCCTTTTCTTGCTTTAAGAAAAGTTGCTTGAGTAGCAGATGATTTCCTACTGTAGAAAAAAGATGAAGGAAGTCCATGCCCACTCTGTCCAGGAAAGACAAAAAAAGGGGGCAAACATAGTGCTGTGTGGACTATGACACAGAGTAATAACAGTGGACACTTTTGAAGATACTGGTACCAAGAGGTCACATTTACAAAGTGCCAGTGGTAATGGCAGTCTGTTCCACAGCCAGTACCATAACACCAGAAGGTCCTTCCTGAGGCCATTAGGTACCTTCAGTTGAGCCCAAGACAAGCCAAACATATGGCTATTTACTGACACCCGCCCTCCCCCCTCCTCCCGCCAGAGGGCACCTCTCAAGGTTTTCATCCAGAGCCATAACCCCAGATGGCCTGTTCAACCTGTTGAGAGAGTACAGTGACCATTGGCATAAGCCATTGTCAACCATGATGATGACTGAACGATAATATAACAATTACAAGATTTCCCACTGCAGAGAAAAGCAGTGTTGTAAAGACGAACAACTTGGACATGAAATGACAGAAAAAGAAGAAAAACAAGCACAGCCGGGAAGCAAAACATGGACATGAAGTTCCAGTCCCCGAGAGAGGGGCCAGCTTGTCAATTCTGTTGCTCTCCTATCAAATGACCTTGAGGCAGCTGCAACTTCCCCTCAAATAATCCTCAGTGCTCAATACCCGTAGCAGGCCAGACAGCACCACACGGCAAGTCAGGTCTCTGTCAGTCTCGTACCTAACAGCCTTGGAGGGCTGCAGAGGCCGACCAGACCTTAAGCACAGGCAGGCAAATGACCAGTGCTTACCATCCACAATATGCCAGCAGCACCACACTACAACTCAGGACAAGAGGCACACTACACAAGGTCAAGAGCACAGTACACAGGGTCCATCTCTGCTGGGCAGTCCCAAACCCAGCTAAGGATTGCCAGCCTAATACCATGTAGCCAGTGGTTCCTACTTTCCCAGGACAGAAGAGGAGCCTGGGCACTGTCACATAGGGGGTTAAAACCTACTGCTCATGCTCTGAGTGAATGATGCAAGCCAGACTACCCACCTTAATACCACATGGTAACACTTATGGCCAGCAACCAAGACTAGCTGGTAAGAAAGTTTGTTATGAATACCACCGTGATCTAGCGAGGTGAACGGAGGGCTGGGGGACTGCAACCCTACCCAGCTACACTGAGCCTTGCTTTGGAGGCCACTCCTTGCATCAGGCTGCAGTAGGAAGCATGGCAAGGTAACTGGGCTCAAACCTTGTAGGACCAGTAACCAATTCCCTCTAGAGCCACTTCTGGAAGGAAGTCATAGTTACGCTACTTCAGCTATGGAGACTGGCTGAGAGTGACCGGAAGGGCAGTCAAGTCCGCTATGCCTTTAATACTCTTGGATAGCAAAGGACTTCTACAAAAACATCCAAGTGCCTCCTCTAGAAGACGCTACTGCCAAAAGAACCCAAGGTATCTGACACATGCACAAGTATGATCCACAGGGGCAATTACACAATGAAGAAACATTGTTGTAGACCATCTTCAAAAAAAGAGAAGACTGTGTGCATTTGGAGAAATTCTGCAAGCCAGCAAAAAGGCTGAACATTCTTGTTTAAAACAAGTCCTGATGCTCCAACAAGCTGTCAAGACACAAAGAGGAAAACAGCAATGCTACAAAACCCACCCGCTCTCATACCATGGCCAGTGGAGGAAAAGGAAAGACAGATGCTGTGCTTCAGCAGACTGTTTATGGATGCCCATCTTCAGGGGTGGTAGTCCCCTGAAGGTCCAGAGTAAGGCACCCAAACTATTAGAGAAGGAACAATTGAAAATTTAACATTTCTTCAACATTTCCGATTGGCTACTTTAGGCAGCTCCAAGCATGCTGGTTTTTGTTGAAACCTCAGAATGGGGTCTAACTCACATGCACTGCACAAGGAACCTAGGCACCTGACTTACAGAAAAGGTACCAGACACCTAAAAGTACTCTTTACTTTACACCGTGGGCCGTAGATCATTCCCTGCCCGTTTCCTCTTATGGCAAGCGATACTCTGAGTAGAACTGCATTGGACATAATGAGATCTGCTCCGACCTACTTGTAAAGGCATGGCCAAGAAAGGGCTAATCTAGTCTACAGAAAAGAATGACATTTCATAAAAGGCAGGAAAATCTTAAAATTAAATAAAACATTAAAATGAAATTAAAAAAAGTAGGACTGTTGAAGAAAAACAAACACCTTAACAACATGCACTAGGAAACTAAATTTCTCTAGAGATTCCACTCTTCCTTGGTACATTTTCTTATTCTGCTAGTTTTCTTTAAGATTTTGTGTATATTTCCAAATGTTTGGGTATAATTCTTCCCAACAGCAGATGAAGACTGAACTATTGCATCGCCTGATGAAGTCAAAAAGATCAACCTCACAAGACTCCAGTGGAACATTTAAAGCATTCCAGCAGGGAAAAATGGTTCATTAGCAAAAAAGAGTCAAGATTAAGTTGTATTAAAAGAGAGAAGAGAAAAGTTTCAGGGGGAAGTTTGGGATGTTGTAGAATACACTGACATTTAGAAAAAGTTCACTTTTTCCCTTCATCTTCTATAAAATTTGGAAGTGTAGCTGTAAAGAATTCCCAAGAGGGTCATCTTGAAGAAAACAGCACTGGTGGAGAGAAGGGAGACCCAATTCAGGAAAACCATGGACAGGAGGGAAGAGGAAACATGGTTCTTCAGAGTAAAAGGAAGGACACTTCAGAATCATAGAAAATTAGGACTGGAAGGAAGCTCAGGAGGTCATCTAGTCCAAGCCCCAGGGTGGATTTGATTTAAAAATCAATTTAAAATCATGATTTAAGTCACTGGTCAACCAGCCTTGATGTCATCACTGTTTTCTACAAAAAGTGTATTCTTGTTGTTTGATATCCTCTATTCATAACTTGTTGAAAATTTGCACTTTTAGAGAAAGATAAGGGATTGACTCAATGTACACAAACTTTCAGAGAAACAAGATGGCTGATGGGTTGGTAATCAGGTCTGTTATTCCTCATCTCCATATACTGCTGTTAACAAGGATGCTCTCTCTGGAGACACAAATCCACAGTTTGAGAAATGAAACAAAGCATCACTGCTTAATGGGATCCTCTAGACCAGTGGTCTCCAAAGTGGGGTACGTGTACCCCACAGGGTGCGCAAGACAATCCATTGGGGTGCAGGAAGAAAATATTAAAACTTCTATTTAGACGTATATTGGGGGTGCGTGCTCAAAAATTTTTTACTGATAGGGGTGCATGATTAAAAGAGTTTGGAGACCACTGCTCTAGACTGAGCACTAAGTCCCATTGGGTAGAGTGGTTTTCTTTAATCTTTACTAATCTATAAAAAGGAGCCCCTGGGAACTCTCAGAAGACTGGGCCCCTAATATAGTCCATGGCCTGTTGTGATCTATTTATAAAACTTTTCTAAAAAGTTTACATGAATATAGTCTCAAATAGTATACAATTAGAAGTTATAATCCCTATCCCATGATGACATCTTTGAGCTTCAACACATCTTAAAATTAAAACCATCTTTGTATAGGTTTTATTTATAAAAAAAAAAAATCTTAAAAATAAAACATCCAATATATATTTTTTAAATTAAAAAAAATAAAACATTTTTATCCACCCTGCCAATTCCCTGCTAGATTATCTCAGCCAAGTCTAACCAGGTCTTAAAAACCTCCAAGGATGGAGAATCCATGACCTCTCTCAGTAGTCTGTTCCAGGACTCGACTACCCTCCTAGTGAGAAAGTTTTTCCTAATATTTAACGTAAACTTCCCTGGCTGCAATTTGAGCCCATTGCTCCTTGTTCTGTAATCTGCCACCACTGAGAACAGTTTAGCTCCATCCTCTTTGCAACCCCCCTTCAGCTAGTTGAAGGCTGCTACTGAATTGCCCTCCCCCCCACCTCCTCTTGGGGGCTTCTCTTCTCTAGACTAAATAAGCCCATTTCCCTCAGCTCCTGCTCAGAAGTCATGTGCCCCAGCCCTCGAACCATTTTTGTTGCCCTCAGTTTGACTCTCCAATGGGTCCACATCCTTTCTGTAGTGGGGTCAAGTACTGTACTGGACACAGTACTCCAGATGTGGCCTCACTAGTGCCAAATAGAGGGAATAATCACTTCCTTCAATTTGCTGGCAATGCTCCTACTAATGCAGCCCAGTAAGCTGGTAGCCCTCTTCACAACAAGGGCACACAGCTGGATCATTCAAGTTTAGTGTCCACTGTGACTCCTAGGTCCTTTTCTGCAGCCAGTCATCCTCCAGCCTGTACCAGTGCACAGGACTGCTCCATCCTAAGTGCAGGACTTTGCACTTGTTGAACCTCATAAAATTTCTTTTCACCCCATTCTCCCACCTGGCTAGGTCACAAACTCCTAGCCCTACCCTCCAATGCATCTACTCCCCCCAGCTTGGTGTCATCCACAAACTTGCTGAGGGTGCACTCCATCCCATTTCAGAAGTCACTGACGAAGATATTGAACAAAACTGGCCCCAGGACCAAGCCCAGAAGAGCTTCACTTGATACTAGCTACCAATTAGACATCGAGCCATTGATTACTAATCCAGCAAGTGTTCTATCCACCTTACAGTCTATCCATTCAACCTGTGCTTCCTTAGTTTGCTTCCAAGGATTTTGTAAGCTTTGCTGAAGTCAAGGTATATCATATCCACTGCTCTTCCTGCATCCACACAGACAGTCATCTCATCACAGAAGGCAATCAGGTTCATTCAGGCACGGACTAGTCCTTGGTGAATTCATGATGACTATTCCTAAATCGCTGTCGCCTTCTCCTCCACATGCTTAGAGATGCATTCCTTGAAGACCTGGCTCCATGACTTTTCCAGGGACTGAGGTCAGGCTGACCCATCTGTAGTTCTCCATATCCTCTTTCTTTCCTTTCTTAAATGAGCACTATATATTTGCCCTTTTAAAATCATCCAGGACCTCTCTTAACTGCCACAAGTCTTCAAAGATAGCGGCCAGCAGCTCTGCAATCATATCAAACTCCCTCAGCATCCCCAGGTACATCACGTCTGGCCGCACAAACTTGTACACATCCAGCTTTTCTAAGTAGTCCCTAATATGTCCTTTCACCACTGTTGGCTGTTCACCTCCTCCCCAAACTGTGCTGCCAGGTGCAGTAGTCTGGGAGCTGACCTTGCCTGTGAAGACTGGAGGTGAAAAAGGCACTGAGCACTTCAGCATTTTCCTCAGTCCATCACTACGTTGCTTCTCCCATTGAGAAACGAACCCACGCTTCCCCTGATTTTCCCTAGGTTTCTACAAGTATGTCAGCAACAATTCTTATTAGTCTTCACATCCCTAGCTAGTTCCAACTCCAACTGTGCTCTGGCCTACCTGATCTCATCCCTGCATGCCCGAGCAATCCTCTTGTGCGCCTCCCTAGTAGCAACTTGGACAAATGACTTCTTGTAAGCTTCCTTTCTGTGCATTTTACCTGATGGGTTTCCCTGCTAAGCCAAGCTGGATTTCTGCCATACTCGCTAGTCCTCCCACACATTGGGATGGTTCATTCCTGCACTCTTCTTAAGATTTCCTTAAAACAGCTAGCTCTCCTGGACTCCTTCCCCACCTCAGACTGGTCTCCCAGGGGATCCTGCCCACCAGTTCCCCAAGTGAGTCAAAGTCTGTTTTTCTGGAGTCCAGGGTCCTTACTCTATTGCTCTACATCCTTCCTTTCCTCAGGGTCCTGAACTTGATCATCTCGTGGCTGCCCAAGTCGCCATCTACTAGTACATCCGCCCCAGCAATTCCTCCTCATCTGTGAGCAGCAGGTTAAGAAGAGCACGGCCCCTAGTTGGCCGCTCCAACACTTGCACCACAAAGTTGTTCCCAACACTCTCCAAAAAACTTCCCGGCTTGCCTGTGCATTGCCGTATTGCCCTCCCAACAGATGTAAGGAGAAAAGTAGCCCAGGAGAAGCAGGGCCTGTGAACAGGAAACTTCTACTGTTTGAAGAAAGCCTCATCCACCTCATCCTCATGGTCTGGTGGTCTACAGCAGAGACGCACCATGTCATCACCCTTGGTGCTCTCTCCTCTGACCTTATACCAGAGACTTTCAACTGGCCTGTATCTCCAGTTTTGTATCTATGTAAAGATCTGTATAGATTGCTCAAAGAACAACGAAGCACAATTCCTCTTCTCCCCTTCCTGAACAGTTTGTACCCATCCATGGCAGTGCTCCAGCCATGCAAGCTCCCACCGAGTCTCTGTTATTTCAGTTATGTCATAGCTCTGACTGTGCAAGAGCTTCCAGTTCTTCCTGCTGGTCTTCCAGGCCCATGGCATTTTTGTATAGACATCCAAGGTAACCAACCAATTGTCCTACTCTGTCAGGAAGAATGAGAATGCCTGCGTTGCTGCCCCTTCCTGCTTGTGCTTCTTCCAGGTCACCCACTTCCCCACCTACCTTTGGTCTCCAGCACCCAGCAAACCTAATTTAAAGCCCTCCTCACTAGGTTAGTGAGCCTGTTTGCAAAGATGCTCTTCCCTCTCTTTGTTAGTTAGATCAGGTCACTTCCAAGCAATCCTTCTTAGAACAACTTCCAGTGGTCAAAGAAACCAAAGCCTTACTTAGGAATATTACCTTCTTGACTCTAGAAATGGTCTGAGTCAAAACAAGCATTTTCCACTATGAATGGAGGGAAGAGAGGCAGGAACTTGTATTTTTATACAATTTACCCCAAGTAACCCTACAACTTAATAGTTTTTGTCAAACAATACAGAATATGGCTCATTGCCAAGTTGCTATGTTGTTGGATGAATTCTATGCAAATATTTAAACTGGTATTTCTTCTGTTTTGCCATTAAGAAATTAGAAGCCACAAGTGTTCTATAAGCAGACACCAATCTCCCATAAAACACTGCATAATTTATAAGACGTCTAATGTACATGTTTAAAGTGCTAGTGGAAGGACTAATAAATGAAACCGGGATCTAAACACCTTCCAATATTATGCTGACTGCTGCTTTAAAAAGGATTGAGTAAGGAGCAGAAATAGCTTAAGTAATAAGATAATTTGAGCAATACACCCTTAAAAATGGTGTTTTTGCCTGTAACACAGGTTCAAAGTGAATCATCAGAATCAATATGCTGAAGTATACCACACTTTGCTACTCCAGAGGGCCAGCGGCTGCCAGTTTCCACTTGCTCAATCTGCTAAAATGCCTGCATGAAAACATGAAAGCTTTGCAGTATTGGACTGCCGGCACTATAACCTTTCATAAAGAGCTGACAAACTTCAGGTCTCGTTTGTTATCAGAATTATCCCCATCCTTGTTCCAAACTGTTTAAACCATTAGCCAACTCCCCCCTCCCCACCCAAGAAGTGGCTCCTTTGAACAAAGCTACTCAAAGTTGCAACTGATAAAATGCTAATTTTGTACGGTTTTTTCCTGCATTCATAATAGTGATGATAATCAATGAGCAGAATCCATATGAAATGTAAAATCAGCAAAAACCTTCCATATCATAAATAATATCTATGCATGAACAGAAAAAGAACACTTCAAGACTGATAATGAAGCATATTATGCTTCATAAAATAGGTAAGAAGAAGATTTCAGGAAGGAAAGGGTCACTTGCTTTTATCAGCAGACCTGAAGCCCCATATTTTTAGAGATATTTGAAATCAATGGGAATTAGATATCTGAAATAACTTTAGGTAACCTGAGATATATTGGGCGCATCTATATGTGCCTATTAAATACACTGCAATCAAAACTCTGGAGCTTTCTGCACCAGAATTTATTGCTCTGAGGCTCACATTTCTACAGGAATCTGAGATTGCAGCATGTCGAGCCAGGTCAGAACAGCTCTGGCTGGCAGGCGGCTCCGAGGATCTGCCTGCCAGCTCAGGGCTGCTTCCCCAACATGCTGCAGAGGGGCTGGCTGGGGCATGAGGGTGCTTCAATGCAGGGCTAGCCCACAAACAACCCCTACACCGAAGCACCCTCATACCCCAGCCAGCCCCTCCACTGTTCAACATGCAGGCTGCTGCAGAGGTTGTTTTTTGTTTGTTTGTTTGTTTTTTTTAAAAACAGATTATATTAGTTTACTTCAGCCTTACAGAAGCGCATATGTGGATGCCAAGACATCTACTGCACAGTCAATTAGTCTACCGTGCAGTAGACATCCCATGTAGATGCTCCCATCTATGGAGTTTCAGTAGTTTAAAAATTTATATTTAGACTTCGAGACAAATGTTCATTGGGATGCCATCTATAAATTGATTATTTAAATAAATGTATCCCTTTATTAGTCATCTACACAGCAATATCTGTCTAGATGAGGGAAGAGGAAGGTCAAATTCTCTTTCAAGTTTTTTCATGTAACCATTGTCTGATGCTGAGCAAGTATTTATGCACTCAATTTTCCCAACTGAAAACAGGAATACTTTTCCTTACCTGCCTTTATAAATTGCTTTGAGATCAGAGTAACAATGCACAAAGAATTAAGACGACAATCTTACAGCTTACACAGTCTAAATATGGTTTAAAGATACCAAAACCATTTTTCTGCTGCCTGAAGATAGGGGGCTACAGGGATTTTCTCTCTTTAGTACAGGTAGGCAAAGACATACTTTTATAAAGTTCAAGTTACATTTCCTACCACCTTTGGCATATTTATTTGCTGTATAAGAATTTATGCAGAACAGACTATAAACTAGCATGAGCAAAGGCATGTAATAATAAAAAAGTATTATACATAAGTTAACTAGATACATATTGCTAACCTTAATTTGTAAATCGAGCTTACCTTGGGGAACTGTTTTACGGGAATTAACACTTTCTGTCCCAGCTTCATATTTTTATTAATCACTACATCAATATATTTTTCTTCTTCCTTTCCTTCCCCTTTTTGGAATTTCTCAATTTCTGTAGAGAAAATATATTAAAAATTATTACTTTGGAACATAATACTAAGTGCTTAAAATACCTCAGCACCTTAAAACAGTTTTTCCATTATTAACATATTACATTTTACTTACGTACAAAAATACCTCGGACTTTAATACATTCTCTGGGAGTATAAGATTCTTTATTCAAGAGAAACTCATGAAAATTCAAGGATTCATAACACCATTCCCACTTCACATTTTATAAAACCTGCTTACAATTATTGTTTGAATATGAGATCATCCCTTTAAAAGAGGGGGAAGGGATGACAAAATTAGGGCCCTTAGCTTTTTATTGTTTCCCTACATTTGTGTTGTAAACCAGAGGGAACTAAGGAAATATACACACTTAACACTAATGTTGATTCCCCCACTGTACAGATTTAAATAAAATGCCACATGCATTGCTGTTAATCTCAAGAGGAAAATGCACGCTCCTTCAAGTGTTTAAAAGTAAACCAATGAAGTAACAAATCAAGTCCAAAAGTTGACCTGAATGTTTTCTAGGGCTGTAATCTTCAAGAACTGGAAGTCCTTACTTGCTCTTCATACTGCTTAATGCCCTGAGGATAATTTCAAAAAACGAATTTTTTTGATTTTCCACCCCCCCGATATATAGATTTTTGCAATATACTAATGAAGCAATGCACCCAATTAATGCTATATATATTTGGAAGAAGCTGTGAAGTTATGGAGGTTTGTAAAAATCTTTGCATAGTTAGATCAAGGCCATGGTTTTTCAATATTGGAAGCATATACGAAATTCCACCCCCATGCTGCAGTCAGGCAGCCACGATGTGTTCCACACGGTTCTGCCAAGGATACTGAATGTTTGTCCAAACAAGCTCACTTAGCAGGGGCATAGATGCACACCAGCTGCATAAATAGCTTCCGCAATTCATGTGCCAATACACAGAAATGAATATATTCATGTAAATCTCTCAGGATCCTATGACTAAAACTAAAATCAAACTAGGGCAAGCGTTTGTTCGTATTTCTAAAAAGTGCATTATCTAAGTAGCTTGCCGGGGGGGGAGGGGGGGGGAGTAAAAGTGCCAAGACCCCCAGCAGGCCGCGCATGGCCAACGGAGCTGGACAGGGGTAGGACACAGCCGACCTGTGGGCTTCAGGTGACTCCAAGTCACCCCAACGCAGGCTTTGCTGAAGGGCTACACTCAAAGGCACCATTTGAACTGCCCTTTGGTGGGGACAGGGACAAGGATGAGAAAAGTGAGGGTCAGTGGAATTTGGTGACAGCCTCCTGGAAGAGAAGGTATGGACTTCAGAGACGCCTTAAGGGATGGGGTAGGAGATTCCCTTGGGTTAAAGGCAGGAGAGTAGGAATAGGTGCGGTAGGACAGAGGCATGGGCTTGGAAGGAACACTGAAAGGGGACAGAGGACTGGCCCAGGGTGACATGCAGGTAGTAGGAAGCATGAGAAAAGCAAGCAAGCATGCCTTCCTACACCCCTTTGATTATTAGCCATTTCTCTACTTTAGTGCCTATAGCATTCAGGCCACTAAGTCAGAAAGACCGTCACTTTGAAATTAAATTTTCAGATATGCGTGTGTAAAACAGGAAGTTCAGCAATTGTAACGTTAAGCTCAGTGGTCTGATTGAGAAGTTCTGGAATTTTTTACTTTATAGCTTTTGATCGCCAGAATCTGACATTGATGGTAATTACTTAAGAGTATTGTGAAACTAGCTATAATGTCCGTACTTCTATTAAAGGTGAACTTCATTATGTCATTCACTTTATATATCCCCCAGGCAATAAGGCTGAATTATACACTGTGAAAGGTTTCCCTAATCAATTGAAAATGTTGTAAGAAGGAAAAGCTAAGGAAACATGTGACTTTTTTGATGCAACAATCTATTAGTAGTATTAGAGTTTGAACTCACTCCCAAAGTTCAAATTTTTAACCTTTTAAAAGACACCGATTTTTCAACAATGGTCCCACTGGCATAACTTTTATGAAAGGGATTGTAACACTCAGTATATTAATTAAATATTCCCTATCCATTTTTAATACATTTATTTACTGCTGGCAATAAAAACAAAGTTAGCACTGATGGAAATCAATAAATGTCAAAATGGAGGATTAAAAGGCAAGAGGAACACAAGACTATACTGGTAATTGTTCAAAGGTATTGAATACCACTGATATCCAATCTACAATTCCAATTTTACATTAGTGACAGAATCAGCAGTCTTGCAGCTTTGGGATTTTTTTTTGCACAAGTAGAAATTTAGAAATCAGCCAACATATCAAAATATGTATCTATATATTTAAAATTACAGGGGGGGTGGGGAGAATCTCCTGCCTAGAGCTTTCTTCTTTGGACATCGATTTTGAAATTTTAGCTCATCTGTAATCAAACAGGTTGTTCTTCATGCTAAAAAGGTGTCTAAGTTGATGATAAACAAATAAAAGATGAGATTTGTTTTCTTCTGCCAAGTAAAAGCTGAAGTTATGCACTGGTGTACATAACAAGACATTCTTTTTCTTGGGCAAAAGCAAACTTAACTAGTTCAAAACCAAAAATCCCAAAACAGCCACAAATGTTTTGTATTAAATTTAAAAAAGCAGACTTGAAACATGTAAACAATACAGTTGTCTTTGCTCCTTGCCATAAGTGTTCATTAAAAATTACACTATGCAGTTTGCTTAAGACCATTGTGACCAACATTTTTGGCAGGCCTGCCCTGCCTCCTGCCCTGTCTGCCACCTGCCTGCACTGTGGGTTGACCACCCCAGCCTAAGAACCAGGCCCTCCAGGACTTCTGGGTATATCAAGATTAAAGGCATATAGAGGGGAAGAGGGATTAAAAGTTCTACTGCAATCACCACCTTCACTATTTCTGCACCTAAGCAATAGGATCAATTCTTCTACATTCATAAACACTGCATAAAACAGCAATTCCCTAGGGTGTGCCGCCACACATGAAGGTGCCAATCCAAGACACAGACACGTCAGCACTGCACAGCGGGATCCAGCCCACAGACCAGTGAGTAAAGCGTGCTGTCAATTTTGATCTGGGGGGGTGCGTGCGGGGCTAGGGAAAACATGGGAAACAATGGTATAAAGTATTCTCTCTTGCATCAGTTATGTACATTTTCTAAATGTATTTAACAGTATTTCCAGAGCCTCATCCTATTCTAATAAGTCTGATTAATATTAATTGCCACAACATATTTGGGGGCTTTTTTAATTTCACTTTGATAGAAAAGGTCCTATGCTACAAGGTCATCTAGTGCAGCCTCCTGCTCAAGCCAGGATCAAAAGTCAGCTATGCCACCCCAGCTAAATGCTTATCTAACTTGCTCTTGGCAGTGTCTAAGGACAAAGCTTCCACAACTTCTCTAGGCAGCTTGTGCTCCAGTGCTTGGCCACCCTCCATACTCAAGAAGTTCCTCCTAATTTCCAGTCCAAGTCTCCTCTGCTGAAGCTGGATGCCATTGCCCTTAGTGCAGCCCCTACTGCAACAGAGAACAGTGCATCTTTCTACCCCTTCTATAATCACTCTTCAGGCATAACCTGCCCTCAATCTTCTCTTCTCCCCAATAAACACCCCAGTTCTTTCAGCCTTTCCTCTTGCGTTTTGCCTTCTAGACCTCAATCATTTTTGTTGCTCTTCAGTGAACTTCACCTAAACTGTCCACATCAGTCTTGAAGCGTGGGGCCCAAAAAGGGGCAGTGCTCCACACGGCCTTCACCCGTGTTGAAAAGATCGGAAGCATCACTTCCTGTGATCTGGAAGCGACACTCTTGGCAACACAGCCCAGTATATGCTGTAGCAACACGAGCACACACTTAGTTTATTCAGCTCATGGTCCACTAATTCTTTCTCTACAGTACTGCAGCCCATCCAGTCATTCCCTGCAGTACCGCTGAAGTCGAACAGTCTTGGTTTACTACAAATTATGTGGATAAGGGCAACTGTTTGACCAGTATCCTTTTATCTTTTACCACACTGCTCAGGCTGCATGGTGCACGAGGCATATCCTACACTGCAAGCCTTCCTCTACTCCCAACACCAGACTGCATGCCTCCCATTGTACTGCCCAGTAGGGCTGTGTGAAGCTTCGGTCGCTGATTTTATTCAGCAGATTCAGCCCGATTCAGTGACGAAATCTCCAAATCGGAATCAAATCAGGAGACCATTTAATCTCTCTGAATCGAATTAGAACCCTCCAGATTGATCTGGAGAGATCTGATGATTTGGACATAGACAGCTTTAAATGTTTTTTTCTATATACCTCAAGGTACCAGGCGGCTCGACAATGCTGAGATGGTGGGGCCGACGGAACATTCCACAGGAGCATGGGGGGGGGGGGCGGTCCCCAGTGTGCTTAGCAGCAGATCCAGAAGTAGACTAGAAGCACTTCCCCATCTACTTCCAGGACCCCCCCACCCCCAGCTCAGCAACTGGCATCTCCTGGGTCTGGTGAGGAGAGATCTGCAGCCAAATGCCGAGCCAAGAGAATGCAGGTGCGAGGGCGAAGTACTTCCAGTCCACTTCCAGGTCCGCTGCTGAGCACATGGGGGGACCCCCCACGCTCCTGTGGGACGCTCCATCCACCCCAGTATCACAGCATTCATGAGCTGCACTTGGTACCTCAAGGTAAAAAGCATTTAAAGCTGTGTCTATGGCCAAATTGCTGATTCTCTGAATCAGCATCAAAATCTTCAGATCCAGATTTGGCTAAATCAAAAATCAGGACAGTGATCTGAATCAACAAATCAAATCACTGTCCACTGATTTGGGCCAACTCCAAATCAAATATGGCCCACTTCACACATCCCTACTGTCCAGTGCCATGTGGATCTCTCTGTACCACATCAGCACCCAGGGTCCCTGGCTCTCTTCAAGCCACTTGGCCTCGCGCTCTCTTGGCTCTGGCCTCATAAGCAAGGTCAGGCAGCAGAAGCCTGATAAGGGAGGGGAGCTTGAAGACTGCAGTGGCAGCAGCTGCCAGAGCAGTAGACAAACCTGCACCTAGACCAGGAGCCACACATTGAGCCTTTGGGACTTGCATGCGATTCACATGCTTCCAGTTGGACAGCTCTGAAGCAAGCAATCATGTTCTACAACAGCCAGCAAAAATACAAAGGTTAATTGATTACTCTGCATATTAGTATTTTTGGTCAGAGAAGGAAGTACTGTATAGATGGTTGTTTTACTGACCAAATATTTCAGCTAGAAAGTAAATTACTTCTAGTTCACCTCTTCTTCTTTCCAGTATTTATCAGACTTTAGTCTCCAACACAAAGACAGTTTACTAATATTTTAAGGCTAGTTCAGTTGACCTAATAAAAAATAAATCACATCTACCCAAAGAACCGTGTGCACCTTAAGAATACCAGTAATTTATTGATAAAATAGAGGTTATTTCAAGACTGCCATAAACAGGGTTTCCCCCACAAAAGTGAATTCCATTTCCTCTGGCAATAAGCCATTTCCTTGTTCTGTACTAAGTTGATTAAACCACTCTCCCAAGATTTCACAAGTTCATTTCTGGGTATGAAAGCATTAACTGTCATAACAAAAACATTTTACTGTTTTGTGCATACTAGACCCACTTTTGATCTTTATCTTTGCTTTTCTAACCGTGGCTGTGTAGGAAGAAATGACCAGGAAGCAAAAATCCTCAAGCTTTTAGAACCAGCATATACACTCAGAAGATTTGCAGGAGTCATTTGATATCCATCACTCGCTCACGTACAAATTTCAGTTAATTAGGGAAAACCCAGGCAGACCAAAGAGGAAATCCAATCAGATTTTCAAGGTTGAACCGACAGAAGGATTTGCCTTGCCCTAATCCCTAGATTACATTCGGTACTCTTCAGCTTTGTGCGCCAATGCAGTCTCCTAGTTCAGAAAGAATAAATGAACATGCGATTAAGGCTTCTGATATTGCTAAGGATTAAAATCCCATGTTCTCATGCCATTGATGCAGCATCTGCAGTAGTCTAGGAATTCATCTGAAGTAATAATTACATAGGGATTTAAAAAAAAAAAAAAGAAGAGAAAAGCTAAGCAGTGATTGCTTCTTGATTAACCCATGACAGAAAAATGTTGCTGAATACATTATCTAATGGTAAAGACGACTTATTTGACTTTAATCTCAAAGCAGAATTAATCTTCCCAGAGAACTACTAGAATAAGGCATATTATTTCCAAAGCCACATACTGTATATTTGAAAATACATAACTTCATATGATACTCTGTGCCTATCATCAATGCAAGGCCAAAGATCAAACAAGTCTGGAGTAGACATTGCTGTAATCTGTTTTGTGCCTATTTCTGTCAAATATTGCACAGAACTGAATTCCAAATGCAAGATTTTCCAAGATTGTTCTCTTAAAGGAAGATGCAGTCACCCCCCTCCAGGACCCACCACTTCAGACGCTTTCAACATAAGAAGTATTCCACATTCTCGGATTTTATTTATTCATTTTTTAAGTCCGAGAATTTTTCAGGGTTTATCTTGAAAACAAAAACCAGGATGAAATTAGGTTTACAGGACGAAAAGGGGGTTAAAAAAGTCAGCAATAAGAGAGCGAGAAAGGCTGGGACTAGAGGGGGTTGAGGGGAGTGGCTCAGTGCAATCCATCCGCTGCTCCTGGGGCTGCAGCAGGGAACAAAGCAGGGGGAGCAGTTCTTGTTGCTACATGCACCCCTGGGAGGGCTGTGGGCTGGGGGGCTGTGCCAGGCTCTTCACAGGGCATGCGTGCCCCCAGATCTGCACACAGGATGTGGGCTCAGAGCAGCACCAAGCTCTGCCTGGTGCTCCAGGCAGGCGGCAGCCTACTCCTATCCCGTGCACAGTATGGGGGGGCAGGTAAGAGCCCAGCACAGCCCTCCTGAGGGGTGTGGGCCCCTGGATCTGGGCGTGGGACAGAACCAGGTTGCCGCCTGCCCGGAGCACTGGGAAGAGCCTGGTGCTGCTGCCACCCCCAACCCACAGCAGCAGCCAGCTCATCCCTCAGAGAGCTGGGGTCATGCACCCCATGGGAAGAGCCTGGCACAGCCCCCCAGCCCTCCTAGGGGCCATGTAGGAACAAGAGCCAGGCCCCCCCACTACCCCACACCCACTGACAGCTCCTCCTGGTGGCTTTGGCTTTGACCCTGTCCCAGGCACTGGGAGCTGCAAGCCCCATGAGGGGGGAGGAGGGGCCAGGTAGGAGAGCCCAGCCCTACTCCCTGCAGTGGGCACTGCACCCAGCTGCTCCACACAGGTCTGGAGCCACTGCCTGGGGGCACGGGGCTCCTGGCTCTGACTGCAGGAGCTGCCAGTGCCAAGTCTCCCCTCCCCCCCCTCCTCCCTCTGCCCAAGTGCCAGGGCAGCCCAGCAGCAGGCTGCTGCAGCAAGGGGGAGGGCAAGAACACCACCAGGAAAGAAAGGCAGGGTGCAACAGCACATGCTCCCTGCTGCTGAATTTCCCGTTAGAGTTTTCCAGTTAGTGAAGTCCCAGATAACAGGGATTTTACTGTGTTTATTTTTTATGAAATGAAGCTGCCATAAATAGGAAAAAGAAAGATTTGCACTTTCTACCCATCTTTATGTAATTATGTCCATGAAAAAAAAAATCAGCATTCAGAAGTTTTCAAAAAGGAGTAAAACAGGAAGGTGAAGAGGAGGCAGCATTGCACCGCAAGTGCTGTGGCTTAAAGTCAGTTCTCGTGCCAACAGGATAAAAGAACATGTAGAAAGCAAGCAACACTTTTTTTTAAAAAAAGAATGTGAGATTAGGGATAAACAGGCCATATCTGGAGCCTTTAACAGGGCATTAATAAAAGAGAGAACCCAACAAGACTGTAGTAATGAATCTGTGCATGCTGTTTGTTTTGCTGGGCAACCACTGTTTCCCAGAGAGACCAATTGGTGACTTTTTTTGCTGCTGGACAGTATTGCTGTACACTCTTCCCAATGCAAACAATCTGACTCATAAGTACCTCAGAGAAAATGACAAAGCTTTAGTATCTAAAGCGACTGAAAGAATTAATGGATATGCAGAGTCTAGTCTTTTTTTGTTTGTTTGTTTGTTTTTTTTGTCAGAAATCAAATCACCTGATGTGTTTGACTTCCGGATTCTCGCCTTTTGTTTTTGTGTTTTGATTTCAAAGCCAAAAAACCTTCATTGTTTTGTGAATAAGTGACAGTCATCCTATTTACTGACACCCCAAGCACCTATGCAGCAGTACATCTGTAACATTGCATTTACTAACTGACTTTGGAAAATGTCACCACCACTAAACACTGATTCTGCCTCCTATATGGAAATAAAACTCCATCACAGACCAGAGTTATTATGAGTTACTTCTCCCGCTTGTTTAATTCATGTTGCACTATCATCGGTCAGAACTACTAAAGAAATGAGACACGTGCAATCTTTCATCATTGGATTTGGGACTGTTTTCAAGCATATAAACAAGCTAAAAGACTTCAACACTGTTCTCCACGAAAAAATGGCAGGCAACTGTAACATGCAATTTGAACCCTGAAGTGTTTGGCACCAAAAGATCCTTTCTGGAATATCATCCAGGTGTTGAACCCCTTCCTCAAGGTGAATTTTGCAGCAGACTACAACCATTATGCCAGAGCATTTCAACCATTTGCCAAAGATGAAATTTCACATCTTAAAAAGTAAATGACACTACCTACATGAATATGCCTATTCCTGACACTGTCGAACTAATTGTGCTGGCTTTTTGGAATACCCAAGACGCACTTCCCACCTTTACTAAAGTTGCATGATGACCTTTGAGTACTCCCTGGATCAGTGGATGCAGAAGGCTTATTTTCAAAACTGGACTACATCCAAGAGAGCAAGAGGCTCAACACGAGTGAAGATACACTTAAGAAAGCCATGCAAGCCTATGCAAACCAGGATTTCTGGACAAAAAATTGAGTTTTGATGGGACACAAAAATTATTCTTGTATATAAAAAGTTAAGCCTAACCTTACTGTTCTTTCTAATAATTCAAAATCAGCTTATACAAACCTCAGCTTTACACACACAAAAAAAACACTTAGGAAAAACAGATATTGTTGGACAAAAGTTGGACTTCATTTTCATTTTTTTTTTAATTCTTGCTTATGCATACTGCCATAGGGAGTTACGATAGTAGGATGATAGTACTTTTGGTGAGTACAACTATTTCTTGCTGTAATATACATGTTTAAATGGTTTCTACATTAGTATGCTGACAATTCACAAAAAAGTACAAAGGTTTCCCTTGATTTCTGTGGGTTCTGTATGGGCCATTCATGCTGGTTAACAAGGATTTGAATTGAAAAATGGGTGTACATCAGTAAAAACTGAATGACTGCAAAAATCAGGAAATGTAATCAATGGGGGGGGGGGAACCAAAAAAACTAGTAAAAACTGAGAATAAAGAACACTAAACATGAGGAACAATGTGAAACCTAGAAAACTGCCACTCAACGCCCCAATGTTTGATCATGATTACGATATCAAAGAGCAATTTTACTCCGACCTTGACCGTGTTCCAACTAATACATGCAAGGAGGAAAAGATCATTCTCCTCAGTGACTTCAATGCCAAAAGTCAGGCAGGACCTGGAACTCCAGAGTGGCACCACTGGGAAGGTAGGAATGGGAAAAGGTAATTTCAACAACACCCTTCTATTAAGCAAATGCACAGAGCAGTCTTGTCATTAGAAACACAGTCTTCATACAGACACAAATAAAGACTACTCTCAGTTTAAGCACTGGTACCTTCTCAACTATGTTACTGTTAGAGCCCATGGTCAAATGGATGTCCGTATCACAAGCTACGCAAGGAGCCAACAATTGCTGAACAGATCAGTCCTGTCAGACCAATTATGAATATCAAATATTAGTAGTAGCAAGACAAAAGCCACGGAGATTCAGCTCTATACTAACAAACATAACAGGCAACAAGTCATTTATGGCACAACTTCCCATGGTCCTACTTTCCTGAGAATGGCTTGACACTCCTCAAAAACTATTCAAAGCTAGATCAGGGTAGGCAAAATGCAGCCTAGAGGCCAGATGCAGCTCACCAGGCCATTCAATATGGCCTGTGGAGCCCCTAAAAAATTTAGAAAATTAACATTAATCTGCCCTGGGCTGCCTGTCATGCGGCCCTTGACGGCTGGCCAAAACTCAGTAAGCGGGACTCTGCCCAAAATAATTGCCCAGCCCCGAACTAGATGGAAAGAGCATTGAGGCACTCCTGGATCATGAGTCAACCATGATAGATGTTACTATTGAGTCTGTACCCCCCTGCACACCAGCTTCTCCACAACTAGATGACTGTGACTATTCGTAATGAATTAGAAACAGATCCATTTGTCATACAAAGTTGGGTCAAGCAAGAATGAATGAAAATTGCCCCAGTTCTGTTCTCCATTTTTTTGGCCATCATCCTGGTTCTCATTAAAGGAACACCTCCATTCCAGAATGGACTTTGAATACTGAACAGATGGAGGGCTTTTCAACCCTGGGATGTTTTCACCAAAGTACTGAAAGCAACCATTCTGTGCATGCTCCACAAATTGCCACCGAAGCAAAAACCCTGGCGGTAGCCAAGTACTTCTGTGTTCATTCTCAGAGGTAGCTACAGAGAGTAAGGGAAGAAATCCAGCACAGAATCCAGCGCGCGAATGCCTCCTTCAGGAAGTTATGTTGGCGTGTTTTTATGGATCTTGGTGTCTTTCTGGAGATCATAATCAAAGTCTGCAACACCATTGCAAGCCCCACTCTACTGTCTGGATGTGAAACTGCCTACTGTCACCTTCAAGAGTCTGGAAAGGTAATCGCCAACAACGCCTCCAGAAAACCCCCTGCATCAAATGGAAAGATAGCCACACAAACACCAGCATCCTTGCTGAACCTAAATGTTATCAGCCTTGAGTCAGTGATCTTCAAGCAGCAACTTCATTAGACTGGACATTGCATATGGATACCCAACTCAATTCCCAAGGCAAGTCCTCTACTCCCAACTGAGTTGAGGCCTGAGATCTCATGGTGGCCAGAGGAAGTATACAAGGACGCTGAAGGCATACCAAAAGGAAGCTGATGCCAGCATTAAGAGCTAGGAGGAGCTGACTGCTAACCAGCTCCAAAAGCACCACAACCTCAACCAAGCAGCAGCCTGCTTGGAGGTAAACCATCTTGCCCTTGAAGCAGAGAAGAGAAAGTAGAACAGGGGTAGGCAACCCCTGGCATGGGTGCCAGAGTGTGGCACTTGAAGGCATTTTGTTTGGCCCACATACCTCCCAGTGGATAGCAGGAAGGAGCCAGGGCTACTGTTACTAGATTTGCCCACTACTTTGGGGTGTGCTCATTTATTAGGGCTAGGGTCTTGGTAATTCTATTAGTGTGCTGTTTGTGTTACTTGTGTTTCTATACAGAGCTGTATCTCTCCCCCTGCAAGCCCTCACCCCCCACGGAGCCATCTTGCAGGACTTGGTTCAGTGGGGCTGGGTTCCTCCAGTCCCCAAATCAGTCTCTCTCACACACACACACACACACACACTAAGGTGACACGCCTGACCTGGCCAGGTTGGTCAGCATGGACAGGCTGACACCCTCATATGCCAAGAATCAGTT
>NW_017728992.1:195995194-195995460 GCF_001723915.1 Gavialis gangeticus | reverse complement strand
TCTGAGCCAAACTGGGTCAATCAGCCTGTACAAGCTGATCCCCTTATGTGTTTCAAACTCAGCCCGTCCCAATCTTTTAGCCTCTTGATGAGCAGACCCCACAGTATTCTTAGGCTACACAGAGATCTTTAGCTTAGGTAAAAGGAGCATTGCAGCTTGACATTCCTATAGATAGCACATATACTTGATGGGATAGCTCCTGGTGTCTTCAGAAATAATTGATTGAAGCATCAGGGTTTTAGATTTTTACTTGCTGTGAACAAGCC
>NW_017728992.1:195993913-195994653 GCF_001723915.1 Gavialis gangeticus | reverse complement strand
CTCAGATGCAAATGAGACCTAGGGCAGTTGTTTCACTTTTAATCACCCTTATCTGGAGGGTTTTAGGTGAGTCTCTCACTGCATTTTAATCAGTTTCTGATTGGGGGGAGGGATTCTTTGCGAGTCAGACAGTCTGTGTCCTGTGTCAGCATTCCCCAAGAGCATGGAGCTGACAGGTAACACTACACAGCAACAGCAAGGATTGGGCCCCTTATTTACCCTGTCATCCACCCCCGGCCCACCAACATCTTACAAGTTGTGGGTGTTTTTGGCACGGTGCCCAAAAATGTTGCTGACCCCTGAAGTAGAAGGAAGAGAAGAGGAATCCCAGCCTAGGGCCAGCTCTCCCCTGTGGAAAGACCTGCAACTTCTGCAGACTGATCTGTGGGGCTCAAGGATTGGACTCTTATGTCACCTCAAGGCCCATCAATGAGCCATGGTAGAGATGACCCTCGAATCAAGGAGCTGCCAATAACTACAGATTTCAGAAAGAAACACAGTTGAAAGGCTGTCGTGGTATGTGAGAAGAATAAATGTTTATCATCAATGCATAGTAAAACCCCAGACAAGGTTTATTTTCTAAAGCTACCAATTTTGTGCTTGCACTTTCACTACCAATAAAAATCATTCTGTTTACACATTTTAGATATGCAGGGTTAAAAAAATCTGTTTATTTTTCAAATGGAAGTTACTAGTGTTGCGGGGGGGGGGGGGGGGGGGGGGGGGATGTGTTGGAAAAC
>NW_017728992.1:195988449-195988913 GCF_001723915.1 Gavialis gangeticus | reverse complement strand
TCTGTTGCATAAAGCCTAGCACTTCATATGATGTAATGAGTCAATACAGCTGGTATGCTGGTTTTCAAATCTGTGGAAATCCAGATCCCCTAAAAGAAAAAAAAGTTACTTGAAGTTTGTTGACAGGTTGCTGCAACCAAATTTGGCTAAATAATTCAAGGTAGATGAGAAAGAATAGGGTAATAGCTCGAGTCTGTCAGCTTACTCTTCTGCAGAAATGATGGAAGATATACATTACAAAACTGTTCCTGTCCCAGACTTCAGCAGTGTGAAATGGTTTTTTTTTTTTTTTGGTCAGTTCATCAGAATTCCAGAAGTTCTTGTAACAACACTTGAATAGACTAGGACACAGTTTTTGAAGGAATAGATTCCTATACCATCTTCTAAGCAATCAGGAAAACTGCATCAAAATAACAATCCTATACAGTACAGACAATTATAGGAGCATGATTTTTTTTTTTTTT
>NW_017728992.1:195985808-195988366 GCF_001723915.1 Gavialis gangeticus | reverse complement strand
TTTTTTTTTTTTTTTTTTTTTTTAATTAGCACCATCATCCTCATTAGAAATCGCTCATGCCACAGGAAACTCTTGGACTCCAACTACAGCTGTGGCACCACAACAGTGAGGGCCGCACTAGGAACCAAAGTTGCATGTTACAAGTTGATTTCATACTCCTGCCTCTTCCTCCCTCATTAATACCACAAGATAAGACTCAACAGGAAGATGTTGAGCCCTTTTTTTTTCAAGTATATCTTTTTATATTTGCAACCCCTCCCATGGGGGGGTGAGAGGGGTGGCACTGGTTGACTCAGTGTCCCCCACAGAGCTGCAGTTTAACAGTTGAGTACAAATACGTCCAATGTATTTATATCCATAGGTATTAGAACAGCAGTTTGTAATATAATCCAAACACAGCATGGAAACCCGATAACCAAATTACCCCTTTTAACAGTGCAACTTAGAACCGACCGCCAACAGGCCCACAAGGACCCTTTGCCCTGTATGCAGCCCAAGCTGTCCCAGGTGGCACAAGGACTTTCACTACTCCACAACCACGCCGACTGCACTCAATGCAATTCACTCTGGCCCTGCTGTGGCAGCGGTCTGCTTCTCCCTACTGAGGTCTCTTCAGCAAATTCTTTCTACTCTCAGCTGCAAACATACCAGGCTCCTCCACAAATCTCCCTGGGGCTCCTTCAATGGCTCTGGGAGTTTATTAGGGAGCAAGGCCACCCCTGCTCCAACCAGACTGGCTCCAGGCAGGGGCCTCCATATTACAGCTCCTTTACCCAACTTCCCCTCAAAGCAGCCTGGGGGCTGTAGTTCACCCCAGCCCTGTTTCTCATTTTCAGGAGCTTTATCCTCACCCACATCATCCGATTGGCTGGTAGCAACTTCCTGCCAGCTCCCAAGGCAGGTTGGGAGCCATTGCTTAGTCCAGCTCCCTGAGTTTGGTTCTCCTGGGCCTGGAGTGGCCTCATCCTTCTCTGCTTAACTGTCTGAAACTGGCCAGGCAGACTAGTTACTGAAAATGCCTTGTTTGAAATGTCTTCATCTAAACCCTTGCACAAAGAAGGTTCTGATTTTTGTCAGATCAGGCCCTTTAAAGCACTTTGCAGCCATGCACTTCTGTTTGGTCATGGCTGTAGTGCACTTTCAGGGGCCAGATTGGGTGAAAACTGTCATTTCTGTCTGTGCCTTGGGGGTTACACATTGATTGGGACCCTGGAGCTTCAAAGTATATTACTGCAGCAATAAAACCAATTCGGAGCAACACTGCTCAGGATGATTCAACTTCACCTCCCCTCCTCAACCCAATTTTCTAACAGCTGCTGAAGTTTAAAGGCTAGTTAAAATGGTGTGTTGGTTGCCTCAGAAGCAAAAGATAATGCCACATCTGATAAGGCAGATCTGCTTTAGCTTCTTTTATATATCAGTACTGCAGTTGTAACATATTCCAAAAGATTTTCTTTAAGGCTTACCATACAGATCTCCGAAAGACGCACCGTGAGACTGATCTATTAGGACAGTGCCCATAGGCCTGTTTCACAATGGGTGGCACTACTAGGATGTCCCTCTGTTCAATAAAAGGGGCTTAACTCTGGCAACTGCTTTGATAGTCTTTATCTGGTCTGGCATGTTGTGATAAACCGAGCCTTCCTTAAAGACTGCCTTCACAAAGGATTTGCATCACCTGAAGCTTAACTCCACCTGGCAGGCCTCCCACCCATGAAGACCACAAAGCTAAATCATAACATGGTCTGACACAAGGCAGGATACTACCAGGGATCCACTCGGAGGAAAAAGTTTGATAACAGAAATCAGTCCAGGTAGCCTAAGCATTTCTTTGGACACAATACTTTTATTGTATGTAAATTCAAGAGTTTACTTGTCCATCCCCTCGCTTTAAACAGAGGTCGAGGACAGCAAGTATAAAATTCCATAAAGGAGTTATTCATGCTAGAATGCAGAGCATGGTGGCACACCATTTTCAAATTAATGCAATACCCTAGTCGGAGAATGTAAATTGATTTTTTAAGAGACATAAAATAGTATTCACAGCCATCGTAAATTGTCTGACAGTATTAAAATCTTACTGTGGTTGCTGGTGTGAAAAGAAGTCTTTCAGACACCAAATTTGACAAATGTTTTGAGAAAGTCTCAATTTGCTTAAGTAACAAAAAAAAAAAATCTAATTGAACACCTATTACCTTCAAATCTGAGAAGACTACACTCAGATCTGTCCAACAAATTGATTTATACCACTAATGAGCACACAAGTACCAAACCAGACACCAACAGAAAGGGAGCAGCAGGGTCCCAATCAATGTGTAACCCCCAAGGCACAGAAGATATTAATGTTCTAGGAGGGTCAAAAATAAAACTAGATTTAGATGTACAGCAGGGGGGAAACCATTATCTCCTTTCTCTACTCCTTTTCCACAGAAAACTTTTTTTTGTAATAAAAAAAATGAAATAGGTAGCTTAACACTTAAAACTAAAAAAACAGCAAGGAAATTAATTTCATGTCATCTTTAGACCAGTGATTTTCAACCCCCCCCCCCCCCCCCCCC
>NW_017728992.1:195981879-195985797 GCF_001723915.1 Gavialis gangeticus | reverse complement strand
CCCCCCCCCCCCCCCATCAGCAAACCCCTAAAAATTTTGAATGGAGGTGCAGGTACCACTGAATTGTATGTGTTGGTATATTCACATACTTTTGATTGATCAGAGTCATCTTTTGCAGACCCCTTTGACACTGTAATTTGAGGACCCAAGGGGTCCGCAGACCACAGGCTGAAAACCATAGCCTTTAAAAGACATACATGTTTGCTCTTACATGACAGCTTGAGGTCCAACTGCAAAACAAGTCAAATATCATAGGTATGTTTGTAATGTGCTAGGCCAGGAATTAAAGAATGAATGCATTCATTTGCTGAAGAATCACTAAAAAGCTTATTCCAGTATTTCCCCAATTGCCTGGGGAGGGGAGGGGAGGGGAGGGAAGGGGAAGAGGAACAGGACAGAACTGGTGAAAACTCTGCAGCAACTGTAAAAAAAAAAAAAAAAAAAAAAAAAAAAAAAAAGATGAAGGAGACCACTGTCCTAGTTTCTTGTATGAACTGAGCAACACAATGGAAAGGAGGAAGAGAATCCCAGGGGAGGACTGGGGACAGGGTGGCAAGAAGAAAAAGTCAGAGTCCTGGGCTAGAAGGAGCCTGGGGATTAAGAGCACAGGGTTGTCCAGTGTTAAAGTCCTAAGCACCCTATCCATGATCTGCTTTGCTTTCCTATATTCTCCCTTTCTCTCTATCCTTATTTCTCTTCCTCGATTTTCCTGGCTTTTGAAAAAGAACACGACAATGATGTTTTTGTGGGTTTTTTTCCTTAAAGAAAGCAGGCTGGTAGGTGTAAGTTGTGTACAGCTATATTTCCTGCTGGCATCACCACACTATGAGACCACTTGATTCTGAACTTTTAAAAAATGAAAGTATTTTGCTTTCATGCTTTTTAGCATAATATTCAGGTTTATTCAATATCTCAACCTTTTTAGTCTATGCCTATGTAGCAAGTTAAAAACAACAAACACACAAGCCACATTTTCTTATTAACAAAGCCAGTAAGTCAACCTTATACTAATTGTCTGCTACCACCACAATAGGTTTCAATTTTGTCAGTACTGTACAAGCAATTTAACACCCTCTTAGCAAACACTCTGGCATGTATACAAGTTGTATTAAAAAGTCAATTTGCTACAACTTGGATGAAACAAAAACTGAACTTTGAGCAACACCATGACAGAACCAAAAATACTTCTTGGTACATGTTCACTATATGGTACTGGGTAAGAAGGTTGCCAGTATCAAGTTCCACTTGTGGCGTAAGGGCTGCACATTAAAATGCATTACAAACATTAAGAGGTAAGGCTAAAACAGGTAAAAATAAACTGGTCTATCACAAGAGGAGAGAGATGGAACAAGCTATTCTTATTGTAAATCCATTACACACTTCCAAAGTTTTGGAAGCTGTAACAAGGTACAAAACTAGAAGTGGGGGAACACTGGGGAATATTATTTGCACATTTCAGTTCTCTCTGTGAAAATCTGAATTAAAATGTACAAAGATAAACACAAGACTCAGAGGTCCATTTCTTTATTAAAATACTTTATCCCAGTCTATCTGCAGAAAGTCAAATCACTTAAGAGCACATAAATTAGATGCAGTGAATAATCTAGTACATGCCAGAACACCCAAAGGGTACATCAGACAAGTATAACAAAACTACATATTGAAGAAATGAAGAGTCCTCCTAAACCAGAGACTTTTTTGTGGAATACAGTGCGTGTATTATTAAACCCTGAATAATGAGGACTGCTAAAAATCAGCCTAAGGGTGAAGCTATATTTTTCACTTTTAATTGCAAGAGCCATTTAGGTATCCTGCAAAAGACCAGCTATCTTATACAATTATCAGGCTCTGGAGGTCACCAATTAGAACCCTGCAAGGATTTGAATTAAAAAAGACTTTGTGATTAGGTGAAGTAATGATCCAAAAAGAGATTAGTTCTGTTCAGACTACACTCATTATAAAACCTATTTCCTTTGTGTGAAGATTCAGTCTCTCCCATTTATCCTGCTGGTGTTATCATACACCGAGACAGAAATATGACTGCACTAATATATTCTATAAGAATAATAAAGTAGCATTTAACTCTATATTTTATCAAGAGATATTGTTGGTAGACAGAACTGTGTTTTTCCCCCACTGACCACGTGCAATTATGTCACAAAACTTAAGCTAGACTAAAAACACTAAAATGAATTTGACACACAAACCTACAGAAAAGATTAATCGTGCATTTTTGGCCTTCAGATGCATCCAAATTAAACATATCTTTTTATACCCATGTACTATTTTGTGCTTATCAGGTTAGAGCTAGCATTTGAAAAAGTTGCACTTACATGCAGTAAGTTACCAGGCACTGTATTAAATCTAGACATTTAAAATTTGAGATTCAATTTAGGTTAAAAAAATCTTTAAAAAAAAATCTTATTATGAACTGTACTGATGAACAACATAGCTTGAATGAAATCCTGATCCCAGTGAAGTATTACTAGCAGCATAGGTTGGGAAGAAGTGACAGCAGCAGTAGCTGCCAGTATAAATATGGAGAAATCTTGTTAATTACTCGATGAAACAGTCACTATGGTCTTATTCATCAGTATAGTAAATCTCTGCTAGGGTCCTATTGATTTGTACACAAAACACTTTAGCTAACAAGTCACCAGTCAAACTGCAATTTATCATTTTCAAATGGTAATACATACTAAAAATCACAATGGAATTTGCTCCTGATAAATCATTGGCTTAAGTTACCAAACTATAGGACAGCTTGCAACTGCATTATGGATGCAAGTAAAGCTCTCATGTATGCTTACACTAAGTTGTGACAGCCAGCTGGCAGGCAAATCTTAGCTCAAGACTGAACTAACAGTCAAACAAGTAGTAGTGTCCACCGAAATACTATACTGAACAAGAAAGCAGAAAAGAAAAAATCTACAAGGTAAATCAAAGTTCAATATACACAAAGAATTTGGTGTATTATCATCATTCTTGAAGTCTAGCTACAAAACAAGGGAAAACCCATTAAAGTAACTAAACAAGCATTCCCCCTCCCCACCTCCACAAGTGGCGGGGGGGACACAGCAGTAAATTTTTTTTTTTTTTTTTAAATGACAAAAAAAAACTTACAGGTGAATAAATGCTCAAATTACAACCAACATGCCGAACTTTTCATGGGCCACCTGGAAGAATTCCTCATGAACTGCACCAAGCCATGATATACTTTAAATTTTTAGCTGATATAATCATTTTGACCAAAAACCTGCAATCTGATCAATTTCCATCACAAATTCAATCACCATCACCAGGGATCTACATTTTCCATTCACCATGGTAAAACCAAGATTTTCCCCTTTAAAAGAAGAAAAAAATTGAGAAAAAACAGGTTTCCCCTTGCAGGTTGGCAGCCTTCCAGCCTGCAAGGGGCTGAGGGGAGTGGGAGGAAGGCAGTCAGGCAGGGTACCATGTACATGTGCACAGGTACACATGCACATGGCAACCATTCAGCCTGGAGAGCAGCTCCCACAGGTAAGTCTGGCATGCAGGAGCGGGGGGAATTGAGGCCCCTCCCCCCCCCCAGTGAGTGAGGGAGTTGAGCAGGGCTGGGGCTGCTGGCCAGCCTACGCACTGTGGGGGTCTTGGGGCCAGATCATGCGGCTGCAGGGCCCAAGTGGGGAGTGGGATGGCCAGCCCACATCTGTCCCCACAGGCTCCACTCTGGCTGAGCCACCCATGGGGGAGGGGGGCTTCGGTGCTGCTGCAGGGCACAGGGGGCAGTGGCCCCAGGTCACTGGCCCCATAGCCCTGAAGGCTGGGGGGCCTCCAGAGCTGCAGGGAGATGTGGGAACAGACAATAGCATGGCCATGGCACCAGCATCAGGGCTGCTCAGTGCCCCAAGAGCAGTCTGGAAGGGGGGGGGGGGG
>NW_017728992.1:195964791-195981692 GCF_001723915.1 Gavialis gangeticus | reverse complement strand
AGGGAAGCTTGGATTTTCCCCATGATAAAAAAAAAAACCCCCAAAAAACCAAAAAACCCACCAACATTTACAGGTATTTAGAATTTTTTTTTTTTAAATTAGTGATTGAGGCACTGGCAGGCTTTCAAATTATATTTACAGTTTTTAAAGCAATCAATCAATAAAACATTGTGTTCAATACACATACATACACAACATACCCTTTCATTTTAATCATGGAAAAAAACCCCACAGATTTGGGTGGGATTAAAATTGGATAATTAGCATTTTTAAAAGTCAGAGAATTTGCAATCGTAAACAGAGAAAACCAGGACCCCTGATCATCACTTATCCATCAGATTAGCTCTCTAATACTCCAGCACCAGCATTTCCTTTTTAGATGCTACAATCAATATCCAGAATATTACAATACAAGCCACCATAATACACAAGAAACTCATGGACCAACATTCACATCTACACAGAACCAGCAATCTCCCTAAAATACACAAAGGAAGCTGTACAGCCAAGCCCTCTGATACCACCAAGTTTGCACTGAAAAGAACACCCGTGATCATCACCTCACAAATCTCAAAAGGTCTTTCACTTAACAAGGACCCTCCTCCAGAGAAACAGATCACATGTCTGAAAGAGCCACCCAGATACCATGTGAAAAACTGGTGCAATACAAAAAGAATCCCCACAAATCACATGCCATTAAGTTATGACATACAACCCTTCCCTGGATCCTACATGGAAAATCCTCAAGCAATTGCAACCTATACTAGAAGGCACAATTCTTCAAAAGAGATCTTCCCAGAACTCACACCCTAGCCTTTAAACAAGCACTGAACCTCACCAATCTCATCACCAGAAGCAAGCTTCCTACATCTCAGAACACTAAAAGAATCCAGACCATACCAGGACAAGACAGGTGTTGGCAGGTTTACATCTCCACCACTCTCACAATAATTACACCCCACAACAGAACCATCACCATTCCTGGACCTTATACCTGCACCTCCAAAAATGTAATCTTAGCCAACGCACTAAATGCCCTGATGGCAAATATGTAAGAGACCAAGCAACAACTGAGCACCAGAAATTTATCAAACACAAGAATACCTAATTACCTGCGGGTACCACTTTTCACAGGAAAACCACTCTCAATTCTAAGCCTCAGAGGAAAGTTTACAGAACACCTTTCATAGACAAACCTACAAACTTCACTTCATAAAACTACAGGGTACAAAAAAGCATGGACTAAATATAGACATTGGATTTCAGGCACATTATAACCCATCTGCCATCTGATCGCCCTACAGAACCCATCTGCATTTTACCAGCTACATTCTAACACCAAGTCAAAGCCCTCCCCTCTCCTGCCCCCACCTACCTGCCTTGCACCTACTGCCTCTCGTTCCCTCTGATCCTCCCTACCATGTATTTGCATCTTCACCAATCTGCATTTGGGCTTTTAGTCTACCCAGGAGAACAGAAAACAGAGATTTTCCTATGCCTGAAGGGTGTTTGTGCTCAAAAGCTTGCAAAGAACAATTTTTCCAGCTATTTAGTTGGACCAATAAAAGATAGCAAATTTACCCAAAGAACCTTGTTTGCCAAATTACAACCATACACTTCAAATAGCAAACATGACTCAGCACTTTCTTCACTGTCAATATAAAATTTAAAAAACCAAACACTAATTTTTTCCTCATTATAAGCAAAATGCATCATGCTAATAATTAGTAATTAGCCATTTTCAACTTAGTCACCATAATTAATTTGGATTGACAAATAAGAAAACCACAGGTAGGCAAGTGTTGCTGTTATACTGGTGAAGGAAGTTGGCAGAAAAACCTCCACAAACTAATATCCAGTTTTCAAACCAGGCCAAATCGCTAAGGTTTTGTATGTTGCTTCTTGAGAACAAAGGATTATAAACCCACTGGGTGCACGTCGCATTGAAAACAAAATAGGTAAAAGGAACTTCTGCTTAAGGGATGCTGAATCACGCACTTTTGTCATCTGGTATGTCCAGATAGAGGGGTGCTAGTGCTTTGTTCTGTGATCTAATCCAAAGTATGTGTGTGTTGAGACCTATTAAAATGTGCCTTTTATCTTCTCTTCTCCCAAGCTACAAAACAAGGGAGGAAGAAATGAGTGAGTGATCTCTCGTTACATATCAAGTTTGAGACATGAGCCACGTGAAAACTGAGGGAAGGTTGTGTTGCAGCGAGTTAAGAAAAACGCAACAATTGAGTCACATTATGTACATTACCAATACAAATAGGTAGTTGTGGATATAGATTTTAAGCAAGTATCATTTCAGATGCAAAGGGTAAGGCTAAAGGATCCCTTAACTTTGACTTCACTTTTGAATGCATATTGGCTCTGAGCAATGTTAACGGGTTGTTAATTAAGTTGTTGATTGCACTTGTGTCTGTATCCCATCCAAACATTTCTGATTACAGAGGAAATTCAGAATGCAGAAGATACTTCTTGAGGCAAAGATCTTTAACTGAGTCCTCAGTCTAACCCTTTCAATGAAAATTTGTTAGGGACCAACACAATCCAAGAACTTGAAGCCTGAAGCAATTTGCCTTTAGTGAACACAGGGCACTTACACACACTGCAGGGAGGCTGCTCCAATGTGCTATCAAATCGATTAATCAAGTCTCCTAAAGCACGGTAAATTAACTCTCTCCAGCAGCCTCCAGCATCACATGCAACAGCATCCGTGTGCTGAAAAATGGCAGCAGGGTGGCACCCCTCCACCATTTTTCCAGCACAGAGATGCTGATACACGTGACACCTGGGCATTTTTAATTAGTACACCTCACCAATTAAAGTGCACCAACCCTCCACCTCCTGAAGCATGTTTATAAAACACTCAGATTTCCTATCAAAAAAGTTGGGCTTGGAGTACTAAAGAGTTAAATGTTTAAAAAAATAAAGTATATCACCTGAAAGGATTTACTGTGCCAACACCTCATTTAAGTTTAGAGACTGAACACCAGAATATATAGCCACAAAGCACAAGTGATACCACACCTTGTAAGGAGTCTGCAGACACAAACTGCATTTTAGCCAAATTCACTGAATTCAGAGGCATCTTAACAACACAGAAGTCGCCACTTCCAACAGCAGCTATGGATTTTTTTTTTCCAAAATGTTTTCCCTTCCTTGGTGATAAGGAATGCACAGGAATCTACATTAGTCTGTCAGTAAGAAAGAAGTGGGTAGGTTTGACCTGTAATAAGTAGTAAGCCAAGCAGACAAAACAAAGTTTACACAGAGCTGGTCTGTCACTGTTATAGGCAATAACTATTTTGTAATGTAAATTTTAACTGCTCTCATGCATATTTCAGAACACCAGAACTGACACCTTGTCTAAAGTCATACAAACCAGAGATGGAAGGCTCCTGCTAGGCCATCCAATTCATTTTTCCTGCCAATCCAAGATTGCTCTTTATAACACATGTGTTCTGCGCACCAGTTTCAGAATGGCCCAAATAAAGTGGGGAGCTATCCAACAATGAACGTGCCTCCAAGATGCATTGTCCACATACTTTCTACAATTAATAAGCACCACAGACATAAAATGGTCTTCCTTTGGACAGCAGCATCCATTGGCATTAAAACTGTGCCCCAGCCCGATCACATAATAGGTCCAAACATCCCTTCATTTTCTCACCAGTACAGAACTAGAAAACAAGTACCATAGTGAGTCAGATCAATAGATCATCTAATCCAATATCCAGTTTCCAACAGTGGCAAGTAGTACATGCTTTAGAGAGTGCGACTATGAATGAGGCACGATTAGTGCAAATCATCCCATCATACCTCCCTAGTATGAGTCGCTAAGGAATCACCATCAAGTAGCTGGCATGTTTCTAACAGTTCCACAGGCATTGGCCCTAGGCCTGCTGCTATTCAATGTTTTCATCCATAATTTGGAAGCAAATAGGAAAAAAATATCCTTAAAATATAAAAACTTAGAACAAAAAAAGATATGAACCACTTGGCAAGCTGGGCACATTCAAACGTTATTTATTTAGGAATGGAAGATGTACCTAATGAATGGACCACTGCATCCTGGAAAACAGACTCTGGAAAAGAGATCTACAGCTTACAGCAGGAAAGTAAAGCAATTCAACAGGAACTAACACTGGGGTGGCTTTGGTAAAAAGAGCCAATGTCAAGTGTAGTGAAACAGCTTTCCACTCCTACTCACTACTGTTGCACATCCATGTATGGCATTGGCAAAAACAATACTACTTCCAGCTCTGGTGCCCACTCACACCTTCACAAAAGCAAGTTTGAGAGACTGCAGAAAGATGGCCACAAAGAGAAATCCGATAGCTGGAGGAAATATTTTGCAATGAGTGTCCCGGGGCCCGAAGAAGCTGGGAAGACTTACCTGAAAGGGGGGACAAGAGGGATGCCATGACAGAAGGAGAGCCCGTGCGACCCCATTAGCTGCGTCTATGTACAGCTGCGGCTGGCAGCTGATGATGACATCAGATGCCGGCCGGTAGATTTAAAAGTGGCGGCCACCGCTCTGGAGGCAGCAGATGGTGAGGGGAACGAACGGCTGTCCGAGCCATCCCTGACACGAGCCCAGCGGGACAGACGGCGAAGAGCCAGCATGCCAGAGAGGATGGTGGCCCAGAGAGAAGGAGCGACGACGGAATCACCAGCAGATAGATCCCAACGTGCCAGATCAGGTGAGCCACGGAAGATTAAGACCACCCAGGAAGATTTAGAGCACCACAAAGTAAGTGCCAAGACGGTGGGTGCGGGAATCGCTGAAGAGGGGCGAGAGGCCGAAGGATCACCTGGCGGGGGGGAAGAGAGAGAGAGAGAGAGAGAGAGAGATCGGGGCAGGATCGCCGCTGAGAATAGAGGACATCGATCGAAGGATAACGGGTGCAGCATTAAATATCCAGGAGGCGTTACTCCCGGGCACGACCATAGGGTGCTGGTGGTGGGTCAGCAAGGTAGTCGATACAGAAGAACCCCTTTGAGGAAGCACATAGATCAGGGCATGTAGGGTGATGGCTCGGTGGTGAAGTATCTATGGCAGTTGGGCTAAGGCCCCAGTACAGACAGGTGTGAGGGGCCCGACGTCAGGGCAGGAGTTTTCCCCAAAATCCTTGGGTCACTCAAAGACAAAGGCTGCTATAGAAGTCTGCAGGACCATCATTGAGCAGGCACAGGGAAGTGGAGGCCACAGGTGGCATGAGGCCAGGGTGTAGGGGTGGCAGGAGCCCCGTGTGTAACCGACAAGGCAGACCTGGGCCACCAAGGGACCCGTGAACTAGCCCCTCCCCACTAGTGTAACAGCAAGTCGTGGCAGGAGAGAAGTAGGGTTGGCGACGCAGGAAGACGATCGACCACAGTAACACCCATGCCTGGTGAAGAGGGTGGTCACCAACACGGAGAGCCTGACTCCTAGTAGTGATACATGAAGGCCCGTCGGGACAGACAGACTTCAGAATTTAATCTGTTCAGTGTATTGAGAAGATAACCAAACATGACTACTACAGTATATAAATACCTTTATGGCGACAGGGTAAATGGAGACTTACTAGTAAGCATTGAAACATTACAAGGGGGAGGATTTGAATCCCATATTTACTTTTGCAAAGCTGATAATACCCTTCACAGGATGGGAGGTTGCTAATGTAGCTCAACTTCATCGAAGAATATCATACACTTTCTAGAAGCCAGCCTTGATTAAACACCAACACAAAATGGAGAAGTCAACATTACAAGGGTTCAAACTTGCTGCTAGGCAACAAGAAGAAATTGAGGAATAACAGAAGTATTTTGTCCTGTACAGCTTCACTTGATAGGCAGGAGTGTATGCAAGGACATCAGGGATATAGGCAAGGCCCCAAAAGTGCTTTCCTGGCTGTAAACACCATTTGACTGCAATGCAAGAATAATGCAGCCATGATGGTCCAGAAATTGTGTAGGAGGCAATGATTACTTGGGGTGATATCTTTTATTGGACCAACCATGTAGCTGGGGTTACATTAGACAAGCTTCTCAATGCAAGACATTCTTCCTCAGGGCAGCTTGCATTTCAAAGTTTCTCTATCCTAACTACATAGTTGGTCCAATAAAAGATAAATCACCCAAAAACATCTTTGCCTCTCACATTTCTCTGGAAAAAATTCATACCAAGATTGGAGAAATCCATATGGGCAGCTGCAAATAAGTAGAGCAAGTGGTCAAAGCTCTGTCAAATTAATGCGGTCTATTTTACGGTCATTTTTTTTTTTTTTAACCTTATTGAAATATTTTCCAACCAAAATATTGCTTTGTAGCTCCCTCCAAGTTCATATTTTATGTAGATAGTTCAATAGAGATTTTCCTTGTTCCATACCAGCGGAGTTATTACAGTAGCCCAACATACCTTAGTTATACCTCCCAAACTCAAATTTCTGTTGACCATTATACTTCAGAAAATTTTTTAAGACAGAGGCTTGCAACTCATGGTCCTTGGGCCTGCGCTGATGCTTCCACTGGAGCCAAGTAGAGACAAGCTACACAGGGGTCAGGGAGCTGAGAACTGTCCACTCCACTGCCATTTCTCTCCATGTGCCCCCCTCCCTACCTCAACTCCAAGGTGGTGGCTTCGGGGGAACCTTCCAGCCGGACAGAAGCTGTATTGAGGCCAGGGAGCTGGAAGCTGCACTTGTACTGCTGCTTCTTATCTTCAACTCCCCCTACCCTACATCTCAAGGCTGTGGTATGAGCATAGCTCCCACCTGGAGGGGAGCTATTCCAGAGCTAGTCTGGGTAGTGGGAGAAGCAGCAGCACAGGGAGCCAGGTCCCCGGTCCTGGTACAGTTGCCCTCTGGCTGGAAGCTGCACTCACACTGCAGTCAGAGCAGGGAGAAGCAGGGGCACAGCTCCCAGTTGGAAGGGACCTGCACCAGAGCTGGGAGTTCCTTTAATGCTGCTACTGCTTCTCCCCTCCCTGCCCTGTCCACACCCCGCTCCCTGCCAGAGGCACATGTCTCCTCCAGCTGGAACCTGTACTCATGCCTCAGCTAGTGAGTGGGGCTGGGGATGCGGAGATGGGAGAAGCAAAGGCAGCATGGGCACAGCTTTCAGCTGTATGGTTCCCACAGGAACGCCAGAAAAAAGGTGGCTCTCCCCCTCCCGGCCCCACTGCCACATCCCATCAGCATCTCAGATTGCCTGGGACCACACAGCCCTGCCTACCTGCAAGGTATACAGGCAGAAGCAGGCAACAGCCAATGGGACAGTGGCTGCACGGAAAAGGGGGAGCTGACTGTGGACACTCCCATGGGCCACCAAGCCCCGGCAGACAGCTCCTGGCAGGATGCGCTCCTCAAACAATGCACTGCTCTGCTCCGTTACATCCAGGCTCATTCTGACAATGGATCTTCAATCAAATTCACTTTCTTATGTTGACTATCCCCATTCTAGTCAACATGACAATATTTATATACAAAGCCAGAGTTTATTAAGCAACACTCTGAGGAGTAAAGAAAAAAAATGAAGTGTTTATTACAATCCCAATACAGCATGTGTTGGGTGCATGCTCTACATTAAAAAAAAAAAAAATTAAGACTGGTGCATTAGGTCCCATGTTAATGTTGTATTAAATGTATCAAGAGCTTTACATTTCATTTTGTAAAAATGCCATTGAAATAGCAAAGCCAAAAGTAGAATGAAAGGTCTGAGTAGCGCATCTTTTCATAAAAGATGAAAATGAACTGACAGTTCAAAAATAACTCCTTTTGAAGTCTTTAACCAGACTTGGTTTTCTGTTCAAGATCATAAAGTAAATGCCCCAGGAAGCGAGAACCAGTGGGGCTAACAAGTAGGGTTGTGCAAAGCTTTGGTATCCGATTTGATTTGGAGGAGATTCAGCCCAATTAGGCAGCCAAATCTCTGAACTGAAATCAAGAGACGCATTAAAAAGGTCTGAATTGAATCGGAAGGCTCCGAATTGATTCAGAGGTTGGGAGGCTTGCAGAAAACAAATTGAGAAGAAGGAAGGGGATGGGGATCTTCCATACACCTGAAAGGCTGAGGGAGGGGAAAGACTGCTCTAATATGGACATCTGTAGCTGGCCAGTGACTGTGACCTTTCTCTAGAGTCATTGCGGTCCGGTACGGTCCATGTGCTGGAGGGTATGCGTGACCAAAGGGTGAAGGGGAACATCTGCACCAGCAAAACCCTTGATCACTGGACAGAGGTGCTGGTGAAGAGAGTCAGGGAGGCAGAAGAGCAGAAGTGGGGAGGGAGGGGATGTGGAAGAGGGAAATCCACTGTCCCATGCCAGCACTCCAAGCACTAGCCACTCTCCTCCACCACAGCTGGTGCCAATGTGGGCCAAGGGCATGGTTTCAAGTGTTAGGGTCTAGAGGCACCAGACCCCACCATCAGGCAGGTAGCATGGAGGCATCAGTAGCTACCTATCTCACTGAGGATGTGGAGCCACTGCACTGTGACCCCTTGGCTCACTGGGCAACCCACAGCCCGATGTGGCTGGATCTGGCCACAGTTGTCCAGGAACACCTGTCCTGTCCACTGACTAGTGCTCCAAGCGAGAGAGTGTTCAGCATTGCTGGGGGATGCTGTGATACCCCACCATACCTCCTTGGACTCTAGTTTGGTGGAGCAGGGGGTGTTCCTGAAGGTGAACCTCCCACTGCTGGGGTTCCCCAAGCTCCACGTGCAGACGGACTGCATGCCACCCTCCTCACCCAGTTGCTTTCATTTGCTTTCAGCAACTTGAGTGTGGGGGTTTCTGTGAAAGTGCCCCTCATCTCTTTGAAACTTGGCAGGCTTCATACCCTCAGAAGAGGCTACTATCCCTGCTGTTTTCACCCTAATCTGCAAAGAAATGACAGTTATAGGTATTTTAGTGATTCCTCATTATAATCCATGGCCGAATCCCCAAATTGAAGTCAGGACAGTGATTTGAATCACCGTCCCTCCAAAAATCGGCTGAATCTAAAGTGAACACTTGCTGCTTTGTACAGGCTTGTTACTAAAAGGGCTATCATACTCAATGTTTCAGAGGAAAGTAGCAGAGCCCTGCAGCAGGCAGAAGCAGGGTCTCTCCCCCCCCCCTCCATATCCTTCAAGTTTGATCCCATTTTCCAAGAGCTAGAAATTGGCTTTATTCCCTGAAGTATGAGGGCTGATCTTCTCCCCAGACCCACTACAACAATGAAATAGCCTAGATACAAGACAAAAATGGGGAAAAAAAAGGTTCAATGCCTCTAATCATCTGTTCTCAGCATTTACCCTTCCTGTAACAGTGAGTGCTGCTGTCAAAGTTCAATAAGATAAAGAATTTCCCTTTTAAAGATTTCAAAAGTTCAGATTAAATATCTTCAAAACCTTTCTTGTTCCTACATTACCTCATCTACCTACTGCACAATTCACTTGTGTGCTTATGATTTCTGCTATTATTGGCTTCCACTCTGATTAAAACAATGCAAATCTTTTCAATCTCTCTCTACAGAAGGGGTTGGGTTTTTTTGTTTTGTTTTGTTTTTTTTTATATATAGCCTTAGGCGAATCCTGTCCAGTTCAGCAATATAGGTTGACCAGTAGCATACAATATATTCCAGAAAAAGCCACACCACCAACCTCAGTGAAGATGTTTTTGTTTCCTATATGGGTTATTGTCTTGTTCCTTAACCAAACAATCTTCAATCAGGCAGATTTTCATTAAACAAAGTACAGAATGACATCCAAGTCCCTTGAGTTGATGCAGTTAGTTTAAAACTCCCATAAGGTTGAGTATTATTTACAGTTTTCCTCTCGTGTGCATTGATTTGCAGCATTTGTTGACCATATAAATTTGAAACTAATAATGCTTTATTATTTGCAAGATTCAGTAAATCGGAACTAACTTCATGTTTCCAGGTCACCAAGTAGTTAACTGAGCAGAGCATTCAGGACAGTCCTTAAGTAATCGTTTACCAACAGCAAAACTAACTAAACCCATTCAGTTATGTGCTTCCAGGTGATATTTTGAACCACACTGCCTCTCCCCCATGACTCAGTGGCTTATTTTTTCAATAACATCTTAGACTAATTTTTTGTCAGCCAGCTCTTTACCAACTACAGGAAAACCTTGTTAATTCAAAATGCAGGGGACCAAAAAATACCAACTTTGACAAATGGTTTCAAATTATCCAATTTACTATACTGTATTAATTGCACAAAACCATCTGTATCTTAGTTTCTTAAAGGAAGTTTATTGTGGTCTGCTCAATTGTCTTATATTGGTCATGGACAAAGTGTGTTGATTCTCATCAATCCCTCATCCATGGCAGCAGCATTGTCTTTCAGCAAGGAACAGAGCTGTGAATGCTGCATGTGACCCCTTCTGTGGTACCTGGGCTTGCTAAGACTCCAGCTCCTCATTTTCTCTGAAGATAACAAACAAGTTTTTATGGGTTTATGGACCAAAGAACCAGAAAATGGCTTCCGATTTCAGAGTAGCCATATTTTGAATTATCCATATTGTAAGGCATATCAAAACCTATCCTTTCAGCTGGGGAGTGACAATAGCTCCAAGTATTGAATACTTTGAAGTTATCCGATATCAAACTAATGAAGTTTTCCTGTATTTCACTCATACCTTTAAAACAGGGGTGGGCAAAATGCGGCCTGCAGGCTGGATGTGGCCAGCCAGGCCAGTTTATCTGGCCTGCAGGGCCCCTAAAAAATTTAGAAAATTAATACTGATTTGCCCTGGCTGCCTGTCATGCAGTCCTTTGATGGCTTGGCAAAAAAAACCTCAGTAAGCGGCCCTCCACCCGAAATACTTGCCCACTCCTGCTTTAAAGAGATATTAAAAAAATAGCAAAGCATAAGCTTCATTTGCCAGGCTCCTCTCCTCCCAATCATCTTCCAGGTGCCAAATATAAGAGACACTGCGGGATTCATCATCCAGAGTGTTACTTATTTTATGTAGACTGTGCACTAGTTACAAGCAGACAGCATGCATTTTAGCCACAACAGCAAGTTTGTGCAAAGTTGAACCCATCTAGTTTGACAACACGGATACCGTGATGAATCCCACTATCCATACCCCAGGTTGAGAGGCCCAATTCACTCACCTGAAGGCTCAGATAAGCTCCATCAGTTGGGAAAATGGAGACTAAGAGAAGTACGTACCTATGTCTGGGGCTACTTTAAGGGTCAATTCTCAACCATTCCAGCATAAACCACCCTTCCCTTCTATCTTTGTGACTGTGCATATACAAAGTACAGAAAGAAGTAGTACGGACACACTAGAGGAGAGGTCTTGGGCAAACAGATTCCTAGAAGGAAGTCCTTTGGTCTTCATTTCCCTTGTTGCGTGACAAAAATTCACAGCCACTTGTTTCTGTACTTTGGTCTCATGATAAACAACAGAGAAAGTGAGAAAGAGGCAAGCCACTGGCAGACTTCCTGTTCTTCCCCAATGGTTACACTGCCAAGTACTGAACATGCCACAGAAAGATAGGCAGGGGAGGGCAGACCAAGCCCTATGCAATGCTCAGGCAGCCTTCCAGGGGTCAACTAGAGTGCTGCAGGGATCAAGGCACCCAGGGTGGAGTAGCATGTATGGCCTGCACATTAGGGCTCAAGAACAGACAACCCCAAAAGTTCAGATCTTAGGCTTTCAATTTATGTCCTTATCCTTATGCAGTTGTTGTTTTTACTGAACAAGGCTATGAACCTCATAATACATTCAGGGAATCCATAACAAATTCCATGTTCGAGATAATGACTATATAAGTCCACTGCAGATAAAGTAAAAACTAATAAAAATCCTAATATCATTGTTTGGACCACACTAAATTAGTTTTGCTTGCCCTGTTCCCAACCATTACAATCTGAACTCCCACTTCAGGATCTGTGGGAGACCCCAGCATTCACAGGTCACCCATTGACAACTGAGTAGTTGTGAAATCAAACATGGGGAAAATCTGTCAAGTCTTCCTCCAGTGACTGGGCTGTAAGTGAAGTAGCAATTTTGCCTGCAGCCCAAGCAGTAGGTATAAGCTGGGTTTGAGGCCAGTAAGTTCAAATGCCGATGATGATCAGTACACATTGAAGCAATGTCCCTGCTACAGAGCATAGTTTTTATATGCATTTTTTTTCATTATGGTGTTAATCATCACTAAAATGCACATTGCACATTTCAGTCACAACATACTAATCACTATGTTATTCATCCACCCCTATGCTAAATCCAGGGGATGAGAGTTCAACATTTTTTCACTCGAGATGTTTTCTAAAAAAAAAAAAAAAATCATAATCATCAAGTAAAGCTTTGAAGACTCAGCCTTTTATCTCTGGCAGTCATGAACTCAACCCCCTGCCTAAACCAGCAGCCACCATCTTACCAGGGCAACATTAGTAAGATTAAGCATCCAAGACAGGCACCTCATCCAAAGGTGTCAAGTCTCGAGGAACTGGGGGAAGATGCACAGCATACAGCTGCTGACACTCTAGGCTTTAGTGACTATGGAGCATTTGAGGAAGCAAATCATGATGCTTCTTCACAGAAGCAGCATGGTCTGGCTGGTCCTCCAGGTATCCCTATTACTCCCCACAACCATGCCCCCTTCCTCCTCCACTGCTACAGTGGAAGCCAGAACTCCACTGCTGCCCTCCTCCCCAGCCCTGCTCTTCGCACGTAAGATAGTACCAGCACCAAATGAGCTCCACTGCACACCTTGTTAAAAAGATAGATTGTTTAATAAAATCTACCATTTGTATCCTCACTCCCTATTTGACTGCATGATAGCCTAACCAGTAGTTACTGAAGTGCAGACTCAAGAGATCCTTATTCATGTTTCCAGAGAGATATAAGTCTGCCCACAATGGCACATGGTACCATTTACTGATATTTTGCAAACAGCTCCCCTCCACTAAGAGCATGCATTCCCAGACTGCCAAATTTACAGGGAGATGCAATATGGTATTTGTTTACAACCAGAGCCAATACCAGTCTCCTTTATGCAAGGTGGAATCTATTATTAAATCCCATTTGTTCACTGAACTAAGTCAAGTACACCTACAAGTTAAAAGAAAAAATATTTAGAGTATTGTTTCTATAGAAACTGGCAACAGGCTGACCCTAATGTTTAAGAAGAAATTCTCCTGCCAGGAAGAGAGACTGATTTGCTCAGTAACTGATAGATAGAAATGTTATGAGAATTTAATTTTCAGTTTTGCCCATCTTCATTCAAACAAGGTGTAACAAGCTGCATTTGACAGCTTTAAAAAAGCTATGCTTTCACTAACTTCAAGGAAGGGGTGTTTTCTCTTTTAACTATTCTTCAGTGCCCTCCTTCCCCCTAGAAAAAAAATCCCATGAAGATATGAAGGGTTCCAACACAATCTTGTCAGCACCGTCTTAAGTCAGAAACCATAATCCATGCCCACACCTTTGATGCAGTGTTGGGACATATACTGTGCCTAATATTCACTTATACCACATTAATATTTTTATATAGAAATACAAGGGGTAACCAAGGATGTTTCCTATATTGTATTTTCAAATTTTGTTGAAGTTTGATTTTAATTTCTAATTATTTTTTATTTCCCCCCTCACCTGACAGTCATATTGTAAGTGTTTTCATGTACTATTAAAGTATTGGATTTTATGAAACAATATATACAAATATCAGACAGAAAATTTGAGAGCCATTTGACAGTAACACCCTTTTTCAGAAATAGCCAAACACACTGCAAGTATGTACAAATATATGTACTAAAACACACACATTACCCGTACGCACCTCCCCCCCCGTTAGTAAAAAGTGGTCACTGAATTTTGACTTACTTTAAAAAAAACTTACAGGTAAAAATATGCAACTCAAGCAAGTGTGTTCTAGATTCTAAAGACATTTTCTTTAATTTTTAGAACCCATGCAATTGAAAAGTGTACATCAGTAAGGTCTGTTCCTCTCCATTCACAACTCTTTACTAGAGTATCATTTTATCTATAAGAGGTAGTTCGATATATTTTCTAAAAGGTATTTATTTAAAAATACATCTGGCTTGATACAATTAAAGTGAATTAAAACATTTCAACAAGGCAATAGCTTGGCAAACTTCAAATCATACAAGTCTCTCTCTACTGTAAACTGACCTGTGAACTATAAGTGATCATTTCCTTCTTTTTGTTGAGAATGGAGCCAAGAAAGTCCAGCTTGTAAAACTAGCATTCTTAAATAGACCATGAAGAAAAATAGGTTGTACCTAAATTAACAGAAGCCAGGAGTTTTAGAGATTACATGCCAATATATTTCAGCTCCAAAGCAGTGCACAATTCTTGAATATCCCCAAAGTACAAAATACACAAGGCAACATCCTGTTATACGATTAGCAGGATCATAGGATCATCACTTCCTTAACTAATTTTTCTAAAAGCTATCTGAACACCTGCGCTCACAAGGATAAGCTTGTATGTCTGAACATGGCTTCTTAGAACACTCTACAAAGTCCACTATGAGCTTATAGATGCCTTTTTTTTTAAATCAATGTAAAATTTAAATTTTCTATAGTACTTGGCAATATAGCATTTTCAGACTATTAATTCTACAGAGAACTGCAGAGAGTAGGAGCTCTCTCACTTGGGGAGGATGAGGTATTAAATAAATCATTCTATGATACAACTGTATACAAAGCATTACCAGGGATTATGTTAAAGGAGCTTTAAAGCAAGGGATGATATCCCACCTCGCAAAGATTATCTTGCGATTGTCTTCCTTCAGAGTTTAGCCGTCTTTAAGACGCCATGCAAGAGACAAGGATTTTTTAAGGCGATGACTTTTATTGGATCAACTGTATATAGGTAGGCTCAAGTTAGACAAGATCTGAATGCAAAGCACAGGCCCAAAGAAAAATGCTTTGCATTCAAAAGCTTGTCTAATTTTATCCCAACTATACAGTTGATCCAGTAAAGAAAAAACACACAACATCCTTGCCTCTTGCATAAAGTCCTGGACTATCAATACAACATCACATTAAAACACAGCAGCATCTAACAAATCAGTTTCCAAAAGGTTGATTAACATGAATTATTAACCTGGATTAGCTGACAAACCTAGATCTCCATGAAGTTATACACTACCCAGAATACTTAAAATCCAGGTCTGCAGACAGCGTTGGTTCGGTGGCACATTTTCTATAGCACCACATGCTTTTTTACAATAGCACGTAGCTTATTCAAATAATTCAAATTTCCCCAACATTTATGACAGCTTCCTAGGCAACTAAAAGGCAAATTTTAATGTTACCTCCTTGAACAGAAATGGAGGATTTCTTTTTAACAAACTGCATATTGGGAATGTTCTTCCTTACAGCTTTTATTTCACGCAAGAACCATAGCTGACCACTGGGTTCTCAGACCTCCATAGAGGTTCCTTTGACATGAAAACAATTCTACAAGCAAACTTTAAACTGAAGCAATTTGGAAGGTTTTCTAATACAACAAGGTATTTTCTGGTTTCAGGTTGGGGGGGGGGGGTTAACCCTTTAGGTTCTGCTCATCTGTCCTCTCTCCAAACATCCCATTGGACAGGTGGGTTTAATTTTTAGCAACTGATTAGTACCAACACCTTTTTGAAAGAGCAAAGCAAGTTTCTCAACTAACTGCATTAAACAACACTATTAACAAGCCTGGACTGTGAATGTGGAAAAATCCAAAGCCTTGGATAGTCATGCAAGCTTTCAACATTGCTGCAAATACCCCTCTCAAAAAACACAGTATTTTAGGCTGTGTAGCACGAAAATAGCACTGAGAAAAACTGGAGATCTCAGGTCTGATTTCAGATGAGCTTTTTGGCGATACAGATTTATTACTATTAGACAAGAATATTTATTTAAAAGCTCAGGGAGCACAGGTGGTCTCTTTACTAAGCACCTCATCATCCACAAGCACCAGCCTCGTGATTTCGTTGTAGTCTTTAAGGATGCTTGGTGATTCAGTCCACATGTCCCCGTTTGCCCTGCTCAGCTACTGCAAACCTACAACTTCCCAGTACAAGCCTCCAACATAAGTATACTATTTTCAAACTGTGCTGAACACTGATTTGGACCAATTCCTGGCATTCTCCTTTGGTCAGCAGCCTTTGTTGCTTTGGTTTGTGTTGTATACATCTTTTGCAAGATCGAGTTTAGTACCTGCTATTCTTGCCCTACAAAAGGTAACTATACCCCACACTCACTCTCTCTCAATCTTTTTGATAAAAAAAAATTGAGCTCTTCAAATTTCAGTAGTTTTCTCCAGCTTCAACATGAAATTTCATGACTGTTCTTGCACCCTCTTGTTTTCAACTTCCTTTTTTAAGAACATTGTTACCAGAACTGAGGACAGTATTCCCAGATAGCTCTCACCAAAAGGCATACAAAGAGGTTTTACACCCTCACTTTTCTCCTCACCATTATTCCATTTATATGTCCAAAGACTATATTTGCCCCTTTGCCACGGTATCACATGGGGAAGACAAGTTCAGCTTCTTGTCCATTATAACCTCTAAAGCCTGTCCAGTCAAAACCTTTCAGGATGGATTCCTCTTCTCTAGACGCATATTTTTGCATTTGGCTACGTTAAAATACAGACCTTGTTTTCATCAGCCTTTATTACTAAGTGATCCAGCCCTATACAACTGCCTCATTTCTTATTACTCTGCCAATCTTTGTCATTTCACAAACTTAACAGTAGCAACTATATTATTTACTTTCAGGTCATGATGTAGGAGTACAATTAATATAAAAATCAGGATAGCACCAAGCACCAGCCCCATACAAGTTTCAACTATGGGTGCACCGATAGAGATTTCTGGGAGCAATACAGATAGCCAATTTTTAACGAGGCATATTGGCCAATGCCAATGTGATTTCTGAT
>NW_017728992.1:195959258-195959791 GCF_001723915.1 Gavialis gangeticus | reverse complement strand
GTCAGGATAGCACCAAGCACCAGCCCCATACAAGTTTCAACTACGGGTGCACCGATAGAGATTTCTGGGAGCAATACAGATAGCCAATTTTTAACGAGGCATATTGGCCAATGCCAATGTGATTTCTGATACCAGCCCAGCAGCTTGGAGAGCTGCCTCCAGCTGGTAAGTCTGGTGTGGTGGAAAGGGAGGGGGGAGGGAAGGGGTGTGTGTGGGGGGGTGACAGATGAAGGCCCCCACAGCCTGTCAGGGAGGGGGGTGTGGGATAGCAGGGAGTGGCGGCTCATACCGCTAGCCCAATGCTCACCTGCTCATCCAGCGCCTTCCGCTACTCATGCGGGAGGGCATGGGGGCAGGAGGGGTGCACCACGCCCCACAGAGATCCAGGGGCACATGCCCCTCCAAGATGAGCAGCGGGAGCAGGAGGAGCCGCTGGGGGAGCGCCAGACCAAGGCTCCTGGATGAGTGGCATGCAGTGGCAGGAGCCGCCACCACCCCCCCCTCCCTGCACCCCCTGGATGAGCCACAGCTCC
>NW_017728992.1:195937803-195954258 GCF_001723915.1 Gavialis gangeticus | reverse complement strand
GCAGCGGGAGCAGGAGGAGCCGCTGGGGGAGCGCCAGACCAAGGCTCCTGGATGAGTGGCATGCAGTGGCAGGAGCCGCCACCACCCCCCACTCCCTGCACCCTCTGGATGAGCCACAGCTCCATCCTGCGCCCATCCCACCCTGGCTGGGCAGCACTTGCCCCATCCCCAGCCCCACTCCTCCGTCACTGCAGGGACCTTGATCTACCCCCTCACACCTCTTCCTTCCCCCCTCCCCTTCCACCACACCAGACTTGCAAGCTGCAGGGCCGTGCTCCTTGCTGTCTACGTGCTGCACTGCGTACATGCATGGGCATTTATCAGCCAAATTACCAGACACATCAGGCCAATTTCCAATATGATCAATTTTCTTTATATCCGTGCCGGCCTGATATTGGACTGATGTATAGGTGCACATCTAGTTTCAACAACTCTTTTCTTTCAGTCCTTCAGGTGATGACTTCATTGTTTAACAGTACATTAACTGAAGGGACAGCCAGTGTTTTTTCAGTAATCCACCATTTTCTGCTGTCATACAGAATGTACCAGACAATGATGACTTCCAGCATATACAGGGATATTATATACCATGACACCAGGGAAAAAAAAAAGTAGTAAGTTTGATCTAAATGTGTTGAAATAAGCAAGTAAATCTACCCAGACAAATTCTCAAAACGAAAAAAGGCAAAAAGGTGCTGAAAGAGCAAACAGGCTCATTTTGTACTATGACCAGCTGCGTGTCTGTTTACAAGAAGCTATTTTATATATGCCTGTTAAGGTAACTTGACCCCTTTTACTTGAGGCTCCTTTTGCAACTTTCACTTTTCAAAAAGGAATAATGAGATGGTATTGATAGGCCTGTATAATTCCATTTATTTAACAAGAGTAAGCATATAAAACGAATATGAATTTGTCAACATAATTAGGACTTCAGAAGAGATCTTTGGAAACTAACAAGGATTGAGAAAGATCTTTGGAAACTAACAAGGATGAGAAACCAACCTAAACAAGATTAATGTTTCTTTGCAGAATTTCTAGACACTTTTTTAAAAAGGGAGCTTCTACTCAGTAATGGATTCACTGAAAGCAAAAAAAAAAAAAAGCTCTTGTATTAAAACAGTGTTGAAGTGCAGCAGAACACTGGTTATTCAGATACCAAGCCTTTTCATAATAAGAAAGGTCACAACCAATGAAATCTAACAAGGCTCATTTAAAAACAATTGTGTGTATGTATATATACATGCACACATGTACATACCCCCCCCCCAAAGTACTGGTTGACATTTGAAAACTTCGGTGCCAGGTTATAAACATGCATAAATTAAGATTTTTTTTTTTCCCCTGAACTTCTTTATTGCTATGACCTTTGGCAACCTAACTATGCATTTTGAGGCTGAAGTTTGTTACTTTTGCTGTCAGGAAGAGAGTCATTTTGGGGGGATTTATACACCTTTGTCTCCCTCTTGCTCCCTATCTGTCTCCATTACCAACAACTAACATGTGGGGGGAGAATATTGGACCTCCTTGCAAGCTTGCTGCTTTTCTTGTTGAGGGCCACTGTGCAAAAAGAGCTCCAAAAGTTTCCAGTGCCACAAAAAATGGTGATAAACCCCCTCCACAACAAAAGGAACCAAAGAAGCATTCCAGCCCCTTGGCTAGAGACCCATACCATGTGAACTCTCCAGCTGGGGCAATGGAGGGCACAATTACTGAGAAGGATCATTCCTTCCACTTTAAACTAGAAATCTCTCATGCTAAAAAAACTTCCAAATGACTTGGAAGAAGTCAATGATCAGGTGGCAGCTGCTGAAAAGTCTTCACTCACATACCCCATCCCCAACCTTGCAGGGACGAGAAACATCTGCTCCTCAGCCCCTGCCACAACTCTGGCTTTCCCTCCCACCCCCTGCATAATCCCAAAATGGTTCAAGCCATGGGGCAATCCTCACATGCCCCTGGGGAGCACCCAAAACTATGTTAGGAACTGCAGCCAGTAGCATCACCACCTGAACTGCCTCCATGGAGGGATGCACCGTGTCCTAGTGACAACCCTTGCACAGACCAACACCAGAACCCAGACTCTGGTGCAATTCAATCAGCAACAAGAACCTGCACCACAGCACAAACAGTCTGAGCCCTATTGCAAGACAGCAGTAAGGTCCCAACAGGACTCCCTAAACAGCTTGCTGCTGGGTAAGCCACCAGGGACTACTATTCTCCCTCCCTTTGGAGATGGGGAGGGACAGCCAAATATAAGGGGTACTAAAGACCCTGAGAAGCAGAGCATTACAGGTAGCACTAGAAAAAAAACTCCTCTCTGGAGAGGCTGCTGGTGCTAAGTGCTATCATTTTTTTCAAAAGACAAGTGAGTTTTCTTCTGCCAAGTCCTTTAACACCTGTAGCTAGGCATTTCCACCCTGCCCCCCCACACCTTCCCCCCGCTCCTTAAAAGTAAAATCTGCCCACAGCCATTGCTACACAAAGCTCTTCCTCTGCCTCTACTCAGTTGTTCATTCCTAGTGAACATGCTTTACCTTGTTACTCAGAGCAGACTGCACACCTTGAACCTGGCAGGATCTAGTCAGCTTCAAGACTGCTAACAGAGGCCAACGCGGGCTAGAAAGATCAGCCACCCACACCGCATGTCATAAATGTGTTATTTTTAGTTGCCAAATGAGCCCACCATTATGTGGCTTTCACTGTTACAGTGAAATAGGCAGCTGTATCACAAGGGCAGTATTACTAGCTTCATCCTACAGAGTAGGAATACTTATTCCACGGAGTAAGTTAAGATCTACCTATATTGAAGAGGTGCAGAGTAACCAGCGCTAACACATGGCATTAGCCACATCAGTCACTTCCCAGGCTGCAGTTTGAGACCACACACCTCAGCTAGGATTGAGTACTGTTAGTAGCAGTAGCACTGAGCTCTGTGAAGGTTAAAATACCCAAGGGCATGGACAAAAGGTACACTTCAACTAGGAAAAGACATCACCAAATGAAGCAGCTCAGCTGCGATGGGATGCATGTTCCAGCACAGCTGATCTCCTTCATTAGACAAACAAGTTGTCCCACAGAGTCACCATTTCCAGAGAGGTGCCCCAGAGATTACAAGAGGTGGACCTCTCAAAAGCAGGGAATGCTGGGCAGGTGGCTCTGAGGCCCGAGGGGCCAGATCTTGCATTGGAAATACCAGGGCAGCTCCAGACAGCCAATGCTCTCCCCACCATAAAACAACTAGATATAAAAGCAGCACAAATTATTACTACATATTGTTGCAGCCACACTGTGGTACATTAAGAGATACAGACATCTGTTTGCTGTCACTTTGCCTCACCGTAAGAAATTTCATAGTGGCACAAAGGCAACATCCATATCTACCCCAGGAATGGCTTCAAAAGGGAAAGAAGAGCTCCTGCTGTTATGTTAGCTCATGTACAAGTGAGCTCAAATCACCTTAACTCTGACCTTGGATGAATTAGGGTTAAAAGCTAGAGTAGTTTTCCTGCCATTGTATTGCTATCCCCTGTTGCTCATGTACCAGGTATAGCCTAACAGCTGCTGCATGGCTGGGAGCAAGAGCACCCCTTCCCTTTATGAAGCCATCCTACATAAAATATTTGGCTATGCCCAAAGTGATCACCCCATTTCTCAGGTAGGTTTTGCTACCTGTACTAAACTACTTATCACTAGTACTATAACAGCTGAAAAATAAAAGTCAGGCATGGCAACACAAGCTGTAGCCACTCTAGCACAGGAATGGCCACATGGCACACTGCATTAAAAAAAACCCACACTTGTTATTCATGATTAACTCTAGTGTCCCCACAAAGACCAGTTATGACCAGCTGAACAATTCCAGAATAATGAGTCCATGCTACCCTGATCATTCAGGCATGTTCAATGTTGTGTTATATACAGTAGGAAAATGCATTTTATAAGCCCCTCAGTTCCAAGACAACAACACACTGTAGGAGATGAGATATGCACAATGTGATCTGCACACCACCCAAACATTTATGCAACTGAAGACTGTTAAATAGCAGATTAAATCTGAAGTTCAATAGAAGTTTTAGAAATGTTTTAGATCTGTGAAATGAGAAAAAAAAAAAAGTGTCCAGTACTCCAGATTTAAGTCTTTATAAGAACTTGAACTAAAACTAAGGGTGTTTATACATGTGTTTTTAGAGTGGAGCCACTCTAATTAAAAAGCACCCCTAGCATCGCATACATTAGTGTCCTTGCACTGAAAAATGGTGGCAGGGGTGCTTTAACTGAAGCTCGTTCAAAGAGTTAAAGTATCCCTGCTGCCATTTTTCAGCATGAGGATGCTGATACATATGATGCTGGAGTGCAGTAATTACCACGCTCCAGAAGACGCAATCAAGTCTGCTCCCATGTGTTGTAATTACAGCACATCAGAGCAGCCCCAGTGCACATGTATTGGCACCCTAAGCTTTTAGTAGAGCTAAAGTAGTTTAAACTTTCTGCTTTGACCAAGATAAACAAATGTGGATAACACTGGTGTTTCGAAACAAAAGGGATCCCAGCAGCTGATTTATCAGGAAATCTTGTAATACTGCTTCTATGCTCTAGCAGTTCTCAGATACCAATACAAGCAAGTTTACACAAAGAAATTCTTGCTGACCCCAAAGAAGTTGTTAGAAGGAAAATGCAGAAACTATATACATCTCAGCATCTTGAAAGATACATTTGCTGATTTTATACAGAAGCAACAAACAAGCTCCTGAGAAAAGCACAAGAATGATACTGTAGGGTTTGAGACATGATGTAGCATCTTACATTCCTTTACCATGAAGAAAGTTTACCTTCTATTTTATATTAGTTGTTATATTAAATTCAGAAATTATACCAGGCAATTGTTGATATCTTTGACATCCTCCTTTCCCACCCCTCTGTTCCCTACACTTACCCAAGACACAACTTTACCCAAACTTCAACTTCTAACATTTAAAATTAAATGAGCTGCTAAAAAGTTTTCAGTGGACTGCAAAACATCAAAGAACCACCAGGTTTTTTCTCTCTACCATTCCAAGAATGAAGTGGATCATGGCAAACATTCCCTGATAAAGACTTATTTGTGGCATTGTAAAGCATCACCATTTACACATGCACGGCAGTTAGGGTGCAGTAGACCAATTTACCACACTGCCAGATAGTCCCGTCAGATACAAGTGGTATTTCATAGCACAGTAAATTGCTGTACTTCAATGCATGTGTAGACTGATAACAGGATTAGTTTACTCTGGGTCAAACTGAGCCAGAGTACATTTATTTGCATTAATTGTATGTGCAGATGTGTCCAGTATCATAGAAAATGAGGGTTGGAAGGGACCTCAGGAGGTCATCTGGTCCAACCCCCTGCTCAAAGCAGGACCATCCTTAAATAGATCATCCCACCTAAGGCTTGGTCTTGCCAGGTATTCAAACCCTTCAAGGATGGAAAGTCCACCACCTCTCTATGCGGTTTGTTCCAGTGCTTCACCACCCTCCTAATGAGAAAGCTTTTCCTAATATCCAACCTCAATCTCCATTGCTGCAACTTCAGACCATTGCTCCTTGTTCTGTTGTCTGTCACTATTGAGAACAGTCTAGCTCAAACACTAGCACTGAGAACAAATGCCACACAGAACTAGCAATGCTATGCTAGCTCAACATGGGAAGGATTACCCAGAATTATTTAAAGAGCTGCAGAATATATTGCAGAAATGTCTTTTACCATGCTGCCAGATTAAAAAAAAAACAAAAAAACCACACACTTTTCACTGAGGAATGTTTATGTTTTCTGAAGATAAAGGTCAGTATATTGATTTTGCTGAGCCAGCTAAAAGAGGATAAGCAGCAAATCCTTTCCTTTAGCATTGCCAGGTTACATGTTCAGGACTCTGAGTACAGCTAGGATTCACCCGCTCCCTTGATCTTGGGCACTATTTCTCAAACAATATGTATTTTGGCTGCGCTCTGCGAGATGGAACAAATAGCCTTGCAAATATTGTTTTTTCTTTGTAAACTTTAAAAAGAAAAAAGTTATTAGCATCTTCCCAGATTAGCTGGAAAGGGATGAGAGGATTGAGCAGGAGAGCTCTAAGCCATTTCCCCCCATTTCTAACCACCTTGCATAAGTCACAAGCAACTGGCAGTACCTCTTGATGAGACAAGGGATTAGCCATGTAGTTGGCCAGAAGCATCTATTTTCTTTAATCTATTTTTCTGAAGGGGCCATCTGCTCCTATTCCTTAATTTCATGCCCCAGGTCCAGATTAGATTCACCATTCTGTCAGGTTTCAATTAGTTACATGTAAAAAGTTTCTTTTATTTCAAGGTAACTGTCTTCAGGATCAAATCATGTTAGGTAGGGGGGATTATTATTACTATCATTCCTGAAACCTGATGTACTACTTCCCATTGCTCAAATAGCTAATTAGTCATCAATAAAATGAAGCAGGGAGAATAACCTCCCTCTAATAACATTTGTTTTATTATGTTACAGCCTGACATCAATTACAAGAAAATGTGGCAAGCCATGTTTCGGAAAAAAACCCAGAACTGAGCTTAAATATAAAAAGGGACCCCCATTTATGTTTTCTATGACCGCAGTGCTCTTACAATAACAGCTCATGCCTAGGTCGGGAGTTTGCCTTGAGAACAATGCTGAAACTGCTCCCTCCTGAAAACTATACTAGAGATTCAGAGAGACTGGTGCCATCAGCAATATAAGAATTACCTGTTCAAGTTTAGACTTTTTCCTCCCTTGCAGATTTAAAAATTAGCTTTTTTTTCTACACCCATTCCTCTTCAGGAAACACAAATAAATTGCTGCATTCTTTTAAGTTCAGTAGTTTAACCAGTACCTGTAGGAAAGAATTTTCTGTAAAATGTTTGCTTCCCAAGATCCTTCCAAATTTGTAATGGCTGATAACAGGACAGGCAAGGCTTTGGTACGGTTTAAATAGGGGATCATGCAACAAGACTTATCTGCATGAAGACAGATAGCAAGAGACTGCATTGAGTTCCAACTCTGAATACTACAGATACATTGGAAAATACTTAACAGAGCAGAGTAGGCATACTATTCCAGGATGACCACATGCAACAATCCAATCAAGCTATACTAACGTTCTTCATTTGGGTGCTAAAGTAGGAAAGGGGGAAGAAAAACATTCTTTTGGCCTGAAATCATGGGAAATAATCTAGTTTTTCCCTGCTACAATGAGTACTGGAAATCAAGCAAGCAAGTGGTATTTTTGGAACGTGCCATTGCAAAAAACATAACCCATGAGCGTTCTTCCCATCTCCACCTGAAGCCTTATACAGCAATCTCCCAGCTCAGTTCACCAAGCTATTTAAAGCCAGTCTCAGAAGTCTTTTTTGACAGCGCTCAAGTAACAGCCATAAAAAAGTTAAATAAGACAAGTTCTTTGCCCACTGGGGTGTTGGTGCAGTATGTTTTCTAAATTGCAAGTTTCTCAGCTGGGACAGGGAACTACTTATTGCTTGTTTTATATACTGCTGAGCACATTCTAGAACAAGAACCAGAAAAAACCCACATCATTTTATTGCCATGCAGAGTTTGTTACCTCTGTGAAGAATGTTAAATAGAGACAACCAATGCTCAATATACAGCCAGCTACTTGCTGTTTAGCAGTAGCATTTTTAATTAACCTTTTATTGAACTATGCAAAGTATTAGTGAAAGTGTTCTAAACAAGGCTTTCTGGAGGTCTTCCTATTAGCTCTGAAGATTTGTAAATTCTTTAAGCACGTCTGCTAACAATTAATCCAATAAATGTCATTATGGAAGCTTCCCTGCATTTTCAGCTACATCAGCAGATAATTAGTGGACACTGAAATAGTTGAAAATACAGAAGCCATACACTAGCACAGGGTCTCTTAAAACTTGATTTCATGCAAAGGGTCCCAATCTTTGCAGGTTTACACCCCCGCTACTGACAAACTGGCCTCTACCACCAACTGCTGCCAATTGCAACAAGAGAATCCGAGCGAATTGGCAGTGATTCACATCCGAGAACCTTTCATTCCCACTCCCAAGGGAAGCACCCCAGCCTAGGAAACACCGATGTAGTGAATACCAACTGGGACTAACTGATACGCTTATAAACTGAAGAAGCCCTGTGAAAAACACTGCTACTAAAGATAAGGTGGTGATTCAGTTTTATCTGTGATGCTCATTCTGTCCTTAAGTCTGGGCTTGCCACCCAGGGTACCAAGAGTAATAACGCTGATTGTGAACTAAACAGCTCCACGGTCTATATGAACTGGGGTGGTGCAAGCAGCGAGTAAGCCATTTACCATGCAGAACACTCATTTCAACCTGACCCATTAGTTACAACTGCACAGATGTCAAGTCATCCTGCATGTTCATGCAGCAGACAGACAGTAAAAGTGAAGACCTTCTTTTTCATGCCCAAAGTTCAAGTTAAAGCCTGAATTTAAACACTCTTTAGTCAAGCAGATGCTCCTTGAACAAATGCTCAAGAAAGCTGTGAAAGCATTATACAGATTCAGATGTTTTCAGATACCCAAGCTAGCCATCACCAGTTATTCAAATTAGAATATACCCAGTAGTTTTTTTGCAATAGCAGCTCACAGATCTCACAAAAGCCAAAATCAAATAGTTAAAAAAAAAAAAACAAAAAACCTCCCCCCCTTCCAAGTACCAGCTTCACCAAGTTCAGTATGAATGGGCTTTCCCCCTCTGCATGTTTCAGCAGGTAGACAAAAAAGCCTTTTTGTAACTCTGTAAACTGAATGCCAGCTCCCCCTGCTGGTATATTTTTGGTACTAGAACCACAGAGCTGTACCATGCTGCCAAAGCTAGGACATAGATAACTTTACAATGTAGCATGAAAAACCTTATGCTTGGAGGAACAAATTTAAAGCAGTAAGAAAGTAGCAACAATGACAATAGATACAAAAAGTACTTTTTGGTACAAGAACCTCTTGGATTTTGGTAGGAAAGACAACCAGAGAACTCTATTCAGAAGTACGCTGGATGAGGCTAGCAAGGACTGCACTTCATCTTAAGTTGCCCCAGCTGCCATCATTGTATATGCTGTTCTTCAAAGTCCATTTTCAAACTGAAGTCCCCCAGCTGCCACAAAAGGTCTGTCAGCTTGTAAAAAGGAAAATTATGCTATCAACCTGAAAACAGCATGGTGGGGGGGGGGGGAAACACTTCCCCCCTTGTAGTGGTCTTGTAACCATACCTAGTACTACTTGGGAACAGCAACCCTATATTAAAACTAGCAGTTGAGTACCTACTCTAATTTTTTTTGGGGGGGGGGAGGGGGATGGTTAAAAATATCACATAAGCATACTATTACTAGCAATGCTGTCAAATGGAAGCAGCTACAAATACTTTCACTTTCAAAAAATGAAATAAATGCAGAACGCTCATAAAACTGCTTTAACCAGTCCAGTAGTTATCCAAAATGAAGAAAGGTCTTTGGAGCATATTTCATGCACATATCTAATTAAAGCATTTGTTTTCGAAGGCATTTCCCCCCACTGACAATTCTTCCCCTATGACTCAAATTGATTGAAATGAGAGAAACTCCCCACTGAAACAGAGTGAAGAGGTCCTCTGAAGATTTATGAGCATCCACCAGCTCTGTCACTCCATCCTGCCAACACTTGGGGCAGGGGAAGGATAATCCAAGAGAACAATTGAAATCTGTTTCCAATTAATGCTCAAACAACAAGAGTTTGCTGAAGATTTTTTCTTTTCTTTTAAAATCACCTACAAATTCATAGGTGTACTACTATGTAAGAAAAAGAAGATTAAGGGAAGAATGTCTCCAAAGAATTGAAAAAAAAAAAAAAAAAAGACTCCATATAGCCTGCAAAAGGGTCTGAAAGATTTTCCAACTACTAATGTTAGAATGGCATTTGTTTGTTGCCTTGCAGCTTCACTCCTGGTGAGCTGCTAGCTGAAGCTGAAAGTCTGATAAAGACATCAAACATGGGAGATGGAAGGCAGCCAGCAATATAGCAGCAACTGGAAATGGAGCAAAATTCACTTAAACTTCCCAGTTTCCTGTTCATTTTAATATGACAAAAAGGAAAAAAAAAGTGATAAAAGGAGGCATCTGCAAAACAGACTAACAATGGGAAGAGAACAATAAGGGAAATGGGAAATACGGCAAAGCTGAGTTCTGTTAAAAGGACATACTGGGAAGAGATGTATGCGAAGAATAGACAAAGCATTGCATAACCAACACCACAGCCCCAAACTCAGGGGTTAGGCTTGAACTTCATGCCACTAAGGGTTCATATATCATCTATCAAGCTTAATTCACTGCCCTCCTCCCACCTTGACAACCTAAAGCTTTTGTCAAATGACAGACCATTAACAGTTACCCTTCCAGGGTGGCTTTGTGACTCAACTATACCTTCCAGAAAAGGCATTTGGTTTTGATCTGAAGACGCAGAAGTAGAATTCACCAGCTGTTCATTCCAATGGGTTATTACTCATTAGAGCATTTCCACCTTATTTTAATTTGAACTTGCCTTGCTGAAGAGCTTCCAGCCACTGGTTCTTGTTATGCCTTCACTTTCAAATCAGACTTTTAGTACCTGGTACTCTCTCCTATGAAGATACCTGTACACTGAAGTCAGTGCACCTTATAGCTTATCAAAAAGACAGAACAGACTGAGTTCTTTAAGCCCCTGGCTGAAGCATTATCTTCAGTCTTCAAATCTTCCCCCACCCCCTCCAGTTTTTCCACTATTCTGTTTTAAACCCTAAATGTCAGAACTGGACACAAAATTAGTGTCTTAAGATCTGTATGAAACAGTACGATGAAACAAAAACTCTCAGCACCTTCAAACTCTAATTCCCTATTACTAAAAGCCCTGACCCCAAATCCTTTTCAGAATACAGCCCCTATTCTGTAGGTATAAGTTCTTCGCTCTTAGACGCATGGTTTTTGCATTTAGCTGCTTTAAAGTTGACCATTTGAATTGGTCCAAATTAGTTCAGGATCACAGGAAATTACAACTGGAAGGGGACCTCACAAGGTCATTTAATCCAGCCTTCTGCTCAAAGCAGCAGCATCCCTGACTATACCATCCCAGTCAAAGGTATGTATGAGGTGCTCTCTAAAATTTCCAGGGGTGAAGACTCCACAACTTCTCTAGGTACCCTGTTTCAATGCTTGGCCATAGTCAGACAGTTCCTCCTAATCTTCAACCTAAAATTTCCTCCACTACAGCTTGAGGCCATTGTTCCTACTTCTGTCCCCTGTGACCACAAGGGAAAACTCATCTCCATGCTCTCAACACTCTTCAAATACCTAAAAAGGCAGTTATTAAATCACCCCACCCCAATTTCAAGAATAGATTTATGCACTACAGTGCTTACCCCATTGCAGGTGGACCAGGTAGTGGGTGTTGGAGACCTGTCACACAAGGATAAGCCTGAGCTTATCTACTTATCTCTGGACATCTCAAAGCACCCTTCAAAAGATCTAACACCACCCCAGGTGCTGCAACCCCCTGGTTGGAAATCTCTCCACTAGCACTTCCAGTCTTTCCTCTTAAGTCATGCTTTCCAGGCCTCTAATGATTCCCCCCTGCCCCCTGCTCTCCACTGAACTTTCCAATCTGCCCATATCCTTCTTGAAGCGTAAGGCCCTCAACTGGCCACAGGAGTCCAGCTGAGGTTTCACTAATGCAGACCAGAAGATTCAATTTTCCTTGACATGCAAGTGACACTCATGTCAATACAACCCAGTATACAACTCCACCCCTCCCCAGTTACTTCCCAACAAAAAGCATAAAGTTGACTCATTTAGCTTATGGTCTACTTCAGGGGCTGGCAAGCCCCGGCACACATGCCGAGCATGGCATACAAGGCCATTTTCTTCCGCACACATTGGGGGCCAGGGAGGCAGCAGCCATTTGTAACCTCCTGGCTGCAGCCAGCCCCAGCTCTGACTAGCTGCTGCCAGCAGGCAGCTGGGACACTGCAAGCCCTGCTGGGAGCAGCCTGGGCTCCATGGCTACAGCTAGGAGGCTACAAATAGCTGCTGCCTCCCCACCCCCCAGCCCAAAAGGGCACAGTGCTGGCACCTGCTGCCTTCCTGGAGCCTGGAGTCAGGGCAGGAGGGCAACAGCCGTTTGTAGCCTCCCAGCTGCAGCCAGCCCATGCTCTGGGTAGCTGCAAAAATCTGCTGCCTCTCCACCCGAGCCCCAGGGAGGCAGCACATACTGGTAGTGCTGCCCTCGCCACTTCTGCAGAGCAGCATTTGAACCTTGGCACGGCAGGCCACAGTGAGGGGGGCGCAGAAAGCTGCCTGCTCCCAGCTGCCCTGCCGCACTTCACCTGCAGGCGGGGGCAGCAGTGAGGGGCACATTCCTGTGCTGCTGCCCACACTGCTCCCGTGCACACACGCAAAGTGTGACAGGGCAGCAGGGAGCTGGGAGTAAGCAGGTTTCTGCACCCCCCACTGTGCCCTGCCACACTGGGTTCCAACGCAGCTTAGCAGAAGCGGCAAGGGCAGCACAATGGGGAACATTGCCAGGATGTGCTGCCTCCCCAGAGCCTGGGGCCAAGTCTGGGCCTGGGAGGCAGCAGATGTTTGCAGCTGGCCCAGGTTCCGAGTAGCTGCTGACAGCCACATAGCCCAGGCTGGGGGCCAACAGGCACAAGCAGGGCATTCTGCCATGTACCCCCTGCCCCCACTTTGTTTTTCTGGCATGCCAGCACTCCAGCACCTTCCAAGGCAGGCATTGTGGGGTTCTCGGTGCTCCCGCCAAAAAACATTGCCTACCCCTGGTCTACTTTAACTTCCCCATCCTTCTCTGCAGTACTGTAGCCTAGCCAGTCATCATTCCATCCAAAGTACAGGGCTTTGCACTTAACCTTGTTGAATCTCACCCGATCAATTGTAGACCATTTCTCCAGTTGATCCAGGTCATTCCGGATCCTAGCCCTTCCCTCCACCAATCCACCCAACTTGTTACCTGCCAGTTTGCTAAGCATGCACTCAACCCCTTTGTCCAAATCATTAATGAAGATACTAAACAATACCAGACCCTGGACAGACCCCTTGGGAACCCCACCTTAATACCTTCTCCCAGCTAGACACCAAACACTCAATGATCCAACCAGTTAGGTATCCACCTTACAGCACTTTCATTTAGTCTGTATTGCCACAACCTGTAAGGAGATTGTCATGGGAGACTGTCAAAAGCCTTGCTGAAGTCAAGGTACATCATATCTACTGTTCTCCCCCCATTCAGAGCCTGTTACCTTACCATAGAAGTATGTGTCCCTAAACTATTCAGATGACTATATCTGGCTCCTCTGTATTAGTTTGGCACTGTGCAATCTGCGTCAGCCACTAATTTAAAGAGGGGCAGCACTGATTTTAGCTTTACTTCCAAATCTAAAGTGAGACACCTAGTAATGGCTCTTGCAAAACTGAATCAGAAAGAGACCCAAGTCATTCCACCAGGTTACTACTGTAAGATGGGTCACTTAGTCAACTATGAATCCATTTAACCTGAATGTTTTCTAAAAAGTGACAAACATCTCACAATACTGTGTCAAATGTCTTACAAGGGCTGTTCCTCGGCCACAACCTTAATACCTAGTTCTTCCCAATGAGAAGGACAAAGAGATTTAAATACCTTGACCTGAAATATAATTCAGAAAGTCTAAGAGAAGAGGGAAAAAAAAATCCCAGAGGGGACACAGCAAAGGCTGCATGTGTAGAATTTAGAAGTACGTGCAAGTCACATCAAATGAGACGAGGGCTGTAAATTCAACCAATCGGTGCTCTGTGACCTTCCTTCCAACTTTTCTAGTAAATAAGAACTAGAAGGTTACAGTTTTAAATTTGCATAGCTGGTGTCAAAGAGGATTGGAAGTGACAAACCATGGCAATTTACATTTGAAACCTTTAAATTCGATCACTCTCATTGACTGCCAAAGTAAGTGTGCAAGTGAATTAAAGTCAGTTTAGACTAGATGTGATCACCGGTGAGTGGCTGCAGGCTACAGTCATGCTTCAGAGCAGAGGAGCCTGGCATGAAGTACAAGATGATTAGCTTAATCTATATTTTACAGTACTCCAGTTAAACTTACTACATTCTACACAAGTAGACAGAAACAGGGTTACATTGTACAAGCTTGATACCTTCGGTTCTTACATTTCCTATGGATATCCAAAACTCAGTTTTATAGGGCTAAACTTAAATATAACCTGCCTTTAAAAGAAGTTCCAATTCCCCAACCACCCTATCACTGAATGTTTTAGGCACTTACGCAGTGAATCAAGAAGTTAAGAATTTACTGGCACTGTAAGCACAGCCTGAATATTAAACTCTAACCCCAAAACAGTACTGTTAATATATTATTCTAATATTATTGCTTCCCACTGCTGCAACCTGACGCATGCAAATCAGAATGTCTCACGTTACCCAAGTTTTGGGAGGTTGCTAAAAAGCTACATCCATTCAGATCACTACTATGGTCCAAATTCCCTAATCTAGTGGTGCTCAACCTACAGCCCATGGGCCAGATCCAGCCCACAGAACCATGTCAGCCCTGGATTATGGGTTCCCTTCTCTGATCATTTTACTGCATCTACAGCTTCAAATAGAAAAACATTCATCTTCCTATGAACACAACATCCGTTGCAAGTTGAAACGACTGAAAGCAGTATTCCACCCCTTTGATAATACCACAGGGGCCAAGATGACCAACATAGTGTTAATGGTTATGTGATGATTAAAGAAGTCTGTAAGGGAACCCATGCCCATTATTTTTCAGTGCGACCCACAGGGGGTTAAGTTGCAGCCCTTGGGCTCCTGCATGGATGCCACTCTCTCTGCCCCCCATTGCTCTGGCTACAAGAGCAGCTGGCATCTCCAGGCTCCCCCTCCCTCCTTTGGCTTTTCCTGCATCTCCCCACCCCAGGCCCAGGGCAATACTGTGTGGAGCAGCACAATGAGCCTGGGGCTGCTCTGGTACATAGTGCAGCAGGGAGGGCACAAGTAGGCACATTGGGCAGGAGAGGGAAGGGGCACAGGTACATGATTACATGATGTAGCAGGGGGTCCATGGCTCACGCTGATGTGGCCCAAAGGCATGCAACCCCCAGCAGATTTGAAGATGGGAAGGCCACAAGTTAGTTCCTCAGTAACATCACAGACTTTAGTTGAAGAAATCCAACTGGAAAAATGCAGGGTCACTGCTATTTACAAAACTTTCATTTACTGAATGCCAGTTGTTCAATCTCCTATAGCACAGAAATGAAACACAAAGGTGCTCCTAAACAAAAATTTAGAAAAAACATTCTTACCTTGCCTCTCCCCACCATTTTCTCTGAAATTTCAGGGATGAAGTTTAGTTTAGAAAGCCCTTAGTTGAGCTGTATGTCATTGCTACTCCAGAGATTTACATACAAGAATGAGCAAACCTCACATAGGTGCCCAAACAGTAAAGCAACATGTCAGTGCACATGCTGGACTTTCTACTGATGCCTGTTGCCACTTTATATCCTGCGAAACCAAAAAAGTAGGGAGGCAGGAACAGGACTAAATATTTTTAATATTATTCTTTGAAGGCCATGCAATGGAGTATTGAATCTGTGGAACTCTCTGCTTCAGCATATAGAAGAGCAGAAGACGCAATATGTTCAGCATTGAGATTTTTTTCTTTGTGTTTATATGCTATTCTTTCAAATTTCACACTTATCATGTGGCCTTAGTTATTTTTAAGATTCTCAGATGTTTTCCATATTAAGTAGCTACAAATGGAGTGTGATTAACAGGTTTTGTTTCTGATAACCAACTTCTTCCATTTGTAGTTTCTCATATTTCAACAGATATGCATTATAAGCCAACACTAAAGATCATCTTGTATTGTCTGATTAGCAGCTCCTAAAATTACCTCCTTCCATTCTTTAATACAAATCCTCCCCTTTCCAATCTTTTATTGTATTGTTTATGTTTACAGGTTCCTCAGTTATTAACAGTTTACTGCAAGGAACAACATAACAGATATTTATCCTTGCAAACATATTTTAATGTACTGCACAGCCAAAAAAGCAGTCAGCTTTGCAAAGGGCTGCTTGATCAGGGGCATTAGATTCCATACAAAGGAGCAAAAAATATGTATTTTGCATACTGGCTTCTATTCTACCCAGGAGAGCTCAAAAAAAAAAAAAAGACTCTGCCTATGCCTGAAGGGTGTTTGTTAAGTGCAAGCTTTTGGGCACATTTTTTTCCCCCAACTATTCAGTTGGTCTAATAAAAACATATATATATTACATCTACCCAAAGAACCTTGTCTTCCTATACAAGGGAGCAGGCAGTCCACACAGAGCGCAAGAAATCAAGCCAAACAACCTGCCTACCTCAACCGAAAACCAGCCAAGGCAAATTGGTCAGCTTCAAAAGAAAA
>NW_017728992.1:195927910-195932803 GCF_001723915.1 Gavialis gangeticus | reverse complement strand
AAAAAAGACTCTGCCTATGCCTGAAGGGGGTTTGTTAAGTGCAAGCTTTTGGGCACATTTTTTTCCCCCAACTATTCAGTTGGTCTAATAAAAACATATATATATTACATCTACCCAAAGAACCTTGTCTTCCTATACAAGGGAGCAGGCAGTCCACACAGAGCGCAAGAAATCAAGCCAAACAACCTGCCTACCTCAACCGAAAACCAGCCAAGGCAAATTGGTCAGCTTCAAAAGAAAAATGTGATATCAGACACAGTATTAATTCCTAAGTCTAAAGAGAAATTTGGATGGGGAAGCTAAAGAAAGGTCTCCTCTACTCATCTTTCCTTAAAAGGTAAGTACCACAAACTTTCAAATGCAAGCTGTATTACTGCACTTTCATTTTCACCAGGAAAAACCTACTACTGTAGCCTTCGTTCGATAGTTTTCTACCTGTACCAAGAGCAGATTAATCAACTGCATATTAAAGGCATCCCCCAAGCTAAGTATTAATACCAGGGCTGACAAGTCACTTTTGAGAGATTTTCGACAGCCCTTCAGAGAGAAGCTGCAGTGAAAAGTATTTATAAAACCTTTCATTAAGGGAATCATTTCCTTTTCTGTTATTTGCAGAAAACTTCTCATCCTACTTAGTGTTTCACTTTTAAAAAAAGTTGATAAAAAAACTGATGTTAAATCCTAAAGTTATAGGAAATAAGAACGAAAAGGTTATAGAAGGTCTCGCCTAGCCTCGACACCAGGACCAAGTGTACCATTCCTTGCATTTTTCCAGTTTGCTCATATGAACTTTCAGTTCTATCATTTCTCTCTTAAATCAGCCAGGTCCTAAATTTTAAAATATGGAAAGGTACATGCCCTCATGCTTATACATGGCAGGGGTATATATACCTCCTGCTCTCTATAGGAAGGGTGCCTTCCTTTAAGGAAAAAAATTCACCAGAATATCTTCTTTAATTGGGACATAACAGCAGCTACAGCTTAACCATTTCAGGACAATCCCCTTATTAAGCACCTGAAAGATTTATCTGTATATCTGGCTAATTCGTCACAAACTTAATTGAGTGGATGGAAAGCAAACTAATTAGATTACAGTAAACAGGTTTCATGCATTTTGCTCAAGTATAAAAAGTAAATTCCTCATTCAAACCAGAACTGACAATATATTCTCATTACCTCCAAGAGAAGGACCCCTACTGTTCTACTAAATTTAAGCAGTAGTGAGTTGTCCCAATGCGTGTTTGCCATAATATGTCAAAAAATAACTTTTTTCATTTATATTTGTAAGCATTATATATTAAAACCACCAGAAACTTTGGGTTTTTTTTTTGGGGGGGGGGGTTGTTTGTTTTGTTTTGTTTTTTTTGGGGGGGGGGGGAGACAATGAGACTATTGTTTATTGCTTTATGGCAAGTGGAAGTAGCAGTGAAGGTAATATGTAGGCAAAAAATGCGTTGTTTATCATTTCAATTCTTTAAGACAAAAGCTAGCTACTGCTAATGCTGAAGTAACACATTTTGCAGAACTATTAGCAGCAAATTAAAATTCTTCACCCCACCAATGTGCCTTATGATGTATTTTTCAGAGTCCTGTAACTTAACCTTTCAAATGAAGAAAGCAGATAGAAGTGGATACACATGCATCCTTATATGTGAAAACCATAACTAGCAGATACTAAAACTCTGGCCACAGGACAACTCTGCTCCCTTGAGACCCAGCCTTAACATAGCCGGAGACTTGTTAATGTCTTTGTTCTCCTCTGTTACAAACAAAACAGCTAAACTTTGGCTTTCAATTTTTCAAAAATAAGTGCCTGAGCAACTGTAAGGAAAGACAATAAGAGGGGAATTATTTGTCTCAAAGTATAAGCCAGCATAAATTCAGGCAGACAGAAGTGGAAATAACCCTTTTTTTTTTTTTTAGTAGAAAAAGTGCTCTCCATTTAACAGCAAAGAATATCACCTGTTACAGTTTAGATTAGTAGGTTTAAAAAGCCATTTTCAGGAACCATTTCTTTAGCCTGAAGTCACTAATCACAGTACAGTTTTGTATCGCTTACAGAAAGCGGACAACCTCCATTTTCCACTTCTTTCATTAATTAGATGCTTCACATCAATCCAGCATACAAACTGCCTGGGAAGCCACCCATCAGCTGCAGTCACTTTAAATATTCATTGTTATGAATGAAACCTGCATTTACATGGAGCTAGCAAGTTGTTACCTACTGAGCTTTTATTTTACAGACTGCAGATTTGAACACAATGGGTTCACACTTAATGTTTCACTTATTAAAACCAAAGCTGAAGAAAGCAGCCTACCTGGACACAAGACCCATTAACAGACAGCTCTTCCTAATCCATTTGCTCCAGGAGCACCTTCCATTTTTTAGTCCTACAAGCTAGAAACTTACCAAGTACACACAGATGCAACAATCAAATTATTGTATCGAGGAACTTAAAAGGTCATATCACTTCCCAACCAAGTTGCTGCCACCTATTTCCTTTTAGATTTCTGACTCATCCATAAAACAAGAGAAAAAGCCTCAAGCATTAATGCTGGTAGCTTCACTCTTACCAGACTGCACACACAGCTATCCTTTGTGTCCTCTACTCTTACAAGTACCATGCATGTTTGCACAACCTCCTCAAAAACCCTCTTTACACACATGCAGAATGCAGCTATTCAGAAAATCTTCTATCCACAGCCTTCACTCAGACACTCATTGAGAAGTGGGTCATTTTCTTCATAAATGAAGCAAGGATGTTGCTTTAAGTTCCATGAACAAACATCCATTAAAATACGTACATGTTAAACCCAGCTTCTTGTTTGCTACGTCAAAATTTGCTTTACCAGGCTCCCTCCTCTGAGCTAGTTCCTCCCCCCCACCCCTCTCCGCTTTCCATACATTATGCAAGTGTTTTTGTTTTGCTTCCCCCCCATATATAAAATTTCTAAGAACAGATCACCAAGTATGCAAAAAAAAAAAAAAACCCAAAAAACCAAACCAAAACACAAAAAGCACTGCTTAAGGGGAACAAGAAGCAAAAATCATTTCTACTGCCTTCATGAAATTGCTTATATTAGTTCAACCCTATAGTATGCAGCAGTTAAGAAATCTCCACTCTTTTAATTTGAGAAATAATAGTTTCTGAACACCTGAAAATCAACAGGCTATACCCATCTAATGACATTTGTAGCCTGAAGATACCTAAATTATACTTATTTAGGTAAAGCAACTTCTACTTAATCCGCTTTCTACTCATTTGAGCAGCTCAGGTCAGAGCCCTTCCTCTTCATTCGTTTTTAAAGAGCCTGCTGCCAAACAGACAGAGTCCTAAATTTGGGATTTTACCATTCAAAACCCTGGCAATCCATTACCTTGACTTTATGAATTCTGAAGAAACAAACGGTTTAACGCAGCGAGGGCTTAATCAATAACCAATCCGATGTTTGCACATGATGTGCAAACACGCCGCGCGCAATGCCTGCTAACATTTCGCCACGAACATCTGTTGCCAGAACAATTGTGGCAGCTTTCAGACACAAAATATTTTTTCCAATGGACTCCGGCGCCTGAAATCACTTCTCCCTTCTGCCTGCAGCAGAAGGGCTGCGATTGTACCGGGCATTGCTTCCCCTGGGAAAGGGCTGCGCCCCGGCCGAGGATGCTGAGCTGAGGGCCGCCTGGAGATGCAGATCGCACTCAAGCAGGAGATGGATGGAAAGTTAAGGGAGGGAGCGACAGAGTGGATCAGCTGCCCTGACACCAGCAGTTCCCAGACTGACACCACCAATTTAAAACCGTATAGGCTTAAGTACCACCGCCAGCACAGGTTGCAGTTGAGCCTTAAGTACCCACCAGCAAATGCTGGTCATATGAAGTAGTTATAATCGATCTCCTCACCCGTACCAGTGACAGGTTGTCTGCGCACCCCACCACAGTTCGGGAACTGCTGCCTTAGACCAGGGCAGGAAGGAGAGGCTGGTACCCGGCGAGCGGAAATCGCAAGAAGCGGCAGAGGGCACCGAGGCCCCCGCTCACAGGCAGGGGAGCAGCGGCGGGCAAGCTCCGGCGGCTGCCGCACGAGAAGCACCACACGCACGGCACATGCACACGCCACACGCACACAAATGCACACACGCGGAAACACCGGGCACATGCACACACGGGGATGGACCCATTTCTCCCCGGAGGGCGCACCTTGGCTGACCAGCCGCAGCGCGTGGGTGAAGGACGGGTCGAGCGAGTCCTTCTCCGCCATCAGCTCGGGCAGGTACTTGTCGTCCATGGCCGCGGTAAATCCTCCCCGCGCGGCCGCAGCGCTCCCGCCCGGCCCCGGGGTGCATCCAGCGGGCGGGGCCGCCCCAAGCCTGTGCCGCGGCGGGAAGGGGACGAGAGGGAGGAAGACAAATAGGCACAGAGGGAGGATCTCCCCAGCCGAGCACCTGCCGCTGCCCCGCTCGGCGCAGACTGAACGGCCCAGCCCCTCAGCCGCAGGTTTATATAGCGCCACCGAAGTCCCGCCCCCCGCCGGGAGGAGAGGCCGCGCCCACCGAACCCGCCCACCGGGCGGGGCCGACCCGCCTCCTTCTCCCACGCCTGTGCAGCTTGCTATTGGGCAGCTGGGGCTGTCACTCCCGGGACACCTGAGGCTCCTGATTGGCTGGTGTCGCTCCCCGCCGTTGGGTCGGGCTGGCTCGCGCGGGGCGGCAGTTGGAGCCAGAGTCGGGAGGAGAGGGAAGGAGCGTTAGCGTCTTTTAACCCCTCGTGCGCCTCAGCTCATCTCCCCTCAGCGGCCTGGGGGTCTTCCCGCCCCGCTTCTCCGTGCCCCCTCCGTCCCCCTCAGGGCGAGAAAGGACCCTGGAGCTTCTCCTCAGAAAGAGCCCAGCCAG
>NW_017728992.1:195906021-195922910 GCF_001723915.1 Gavialis gangeticus | reverse complement strand
AGTGTGCCTCAGCTCATCTCCCCTCAGCGGCCTGGGGGTCTTCCCGCCCCGCTTCTCCGTGCCCCCTCCGTCCCCCTCAGGGCGAGAAAGGACCCTGGAGCTTCTCCTCAGAAAGAGCCCAGCCAGGTGATGGCAGGAAACTGGGGTTACCATCGCAGTGGCAGCAATTTTCACGGGCCGCAGCCCACTCGGCTTTACACGCGCCATGGTCCGAATGCAAAACGAGCTGCCATTTCGGTGCTGCCAGGCGAAAAACGCAAAGACACCACTTGAGCACGGCATGAAATGTGGAAGGGATGCTAGGAAAATGCTTGCCAGTCTTGCTATTTGAGAGGAGATTCGTATGAGTTATATATTACTTGATACCTGAAGTTATATTGATACGTGAACTATATTACTTGATACCTGAAGTTACATGACATGATGCATGGATGGGAGAGGCAAGGACCAGCCTGGCTACCCCATCACCCAAATGCTTCCATGAGATGTTAACACTTCCCTTACCGCCCACGCCTCAAAACACACACTGTTGACTATTGAAATGTTTTCCCTATAAGGATCCTCCCTCCACGGGGCCGAATACTCACCACTCCCAAAAGCCTCTCTGCAGCAGCGCCAGCCTCAGGGTGATGCAAGCTGCAACTGTACCAGAGCCAAGCCTGTTCAGGGCTCCCATTGCATGGGCACTGTGAACCTGACTAGCAGCTCTCGATTTCAGGTGGCCACAATCCCAAGGAAGCGGGCTCAATGAGCCAGGTGGCCCCTTTCAGTCCTATGTGCCGAGGATCAATCTGCAAGAATATCACTGCTACGTATCTGTGCGTGGATACACTTAGTATATTAGAACACATTTTACCTTGGTCTTTAGTTTTGAGCTACACTGTGGCTTCCTCATTGGCCTTCAGGAATTTCATCAGAGAAAATAAAAGAGAATCTTCTCGACAAATGCCTGACAAACGGACAGAAACAATCACCATCTTTACAAGTAAGAGCCATAAGTTAAAGGAGCATATAACATTTTAAAGTGTCCGTTGATTGCAAGGTTAACAGAGGTAATAACAGGTGATCCATTGCCCTTAAAACATGGCAAAGTATGAATTATAGGTTGATAATCAGATAGCTTTATATTGATTAGTGTTTGTAGTATAATCAGAAAGATGTAATAACATTTCTTGCAAACAAGCCCTGATGTGTTAATGCTTAAGAAACTGCATTCAAAAGTTAGAAACTGTACACATAACACAACTCTCCAACCGTGTGTGTTCTTGTGCCTGACCCTATAAATCTATGAAACCATATTTTAAGATATCAAATAGAAGATTGAATACAAACTGGAAGGTCTTACATCACTTCACAGACAGTGTTACAATAAAAAGTATACTTGCCTTGATTAATTTTTCTGATGATCTTCAAAATAAACCCAAGCCAGAGCTATTTAGCTCAGCATGTCCAGAAGCAATTCATATTCAGTCAGCAGTCTCTAAAGTAATCCACCACTGAGCAAAGAGTCAAATGCAGTAATCAAGGAATTGCTGGAACTCTGGTTAGGTTCCAGTTCGACACAATTATTGTTCTCTGGTATGCACAGGACTTGAAGATCAATATTTATTAAATAAACTCAGTGTTTTAATGCAATATGTAAAAAAAGGATCAAATATGAGTAAAGATAAAAGTTTTACAATCATGGACAACTAAAAACAGCTTTGGAACTGGGATGACCTTAACAAAAAATTTAAGAATCAGACAGTAAAATACTTGTCCAAGAGGTTGTTTGAAGTTAATAGTTGCAACTGAATGCAACATTTGCTCTTGGCAACTATGGCAATATTTTAAAGTACTTAACTCAGAAGAGGCTAAATCAAAGTTACTAATTAAATAAAGTTCGAGGCAAAAACAGGGAATGTAAAAGCCAAAATTACAAGCAGTTGGGGAAAAAAGTTGTTAGAGTATTTTTTTTAATGCATCCTTCACTGAATATTGTAAACACACATTTAAAATGCAGCCATTTGTTGGTTAAGAGGTCAGGCAGACAACTTTTGCACAGAACATGTGGGAATGTAATCCTTAGTGAAAGACATGAGAAAAACATTCCTACTTCTGTGACTAACACCATAAGATAAAGTGTTTGCAGAGTACAGGACCTTAATTTGATAAGCCCACATTCAAACCATCTACACTGCATGAATTGCAATGAACAGGCCTTGGAAAGAGAAGGTGTTTTGAATTGGCCAAATTAGTGTTTCTGGTTTTATGAAACCTCGGGTGCTTTTAATGTGAAAACAAATACCAGTGTAGCAAGGATACATCTAAAACTTTGTCCTCTTTTGCAGGAAATCAGAAAATACAGTCATTACCAGTTTATCCACATGTTAGCCTATTGTTCAAGTCAAAATCAGCATCTTACTAGTGAAATGCACTGCGTTCTCCACCACAGTCAGAATAAGGACATTAAATCAAAGGGCTACGGCAAATCCGGAACAGGAAGGGGTGAGGGAACAAAGACTAGTAGCTACATAAGCATAGAAGGTTCAGGTTGAAGGAAGCAGACGGGGTGGAACCTGGAACGGGATTTAGTGGCATAGCTGAATTTTGCATTGGATCTAGCCCAGGAGCCTCTGGAGATTTTTTTAGTCTCCAGAGACATCCCCCTTCCCTACTCTTCTCCCTTCCCCTCCTCCTGCTACAGCTGCTTCCTCCCCCCACCCCTATCTGGGGCAGAATAAAGCTTCAAAGTGGTTCCTGGGGTAGGTTCAGGGGCCAAGGTGTCACCCCAGGAGCCAAAGCGTTCCCCTTTCCTGCACCTGCTTGGGGGAATGGAGGGGAGGAGGACCAGGCACAATAGGGAAATCACCCTCTTCCCACCCCTCTCCCCCCAAATCTGGCTGCTATAGCTTTTAACATTCCCAGCCCACTCATGGCCCCTTGGAGCAGGCAGGAGCAGCTTTGAAGCTTCCAGGCCCCTAGGACAGTGGAGAAAGCAGTAGCAGTAGGAGCAGAGAATGTGCTTCTGAGCATGGAGGGAAAGGTGGGGATTCTAACATGCTTGGAGGACTTTGAAAAAGTCCCCAGAGGCTGCCACAGCAGGGTGTACCCTTATCCATGCGGGTGGCAGGAGCCTGGGAATCGAGGTGCAGCCACGCCTGCAGTGGGGTCTCTTTGCCAAATCTTGGATCCACCCCTGAAGCAGACTAAGCTCTAGTTACTGGGCTGACACAAAATCCTTGAAAGGCTTAAGGCCAAAAGGATCAGTCCTTAAAACTATTGTTGTCTTTATTGAAAACCAACGGAAATTCAAGGATCGCAGCAGTCCAGTAGATACTAGTATTACTGTCTTCAAAGCTCATTCAAAAACAACGTTTCAGATTTCAAATGTTCATGATTTTTTTAAACTTTTTCTTCTGCTTTCCAATAGGCTGAAAAGTCTTGTTAATGAACAAGCCTGTTTAAACGCACACACTGCTGTCAACAATTAACCACAGTACACACAGTGTGATCAAGAAGCAATCTTAGAATTGTTTCTTCACCTTCTCTAGTTATCTTCGATTAACATAATACTTCCTCACTGTAAACAAAATATTGGAGGTGCACTTACTAATATTATGATACTGTAACAGTGATGTTGCAGCTATATAATGGTGCAGAAATTATGCAAAAGACAAGGATTTCTTACGGTGATACCTTGTGTTGGACAAATTATATAGTTAAGATAAAGTTAGATGAGCTTTTGAATGCAAGAGGAAGAACGTCTTGCATTCAAAACTTGTCTAACCTTATCCCAGCTACATAGTTCATCCAATAAAATATCGCCTTGAGAAATCCTTGCCTTTTGCAGTATTAATGTTCCCATATAACAGCAGCATTCAAACATATGATGGTTCTTCCTTCCTTTAGAATTAAATATCTTCCAATATGTGGAGCAAGTTACTTTGTGTATCTGAGGACATGCTTGTGTGGGTTGTAATTGAGTTGTCCCTTCTGTCTGCTCAGTGGGTGGTTCTATAGGCTTGTTGGATTTGCAGCTAGTGTTCTTCTCACATGCCATTTCAGCATCACAGGTTGTATTTTCATTCTCAGATAGGGCTATACTAATTGGAGCAGTCTTTAAGTTTCTGCAGATTTGCTTAAATAACTCCATTCCTTGTCTCTATTGCATGTGACTAGCTTTGTCCCAGCGGTTCAGTTACAATGCTAGAAGTGTCTTTGAAAACTAGGACTTGCATAGTTATATTGGAGTTTTTTAAGAAATGTTTTGGAGTTCTGGCATTTTTATCACAGTTGGATTTGTCATCTTTTTCATTCCATCCTCTCTGTTTATTATGCTATAGTTTTGTAACTTGGGGCACTAGAAGGGACTAACTATAATAGTTTAACTGATTTGAACCTTCATATTAATATTTTTCCTGTGCATTGGTAGTGTTAGAGTAATGATGTAGCTGATGATAGTCCAAGACTTATTTGATTGGCAAGGAATTTTTGGGTTGATATCTTTTATTGGATCAATTGTATGGCTGGGATAAAAACAGACAAGCTTTCAAATGCAAAGCATTGTTCTTCAGGCCAGTGCTTTTATATTTAAGTAAAACTAGGTAAAGATCTTGACATTCTTCATTTGTTTTGGTAATTATCCATTTGGGTGTCGGTGTGTTTATCTGTGGGTCATACAGTACAATACATATGCTAGCTTATTCATATGAGCAAATCTTAAAATCCTTAGCAAGTTTTAAAATGTCTTAGATGCATTGTTATCCCTTACCCAAAATTTAGTTTATTGCAAATTCCATGTCTGGTGAATATTACCTCCGTGTGATTCAGTACAGTAATGTATCATGTATCATTTAGTTGAGCTGCTTTAAAAGAGAGAAGACTAAGATCAACCAGCAAGTAGCAGTTTCATCACTACTTAAATAGCTGCCAATTGTTGCCAGGCACTTTATAAATGACCACAGTTTTCTTTCAGGTTTCTCCTCTGGTAGTTTTCACAAATATAATGTCATGCTACTGCCTTGTGTGTTAATAGATATGCTTTTTTGCAGGTCCAGGAGAAAAAGAAAAGCAACAAATTTCAGTATTTCAGAGTGAAGATGGAAGGAAAGGAATAATAGTGATACTATGATGGGTCTACTAGAGACTGCTAAACAATGCTATTCTTCTGTAAAGTGCCACGTATCCCTCATGAATCTTCTTCAGAATAACCATGTCCATTTTCTCTGGAATCACTAGTGCTTTCTTTCAGCGCCAGTCCACTATGTACAATTAACCCTTTTGCCTTTTCAAGAGTTTCTAATAAAGCCCTAGGAGACTTAAAAAGCTCTCAGTACATACAGTACAGGCAAGTAGTAATAGGTTTATTTCTAGTTTTACTGCCATACTTTATTGTAGTATTTAGGGAATTTTGGACAGCAAGGGCATCCTTCATATTCCCAGACCTTTCACCAGTGTGCCATTCTGGACTCACTTGCTTTCTTTCATGCCTAATCAGTGACCTTGTGATTCCTGCTCATCTTAGTATAATACTGCAAGTGTAGTTTCCAGTTCTTTGTGGGGAGGTTGATGCTTTTATTTGCTTTCCCTTTTTTTGGATCAAGTTTGATGTTTCCTTTCCAAGGTGTGACCCAAGTAACTCATTAGGTCTATATGTGTTGCAGTTCAGTTTTAGGTTGCAGTTGTGTCTGTGCACTGTATGTGCAGAGCAGAGCCAAGCATGTATGCTCAGGGCCCGAGCTGAGCTCTTTTACTTTGGCTGTTAGCTTTAGTTAAGGACCCACTGGGTCCTTGCACCCCAGTTTAGTACCACCATCCTGAGTTTGGGAGAGATGCAAAAGAAACAAACACAGTTAAACAAATAAACTACTTAGCTGTTTGCTGGCTTCATTCTTCCAGCTTGTCAGCCTTCTCCCAGGTTTTACTTACCCTGTAGCTTCTTATCTTTCAGAGGCTTTGAGGGCCTGCAGGGCTTATGCAAACAAAAAAGAAGTCTTACTCACAGCCCCTTCCTGCAGCAGCTATACCTATGCTAACCCCAAGCTCTAGACAGCCTGACTTTCTTTACTGCTACAGCCTCCCTAGAGGCTGCTTTCAGCTTCCTTTTGTTTCCCACCCTGCTGGGTCAGGTGGCTGGCTCTCTGCCTCACTCCTCACACCTGGGTTATCTCCCTTGCTGGGAGGCTTCATCCTCCCACCTGGGTCCTCAGCCTCTGGTGAATCCCTCTAGCTGGGTGGGTTTGGGGGAAAGCTCTCAAGGTGTGGGACTCTTCGGTCTCCTCCACATCCATAGTAACAGGGCCAGGCCCTGTTATACTATCAAAAACAAGAACATGACAAAAACCTTCTCTTCATGCTGCTTTGTCCTATAATGCAATAGATAATGACTGGTTCTTGCCAACCCTGCTAGTGTTTTGTGCCCTTTCCTTTTACCTCTTGTGCAGCACTGACAAGAAAGGTGATTTATTTTGAAACACCATCTTCCAAAGGTAATACTGAAAGGCATTACTTTGCTTCTCTTTGCCCAGTTTCATTTACCAATTTCTAGACTATTCATTCAGTGCCCTGAATACACAGTTCTTGCAGGGAACATGATGCTATCTATGCTGGGTAAGCCACACTGTTCCCTATTATTGCTTTGTTTAGATGGGGGGGGGGTTCCTGCTACCACCACTGAACTACCCATTCTGATGGTTTCTCTGCCTTTTCAGTTTGATGTAATTATGCCATACACTGGAGGGCTTTCTCCACCTTGGGCTTTATTGTTAATGGCAATTGCCTCAGTGCACATGCTACGGGGATAGCATTTGTAGATAGCTTGTTTTAACAATGTCCCAGTGGACACTGTACCTCCAAGCACATCAGGAAATACTTTCCTAATTTTCTCCTCTGTGAGATGTCCTTTTATGGGTTCTATTTCCAGTATGATTTTTATCAAGTGATACGATGCTACATTAGCTGTTGCTACTTTGGAAAGAACCTGGACTTATTGTAGATAGTTTTCTGAAAACATCAGCCTAACTGTAAACAGTAAAAAAGAATTTTAGGAATTATTAAGGGAACTGAAAATAAAACAGAAAGTATCATTATAGCACTGTATAAGTCACTGATACACCTACACCTCAAATACTGTATTGCATGCAGTTTTGGTTCCCTGACCTCAACTAGAAAAGGCAGAGAAGACCAATAAGGATGCTCAAAAGTGCAGAAAGGCTTTTGTAAGTGGAGAGACTGAATATGCTATAACATGCCAGCTTAGAAAAAACAGACAACTTAGCAAGAATATTATAGGAGTCCATAAAATCATGACTAGTATAGAGAAAGTAAATTAGTGTTTTTTGTGAAGGTAGTATAAGAATGATGTTGTAGCCATGATCGTTCAGAAATTATGTGAAAGAGGGAAGGATTTCTTAGGGCAATCTTTTTATCCGAATGACATTGTTAGTTCAATAAAAGTTAGATGAGCTTTTGAATACAAGGCATTCTTCACTGGGCGTTCATAAATAATTCCAGCCGCAAATGTTGGAAAGAGTACTGCCAGAGTGGCAAGCATGGAAGATATTATAAACATTAAAATTACTTTCTGTTGAATCTGCTAATGAATGTATAGTTTTACTTTTGAGTCATGTGCAGATTCAATATATTCACCAACCTGTCCTCCCTTTTTGAAATAGCTGCACCATAGTGTACAGACTGGTGCAACCCCTTCAACTGGTTTTTATTTCCTTTCTGAGTAGTAGTGATCATCTTTTCCCTTCTTCATGGTTTCCCTAAAGATGTGCTATACTGAATACTATGTTGGGTTTCATTTCTGGGTAATGGGGTAATGGCTACAACAACCTCAGACCCAGTCCTGAGCAAGTGGCTTTCCTTCATCCATATCAGATTCAGACAGCCCCTCATCAGATGTAGGCTGTTCAGCATGACTAGATCTTGGACAGTCAGCCCTGTCACTTTTTAGTGTAGCGTTATTGATCAAAGCATAGGTTTCAAAGCTGGTGACTCAATAACGTGGGGCTGTTGCTTCTGTGCTCTGTTTGCCAGTCAGTCCTGGTTCTCATAATTGCTCAATGTGGAAGCACCAAACAGCACTAGGCGCCACTTGTATTGCATAGGAGAAAGGACCCACAACTGTAGGCATTTAAGTGCCCAGTAATCACTGGCCAGTACTGTAGGTCCTACATGTAGCTGCCAAGGGACATCTGGTTTTTTTTGTCATGACATGACTCATTTGGCAATTTTTAACACATTGCTGCTAGTCCTGTTTTAATAATTCCAAAATTGACCTAAGGATCGTGGCCCATAAACAGCATCGCCAGGGTCTCATTCATTGTAGTACATACTGCACTTTGGTATGCTGAGAAAAAGTGGGCCATCTTCTCCTATACTGACCCTGCCTCTTCTACCATGGAGAGCAAGGCATTTTTGCAGGACTGTACAAGTCATTCAGCCAACCTACAGGTGGCTAGGTGGTATGGTGCAGAAGGAAAGTGCCACACATCATTTTTCTCCATGAACCCCTGAAACTCACCTGAACTGAACTGAGGCCAGTGTCATTTATAACATGATTTGAGAAACCTGTCTTCGCCAACAGTTTTTCTACCGTCCATGCTGTTGTAACACTTTACATACAGAAACCTTCTGGGTATTTGGAGTGGGCATCCACCACCACTAGGTACATCATCCCAGAAAAGGTCCTGCAAAAATCAATATAGAGTCATTCCTACAGTTGTAAGGAGGCCAGGTTGGACATGTTCTGTACCTGTTGCTTTCCCAAACTTTACTTAACAAGGTGTTCTGTTTGTTGAAGCTAAGAGTTAGTGATCTGTGACCAGTATAAACTTTCTCCCATTAGTACTGATTAAATTTCTTCACTCACCACACCAGAATTAAAGTTGCTTTGTCATTTATATGCCTAATGCCATTCTGCTGCAAATGCTATAGGCCGTTCAGTGCCATTGGCCATGGTATACAATATAACAGCTCAAATGCCATGTGAGTGTACGGTAAATGCTGGCATGGTGGGCAACGATGGGTTTAAAAGTGAACAAGTACCCTATCAGATATGACCCAGTTTTTTGGCACAAATCTACTATAATAATAAATCCTAGAAAAGATCTAAGTCACAAAAATATCTTTTGGCTGTGAGGCTCACAGAATTGCATTAATCTTCTCTTGAGATTTATGTAAGCCCTGTGCATCAATAACGTGTCCACAATAAGCAATTGACTCTTTGAAAAATTGGCATTTTGCAAGGTTTGCTTGCAACCCATATTCTTCTAGACATTCGAATATTCTAGACATATTCACTTCATCATTTTCATCAGTTACAGTAATGTCATCCAAATAACACTGTGTTCTTGGAATGCCTTGTAACACTTAAGCCACTGCTTCTTGCCATATAGCAGGAGCTGAGGCAGTGCCAAATATCATGCCCCCCTCCATCCTACACTGTCAGAAGGAACTTTTCAAAATGCAACCTAAGCATACCTAATGGAGTAAAAAGAAAAAAAGTGAATCCATCTTAGGAAGGTCAGAGAGACCCTCTCGGACACACTTCATGGGGGACATATGACTTTAGCAGCCAACTTAAGTAAGTACCCAGGAGGCCTTGATAAGTTCTGGTGGAAGCCTCTGTGAAGAGTAGAGCAGCTTTCTGCCAGGGAGCAACCACAGCAGGAAGCTATTCACTTTGTTTGTTACAGAGCAATAAGAGTGGAGGGATCCAGGAGTAGCTGCCATTCCTGTTTCCATTTCATGGACCCAAAATACTAGGATTTCTCAAAAACTGCTCATCACTGGCTTATGGTCTATCCTTCACACGGGAACAATATAACTTGTATATTGTGATTTTCAGTGTTTGTCCTTTGGACAGTTTTCATTTGTTACCCATTATCCCATTATTGTTCTAGTAAAAGGACTTGATAATTTTATGCACTTTGGCTAGGTAGCTGCAGTCAAAAAGCCCAAGGCTGAATCAATTCAGTTGTTGCAGGTTAGTCTAAACTAGCAAACTAAATTGAAACAGAAGTGAACAGACATTTACCTTTGATTCAGGTTTGCAGCCACATGCCTGCAGTGGCTCAGGCCAGAAGCCAGGGGGCGCTAGAGCATAGCTGTCAGACTGTGTGTTCACTTCCTCTTCCTGCTTCCCCCAAGGTCTCTGAGATTTGCAGTCCAGAATTACAGCAGCAGGAATCTGCAGGGTTGCTCACCACCTCTTCCTGCTTCCAGGTGCCTCTGGGATTTGTAGTCCACAGTTGCAGTCAGCACCCAGTTTAAGCAGAGGAAGGGATATTTAAGCCCTCTTCTTGGCCCCAGACCCCAGCCAGGGTGTGCCTAGGGAGGCAGTCCTCCCCTGCAGATACTGGATGCATCCCCAGCCTGGCTTGCCTTCCCCCACCCCCTTGTCAGTCAGCCCTCACTGCTCCAGCTAGTGAGCAGAGGGGTGGGGCCAGCCTCACTCTGTGGAGCAGGCAGCCCAGCCCAGGGCTAGAAAATATGCTGGGACATTGGGGAGCTATGATTTAACATGAATGAGGAAGGGGTCTGGAAGGAGCATAGGGGTATGTGTCCCCGGACCTGTGCACAAGGTGAGGGAGGGCTGCCAACTGCAGGCTCGCGACCAGGGACTGCACTGGCCTCTTCCCGGTGGGGTTGGGCTGGGGCTGTACTCAGGGCAGACAGCAATGGCACTGGGAGAGCCAGGGCTATGGGGTGGGCTACAATCACCCCAAAATTTACAGTAGCCCCCGCCAGCCCCCTGCCAGGAAAAGGCCGGTGCAGCCCCTGCTCGTGACCCTGAAGTGGGCAGCTCACCCTTGCCCTGTGCACAAATCCAGGGTCACATACCCCCCATGCCTCCCCCGAGGGCACACACAGTGGTGGGGAGCCCCCCTTCTCCTCTCCACACCTCCTGGATGAGACACCTATGACTGTCCCACAACCCATCCTGCCCTGGCTGTGCAGCATCTGCCCGTGCCCAAGCCCCACTCCCTCCCTCATCGTTAGGGCCTCGATCTGCCTCCCCACCTCTTCCCTCCCCAATACCCTTTCCCCCCACAGACTTACCAGCAGGATACTGGTCTCCAAGCTGCCAGGCTGTGTTCCTAGCTACGCGCATACTGTGACTGTGCATAAACACATGGCGTTTATCAGTGACGTTATCGGCTATGGTGGCCAAGAAAAGCTGATTGCTGATAGTATCTCTTTTCCTTTTATTGGTGCCAATATGATAGGTACCAATATATCAGTATACCTCTATTTTAAAGTTTATATGCCTCCCATGAACATTCCAGAAGCCTGACTTAATACCCCTTCTAATTGTCTGTTTCTGTTTCTGCAGGGACCTTGAAAATGCCTGCAGCATTTTTATTCAATTCCAGTCCAAGGAATCTTTTAACCATTCACAACCCCACAGAGTGGGACCCCTTTTTTCAATAACATAAGTCTAAGAGGCACCACTTAGTATTATATTGTGCTGACACTGACATCACCCCCACTGACACAATTCTCTTTCCTCTGTAAGTTTTTAACAACACTGGTGTCTTCCTCAATTTAATAGTTTTACAAGTTCTTTCATATTCTGCATATGAAATAACAGACACTGCAGAGCCTGTATCCAACTCCATTTTAAGGGTTTTCCTAGCAACCTGAGGTGTCAGCCAGATGGCTGATTTATCACCCTTGTTCACATGATATAGGCCCAGACTAGCTACTCTATTCTCACTATCTGTGTCACTACTGTCCCCATCTAATATAGATACCTTTTTATTCCTTTTTTCAGTATTTTATCTTACTCTCATCTTTATTTGCCTTAGCACAGCACACTGGCTGGATATGCCCTTTTTACTACGACTTTGGCAGTAGCATTTCTTAAATCAGCAATTAGCTGGGGGTGTGGGACCCTTTTCCACACTGATAGCACACATCAGGCTGCTGCCTGAACTTGCTTTGCCTTTGCGTATATCTGGGTCTAGGGCCATATCGGAGGTGGGGGGAAGTGCAGTGGTACAGGTGCACCCTGCTTTGATTCCTGCTCTAAGCAAATTTTAAACCAACTCTCTGGAAGGGGAAGTGGCAATTCTATTCGGGCAAAACTGAGGATGTCAATTGACTTCATGGGCCATTATAATCTATGTGATTCCTGCTACTCTGTCTTCACTACACAGGTGTTAAGAACCCTCTGTCCTTTTTTAATGATGTTTATTATATCACTGATGTTCCACTATTCCAGGCATCCTTTCTTCTGCAATTTTGCTGTCTTGTTAGCTATTGCTGGTAATGTCTCTTTTCAGTTTTATAGCCCTGCAGACTGTTTTTAACTCTAGCTAAAAAATCTTAATTCAGGTGTGGTAATATTAATTCGGGTGTGGAAGTGGCTGACATTGATATATTGAATGGATTGTCATGAATTCACAAAGGCTAGATTTTGTTTTACAAATCTTAAGAAGAGATGTACATTTAACTATAGTGACTACAGGACTATTGAAACAATATCTTTTTTTGTCACTCACCAAGCCATAGGCAGTCTGACTGATAATTTGTACATGCTGTTAGCCAAAGGTCTGAGGGGGTGCCAGGGTGAAAGCCAGAGGATCAGAGTTTGAGCCAGGGCCAAAATGCTAGGTAGAACAAGGTCAAGGTAGAACAAGGTCAGGGAGCAAGCTGGGTAAGATACCTGTGAAAGTTGAATTCCAACAATCCTGTATGTGAGGCCCAGGCTGAAGTCTGAGCAGGGCCAGCAATGGGTGGTTGGAACTAAAAGCAGGATTTGGAGGCAAGAGGCAAAAAAACAATGCTTCTGCCATATGTATGTGGAAGCATCCAATCAGGGACCAGGAGCCCCAGGCCAATCACCACACTATAATGCATCACACCTCCTACACCCTCCCACCCTTTTCAAAATCATAGAACTACCCACACCTTTTTCCATAGGTACACCTCCATGCAATTCTGTGGCAACCGTGGCTGCAGTTTTCATAGCTAATTCAATCTCAGCAAAACATTCAAAAGTGAGATTTTCCTCTTCTAAGAGCTTCCTTGCATGCCTTCTTTAAGTAGCCCACACACAAATCTGTCTCTTGAGGGCCTCATTAAGTCCATCCTTAGAACTACAATGTTCTGACAATTTCCATAACTGTCGCAAGAGAAGAAATAGATCCAGCTTCAAGTTGATTTCTCCTATGGAATCTGAACTTTCCTGTAATCAATGGCTTGAGTGCTAGATGCTCCTGGACAATTTTCACTAATTCTTTAAAGATTTTACTTGCTGTTGTTTTTGGGGCAAGCAGGCTGCACAGTAAATTACATGTTTTCCTCCCATCAAACTCAGTAATACAGCTATGTGTTTCTGTCGGGGAATCTCATTTACTTCAAAAAGCTGTTCCAGCTGGTATAGCTATGGGCCAGTTTTTCAGGGTGCTATCATGTGCTCCAGTTGTTCCAAGATAAGTAGTCATGCGTTCCAGCAGATTTCAAGCACTCACAATTAAAGAAAATTCTTCAGGCTGATTTAATGCATGCCCAGCTTGTGGGATTCCAGCCTCTTTGCCAGTCATTATGTTTGTCCAGGCATTCATAAATGGTTCCAGCCGCAAGTGTGGGAAAGAGTGCTGCTAGACTGTCAAGCGTGGAATACATTGTAAATATAAAAGTAAAACTATATATTCAGTCCAATGTTCCAAGGTGTAGCAGTCTGTGAGCGCACCGCTTTGTCCGTAAGCGCGCCACTTCAGTTCCACCTCCCCCTTTTGGCGTGCACCCACAGTATAACAACAAAAGATGATACTATAACCTTTATTTACCAAAGTGACTCCCATCTACCATTTTCTGTTTTCCAAACAGAATATACAGTCTCCAGGTTATCTCCAAGACTAGAATTATAATCCCTTCATGATTACAAATATTCAAAAAATAAAAAACACTTCAGAATAAATTTAATTTTCCCTCCACAGTTCCCAGCATGTTGCTTTGTTATTTAGTTTGCAGTTTGGAAATTCCAATTTAATGAACAAATCCAGTTCTGTTACATGCAAAAGAATATTTTAGTTAAGGCCCCTCAAAGCCAGGAACCTCAGTCCTTGTCCCCACATTGCCTCTGGGAGCGGAGCATTGGGGTTGGGGAACAGTTTTCCCAGTCTCGGCCCCAACCCCGCATCGCCACTGGGACTGGACCAGTTTCCCAGTCCCAGTCCTGGCCCCAGCCCCTGCATTGTTGCTGGTCTCGGTCCCAGCTCCAGCCCGTACATTGCCACCAGGACCGGAGGAGTTTCCTGGTCCCGGCCCCAGCCCCCACATCGCCACCGGGACCAGAGCAGTTTCCTGGTCCTGGTCCTGGTCCTGGTCCTGGCCCCAGCCCCTGCCTCGCCTCGCCTCGCCTCACCTCTGGGAGCAAGGAGGCACGTGGCATCAGGGCTGAGGAGCAGAGCAGTTTTCTGGCACTGGCAGAGCCCATGCCAGCCCCAGTCCCTGCCTCGCCATATCTCTGGGAGCGAGGAGGCACATTGGCGCCAGGGCTGGCAAGCAGAGCAGTGTCCCAGCCTCCAACCCCCAGCCCTGCCCCTGTCCCCACCTTGCCTTGCTTCGCCTCTGGCAGCCTGCCTGAACTTACAGGTAAGTTTTCCCATGCTGGCATTGGTGTTTCTGCCGCACTCAGCTTGTTGCCTCTCGAAGCCACAACCCAGCTCCTCACTGGGTGGGTGTGTGGCATTAATGAGCTTGTGCGTGGCATTGTTTTAAAGCATGCATGGCCGCGTACGTGTGCAGCTTAGAGGAACCTTGATTTAGTCCCATTAGCAGATTCAATAAAAAGTAACTTTAGATTAATATGTGCAAATTCAACACATTCACATATCTTACATATAGAAATCCTTCAAAATGCTAGGACTAGGGAACATACAATGAAAATATTAGGTAGCCCATACAGCAGTTCTTAAGTTAAAGGCAGGGTAGATTTGTCCTCATAATATTAAGGCTTTCCCAACTATTGATTTGATAGTCTGATTTATTACAGATCTAGATGTTAACATTTTCCTTAGCACCTGCATTTAAGATTGTATTTCCTTAATGTAGAGTGGATCCTCACTGATGCAGAAGAGATGTTAATGTCATAGCATGGCGTGAACTTTAGTTATATTCTGTCTCAGGAATGAAGTTTACTTTTGTTCTAGTTATTAGTTTTGCATTTTATGTTTACTACCCCTCTCTTTTTCTAGATTGATTCGGCTGCTTACTATCCTTAACCTATGTAACCCTAGGCCAAGGGTTAGTGAGGAACTAGTTAGGGAACTTCTGGAGGGACTGGATGTATTCAAGTCAGCTGGTCCAGACGATCTCCACCCTAGAGTACTGAGGGAATTGGCTGAGGTCATTGCAGGACCCCGGCACGGCTTTACCAGCACTCGGGGTGCTCTGGTGTGGTTGGTGCCAGAGCACTGGAAGAAGGCAAACGTGGTTCCCATCTTCAAAAAGGGGAAGAAGGAGGACCCAGGAAACTATAGGCCAGTTAGTCTTACCTTGATCCTGGGCAAGCTTTTTGAGAAAATTATTCTGGTGCATATCTACAAGGGGCCAGCAGGGGAGATCATGCTTAGGGGCAACCAACACAAGTTCATTAGTGGCAGGTCCTGTCAGACTAACCTGGTGGCCTTCTACGACCAGATCACCAAATCCTTAGATGCAGGGGTAGCAGTGGACATAGTCTTCCTGGACTTTCGGAAGGCCTTCAACACTGTCTCTCACCCCGTTCTCATTAAGAAACTGGGGGGCTGTGGCGTAGACACCCACACAGTCAAATGGGTCGCCAACTGGCTGGAGGGCCGCACCCAGAGGGTGGTAGTGGATGGGTCCTTCTCAACCTGGAAGGACGTGGGCAGTGGGGTTCCGCAGGGCTCGGTCCTCGGGCCCGCACTGTTCAACATCTTCATCAGTGATTTGGATGAGGGGGTAAAAAGCACCCTGTTCAAATTTGCTGATGACACTAAGATGTGGGGGGACGTGGGCACACTAGAAGGAAGCAACAGGCTACAATCGGACCTAGACAGGTTACAAGGGTGGGCGGATGAGAATAGGATGGGTTTCAACACAGACAAGTGCAAGGTGATGCACCTGGGGAGGAACAACCGGCACCATACCTACAGGTTGGGGAACTCCCCTCTTGTCAGCACGGAGGCGGAAAAGGATCTTGGAGTCATCATTGACTCCAAGATGAACATGGGTCGGCAGTGTGGGGAGGCAGTTAGGAAGGCCAACCGCACCTTGTCATGCATCCACAGATGCATCTCGAGCAGGTCCAAGGAGGTGATCCTCCCCCTCTATGCGGCACTGGTCAGGCCGCAGTTGGAGTACTGCGTCCAGTTCTGGGCGCCGCACTTCAAGAGGGATGTGGACAACATGGAGAGGGTCCAGAGGAGGGCCACTTGCATGATCAGGGGGCAGCAGGGCAGGCCTTATGAGGAGAGGCTACGGGACCTGAACCTGTTCAGCCTCCACAAGAGAAGGCTGAGGGGGGATCTAGTGGCCTGTTACAAACTAGTCAGGGGGGATCAGGTATGGTTGGTGACAGGCTATTGCAACATTCTCTGTTGCCTGAATATCTGAAACCTGGTCATATTTATGTTTTATCATATGTACATTGTGATTCAAACTGCTGTGTATTTTTGTCTGTTCTTTGGAGATCTTACATGTTCTCAGAGGCACTTAAGGCAAGAGATGTAGTTGTCATGGGTGATTTTAATTACCCGGATATGTGCTGGGAGGAACAGTCAGCCAGGATGGACCGTTCCAGGAGGTTTCTGGCTGATATACAGGACCTCCACTTAATTCAGGAGGTGCACAGTCCCACCAGAGGAAATGCCCTGTTGGACCTGGTCTTGGCCACAGTCGATGACCTGGTAAGGGGCCTCCAG
>NW_017728992.1:195901953-195905692 GCF_001723915.1 Gavialis gangeticus | reverse complement strand
TCAGGCCACAGCTGGAGTACTGCATCCAGTTCTGTGCGCCCCACTTCAGGAGGGATGTGGACAACATTTAAAGGGTCCAGAAGAGGGCCACCCACATGATCTGGGGACAACAGGGCAGACCCTACAATGAAAGACTGTGGGACCTAAACCTGTTCAGCCTTCACAAGAGAAGGCTGAGGGGGGACCTGGTGACTGTTTATAAACTCACTAGGGGTACCAGAAGGGTTTGGGAGAGATGCTGTTTCCCCTAGCGCCCCCTGACATAACAAGGAATAATGGACACAAGTTACTGGAGAGTAGGTTTAGAGAAGAAATCCTCAAGAACTACTTCACAGTTAGGGCAGCTAGGATCTGGAACCAACTTCCAAGGGAAGTGGTGCTGGCTCCTACCCTGGGGGTCTTTAAGAAGAGGCTGGATGCCTACCTGGCTGGACTCATTTGAGTCCGGTTTTTCTCCTGCCCAGGCGGGGGATTGGACTGGAAGATCTACAAGGTTTCTTCCGACCCTACTTCTATGATTCTATGATTCTATAAAAACTTTTTCTAACATTATATTATTGTCCTTTAATGATTTTGTTACTCTCATCCGTCTGTTCCCATTAAGATCCTGTCTTTTAGCATGTCATTCATGTTTGTCAAAACTGTCTTACCAACAGTAGCTGAGGTATCTACTCATCAGTTTTTTCAGAACACCCCAGTGTCTCTCACATAACATTATGGGGCCCTTTTCTACACAGTAGGCTTCAAGTAGTTCAAAGACCCTGCCTAGGTTTTAGTCTCCTTGCTCCTGGGATCTGTGTTGTGTAGGTATCCCTGGGGTTGGGGTTTTTTGTTTTTTTGTTTTTGCCTGATTCATATTAGAAAACCAGTAGCTCCTTGTGTTGCAAATCATTTACCTGTAAGGATAAGCGTGGTGAACTCCTTGAACCCAGGCTCTGCAGTGATCCCTGTTTCGAAGTCCACACATGGTGCATTACTTGCCTATTTGTTTTTCCTTTTGACATTATGTATTGTCTTCATCTAGACCGCTCCTGAAAATAGAGATCCATAGAGAATGAAGGGATAAAATAAGCATTCATTTTAGCAAGTCTTTTCAAACATACATCCTCAGTATCTTAGCTAAACACAGTGAGTGACCAAGAAGCAGTCATTTTCTGTTTTTCTCTTAAAGTAATGGTACACCATTTATCTACAGAGCATGAATATAATACAAAAGCCATCTTTCTTGGGGGAATTCTGAATTGATTCTCACTAAAAATAATGGAAGACAGTGACCCTCGTTACTTCAAGTTGCCTTGTTCCCACTGCAACCACTATTGGGAAGTAAACTAAACAGATTACAGCTTGTAGCATCTGTGCTATTGGAAGAAATGGGAAATGGTGGCCATTTCCCAAGTACACTGCAGGAAATAACTACATGGTACAAGGGAAATCTTTGATAAATATGGTATTTTAAAGTCTTTCCACTTTGACAATGTTTCTTTAAATTCATTATACATTAGATAAAAAAACTTATGGCCCAAATTTGTATCTGAATTAACTATTGATTGTACCAGTAATCAACTTGGCCTTATTTTAAAATGAAACCAAACCAAACCACTATGTTTCTTACTTATGGAATGTATAAACCAGCTAACAATTTTAAACATATCTGTTGTTCTCTGTGTTCTTGGATGTATTGTTGGAAATAAATAAATACTCAGCTTGCCTCTTTGGGACAATGAAAATAGGCTAGCTACTAGCTAACAGCTATTTTGTTGTTGGCTACCTTTAGGTTTTCTTGTATTATTTGTACAAAGTTCAAATTTCATGCTGGTTAATAGTAACAGTCAGGTTTATACTCTTCCAATGATTGTTCTTGGTCTTAAGAAGAGTGAAAGACTATTTACTAACCCTATATTTTAGGTACATTCAAATTGGTAATGTTACAGAATCATTCATTTGATCATATAAATTAATACATGTTTAGGATTAAGGTGATTTAGAGTTTTCATTATCTGTCTCACTGTAGGAAGCACTGGAAATTTGTATCCTAGGCTGTTTATTTAAATGATGGGTTGTCACAATAACAGGTAGTGTTGCAGGAAAAATAAGAGATATTGTCATGGTTACCACAACTACCACATTGATAGGGTTTTTTATGAAGTTTTAAACATCTGGCTAGTCATTTTACAGCCTACCTTCCCCATGTGTGATTCTAGCCTTTTTTAAATAGGTCAAACAATAGATTTATGTTAAATACATTAAATAAAGAAAAATGTAGAGAGTTAAAGTATTCAGATAGCACACTCTAGGAATCTGAATTTCACAGTTACAGATTGAAAGAGAAGTCTTCAGAGTGTAAAGAGCATTTGGAAGTATAGTTTTAGAGTTCAAAGAAGTAAAAGTTCAGAAGCTAAATTGTTCTGCTCTCTCTATTAAAGAGTCGAGAGAATTGATCCTTTGGGCTAGGGAGGAGAGAATGTGGTTATGGAGAACAAGAGAAAATATCAAGAAAACATCTTTATATAAAATGAAGAATGAATAACTTATTTCTACAGATAAACCACACCCCTGAATTCCACGGGTACTAATTCCATAATTTTAATTAGGCACTCAGAGCTGAATTGGGAACTGATATGTATTTCTTTGGTCTTAGCCACATGATCAGGAACATGATAGCATTTCTGTCCATGTATTAAATGTCACTAAAATGACAGAACATTAAAAAAAATCCACAGAAGTATGTTTGCTTTTATTCAGTGTCTGAAATGAAAAGTTAAGGCCATGCTATATGTCTCTGCTTTCTACTAGAAGATTTTAATCAAGATTTAAAGCCATGTCTTTTCTATGAAAATAGCAAACAGAAATATTTGTGTGAATAGTACACAGCTTCTACACATTGTTTTCCTTATACCAATTAGAAACGTTTTGAAATATCTTTTCAAAATTATGAGCATCGTAAGCTCTGTAGCCTGAAGTTATAAAGGATATAGACAGCTCTGTTTTCATCTGTTGCTGAACAGGGGACAAAGGACTTCACACCTGCTTCACCTACTTAAGCTATTCAGTTAGCACTCCAGATGGAAAGACGCTCCGTAGGAGAAAGAACTCTTTATTCCGTCTCTCTGCATGACCATGCACAGGTCTATTTCCAATGCTTCCTACCCATAATTTTTAACTGACACTTTGAGAGCCACCAGTACTTTACACAAAACTTCAGAATTGAGTGGGTACTTTAGTGGCACTGAAGTAAAAAAAGAAAACATACTTTGCTACAAAGCAAGAGCCATATGTTCAAAAGGTGCTCTACACCAGAGGTAGCCAACCTGTGGCATGTGCGCCAGAAGTGTCACAGGCAGTATATGTGGCACACTACGTATCATGGAGGGGATAGGCAGCACAGTGGCAGATAAGGCAGGGAGCAGAAAATGAGCAGTAGATTAGGCAGGAAGCAGAAATCAGAACGCAAATCACGCAGGCAAAAGGGATTAGATTAGCACTTTGGCAACACATAGGGAGTGCATGTGCACCCCCTGAGTGTGGCGGTGCACCCCCTACGAAAATGTTCCACTGACCTCCGGTTGGCATCCCCCACCCCACCGCCACTGACAGCTCCGGCGGCATCTGTGGGAGCTCCCCACTTACCATCACCGTGCCGCGCTTCCATTACCACCCCTGCACTCCTGCCACTGCTGCGCTTCCGCTGCCGCTGTGTCCCCCCAGCCACTGGGGGAACACATTCATGGAGTAGAAGTTG
>NW_017728992.1:195892226-195896953 GCF_001723915.1 Gavialis gangeticus | reverse complement strand
CATTGCCACCCCTGCACTCCTGCCACTGCTGCGCTTCCGCTGCCGCTGTGTCCCCCCAGCCACTGGGGGAACACATTCATGGAGTAGAAGTTGGGGAGGGTGTGGGGTAATTTGTGGCATGCCTGCCAAAAAGTTTAGCTCCCACTGCTCTATGCAGTTGGTCCCCCACCTTGGAGAAACCTGTGCTGAGAGTAACTCACTATTAGGTATGTTGCAGAGGCATTTTGGCCATTCTTGTAATTATAACAAGAGGGATTATGAAGTCTTCTGAAAGCATTCACAATTGTAGCAATATAGTTGTAATTAACACTTGGCTATCATTTTTGCTATAAAAACATAAGCCATTAGGGCTGTGCGATGCTTTGGGTGCTGATTCAATTTGGAGGAGATTTGGCCCGATTAAGTGGCCAAATCTCCGAATCAGAATCAAATCAGGAGACCAATAAAAAGGTCCAAATCAATTTGAAGCTCTCTGAATCAATTCGGAAAAGATTCTGAGAGCTTCAGATATTCGGGGAGTCCCCACTACCTGCCACAGAGAGCTGGACCCGGACTCCAAGTTGGTAAGTAGGGCGTGGTGGGGGCAGGCTGGAGGAGGGGGAGGGGACCATGGGGGGACCCCCACCAGGTCCCAACCCCTGCCTGCTCCCCCAACCGCCACCTGCTCTGCCAGGCCCCTCCCCCCATGGTTGCCCCTCCCAGCCCCAGCTCCCAGTTCTTAAAAAAAAAAAAAAGCCCCACACTCACCAGCTACTACAGCAGCCATCAGGCCTTCTGGCAGTTCATGATAGAGTGGGGGGCAGTGGGGATCGACCCCTGCCTGGCAGAAGCCAGTGAATGCCGGGCTTTTTTTTTTAAAGAGCCCAGACACTGGGGCTGGGGGGAGCAGCCATTGACAGGCAGGGGATGGGGCCTATTTGATTTGGAGATTTGGCCAATTCAGCAGAGGCTGAATCTCCAAATCAGATTCAGGCAAATCGATTTGGGACAGTGATTTGAATCTTCAAATTGAATCACTGTCCCCGGAATCGGCCAAATCTGAATCCGAAGCAAATACCAGCCACTTGGCACAGGTCTATAAGGTATATAAACATAATTGTGGCTCAGTTGTGGATTTTGACCATGGAGGTTTATGAAAAATTTTGGCTATCCAGGAAAGTTTTTGTCAGTCTTGAGATACCCTAGCATGCATACCATCATGGAGCTAAAGTTTAATTTCATAAATAACCAACCTTTTCCCTGAATTGGACAGCATTAAATACAGGTATGTCTCGGAACCCATCTTTTTCTTGGTGTTCTATCCCGCATTGCTAGTCAAAGTGAACTTGGGTCTAAAAGCAGGCATTGGAATTTGCTTCTGAACTTCATAAAGGTTGTTTAACTTCTCCAAACAGCATGCTAGACCTGAGGTCCGTGCTAGCCCTACTTTTCTCTGATTCTAGCATCTTTTACCCAAAAGTCTAGTGATTAAGATACTTTCCCAGGAAGTGAGAGATCTGTGTTCTGGTCTCTTCTTGGCCAAAGGGGTTTTTAAATAAACATCTCCCACTTCCCAGGGAAGCAACTTAAATTCATGGCTAGGAGCTAGGCTACTGAAAGCCCTCGCACTCCTTATCCACTTAAAATTTGCCAACTGTGCAACAACGAGCACAACAGTCATGAAGCAGGAAGGAGAACAAATAAGAGGGTATGTGACACTGTAGCCCAGTGAGGAAAGGAAACCTATGGTTTGGTCCCAATATCAGCAATTCCTCATAGTTCAGGATGATTGTTTCCATGGTTCCTTTATCTGTGGGTCTGAAGTTGACTGATGAGGCTGATCTAGGATCTACAGACTTTTGCAACTTGGGCACACATTTCTGTGTAGGGTGGGTGGCTCTGGATTCTTGATTTGGGCTACATCACACTGTTTCTGCTGCTCCTGCTTTTCCATCTCCTGTTGTTATTTTAAGGTTTCAAAGTACTGAGATCCTTGCAGCAGATTCTTCCTCCATTTGGACAGTTCTGAGCAATAGTCTCCCAAGAGTTGATGATGATGTTACATTTTTCCAAGCCAACCTTGAGGACATCCTGGAAGTGCTTTCTCTGCTCTCCACTTGAGCATATGTCTAGGCTGAGCTACGAGCGCAAAAATTACTTTGAATGTCTGGAGTCAGACATCTGGATGATGTGGCTGGCCCAGCGAAGTTGATGCTGGATGATGATCAGCTCAATGCTCATGGTGTTTGCATGTAAGAGGAAGCTACTCTTGGTGCATCTGTCTTCCCACTGGATTTGAAGGATCTTCTGCAGGCAGCATTGATGATACTTCTCCAGCAACTTGAGGTTTCTCCTGCACATTGTCCATGTTTCAGCTCTATACAGTAAGGTGGGGATCATAAATTTGATAAACTGTGAGCTTGGTTGATATAATGTTGCAGTACTGTAATTGAATGCCCATTACCTCAGGCATCTGAAGGCTGCACTTTCACTTTTAAGGCAATTTTGGCTTTCTTCATTCATGTCAGCCTTCTGCAAGAGATGGCTTCTGAGGTATGGGAAATAGCCAAGATTCTCCAGAGTCTCACCATGACCCTGAATTACTGGAGATGGGGACTGCTCATTAAGAGCTTGTTGATGGAGGACCTTAGTCTTCTGAATACTAAGTGTCAGTCCCATTTTCTTGTATGCCTTGGTAAAGATGTTGATGATTGTCTGAAGATCTGCCTCCAAGTGAACACAGACTACAGCATCATTACCAAAATGGAGCTCAGTGATTGAGGTCATGGTGATCTTGGTTTTGGCTTGCAATTGGCCGAGATTAAACAGTTTACCGTCCATTTGGTAGTTTAGCTCCACTCCAATTGGAAACTTGTTAGTAGTCAGATATAGCACCATGGTAAGGAATATCAAGAAGAGTGTTGGAGTGGTGACACAGCCAGGGCCAGATTTACACCTCACGCACCTCTAGGCACATGAACTTCAGTGCTGTCTATCCAAACACAAAGCAGGGGAGGGGGTGGCAGCACGTGGCTGGACACAGAGCAGGGACCCAGGGATGGCACGTGGGTGAGCGGGGACAGAGTACCGCTGCCCCTGGTATGTTGGTACCCCTAGGCACATGCCTACTTTGCCTTTTGTGTAATCCGGCCCTGGACACAGCCCTTAACTCCCATCTTAACATCAAACAGATCTGTGATAGATCTGTTACTGAGAACCACCACTTGCATGTTGTCATGGATCAATTGAAAAATGGTGACAAATTTCAGTGGGCATCCATACTTCAGAAGAATCCTCTGCAGCACTTGTCAGTTAACAGTTTAAGAATTTAGAGGTCAAAGAAGGCCAGGTAGAGCAATTTATGTTGTTTCTAGCATTTTCCCTGCAGCTGGTGAGGGTTCTTGCAATGCTCTTTCCTTTGATGGACAGCCAAGTGATCCCTCTGAAATTTCCAATGTCAGACCTGACTGTCTTCTTGAAGATTGTCATGAGCATGGCATCCCTGAGGTCATTTGGAATTTCTCATCATTCCAGTTCCGTAAGCTGAGAGTATGGAGCTGTGATGTGACCTCCTTTTCCCACTGTTTAAAGATTTCAGCAGAGATTCCATCAGCTCCAATAGCCTTGTCATTCTTCATCTACTTGATCTTTTTTTTCATCTTGGCAAGGGTTGGAAGGATTCCAAGATTGTCTTTGACTGGATGTCTTTGAGAGCACTCTTATCGACAGAGATCCTGGTTTTCTGTTTCCCACAGAAAAACCGAGAAAACCACAGATTTCTCCTTTTTTATCAGAGAAAATGCAGGTTTCTTCTTTTAGCAGAGAAACTTGCAGATTCCCTGCTTTTGCAAACAGCTCTGCAGGCTGGTTGAACTCCAGCCTGCAACAGTTGTATGTAAACAGGGTGGGAAACCCCCAGCCTTGCCCGGAGGGGGAAGAGCGGGGCCTGAGACTCTCAGTCAGCCACAGCTCTGCTCAGCTCGGCTTCACTCTTTGCTCCTGGAGCCTGAGGTAAGTGGGGCTTTCAGGGGGCTGGGGGCCCCTCAGGCAGGGCTGAGGGGTTGCAGGTCATGGCTGGGGGGCACCGGCAGGGCTTGAGGGAGCCAGGAGCTGCCCCCACCCCAACCTGAGCAGGCAGTATCAGTGGGGAAGCCATTTCCATGCTGCTTCTGCTGCAGCTGCCTGCTGTTCCCCCAAGGAGCTTCACACTTGGGTCCCTCACCCCATAGCCCTGGCAGCTGGGGGCCCCCTCTGGTAGGACCGGGGGCAGGGGTTATTGGTGGGGGCAAGAGGCACGACTATGGCAGGGGGCTGTTGTGGGGGCAGTGTCAGAAAAACAATATAATCTGTAAAAAGCAGATGACCCCTTGCTAAACAAAGGATCTAATGCTAAACTTTTGCTGACCTTTCCCTAAGCTTAAAAAACCCTTTTGCTAACAGTAAGCAAAACCATGAATCTTTTGCTGACAAGGTTAATCACAGAACTAGTTTCAAACAGCCTAACACTGTTCTATGTGTCCTGCAACTTTGTAACAGCACACAAAAGGACCTTGAATGCGCGCGCAGCTATGCAACAATTAACGTATAAATATCAAGCTGTAAACTCAAGGCGCGGGGCTCTTTTATTTTTGGACATAGAGCACCCCTCTGCAGAGCAATAAATCATCTTGCCGACACCCCCTCATTCTCAGCCTAATTGATCGTGGCTAGGAACGAGCCCAAAGACGGGAGGAGGCCAGTGTTCCTCA
>NW_017728992.1:195879889-195887226 GCF_001723915.1 Gavialis gangeticus | reverse complement strand
TTTCTCCAACAGCAGTGAGGGGCACCAGTAGGCCTGGAGGAGACATTGTGGATGAGTGAGGAGCACTAGCAGGGCTGGAGGGTGCTGCAGGGGACTTTTAATTTTAATAATGGATTTTGGGGTTTTTCTCAGAGAATGTCTTTTTTTTTTATGAGAGAAAACCAGGATCCCTGCTTCTCAGTAAGAGAATCTTAATTGACAAGGTCTTTAAAATACTTCTTCCAATGGGCATTGATGGCTTACTTTTTTTGATCCAACCTTCTCTATCCTTAGGTCTCAAAGGTGTTGGTCCCTGAGCACTTGGACCATAGATGACTTTGGTGGCACTGAAAAAACATCACATAGCATGGATGTCAGTGAGAGGTTGAATCTTCTTCTCCATGTCTTCCCACTATCTGCTCTTCATATCATGGGTCTTCCTTTGGACCTCTGCCTTGGCTTGTTGATGATTCAGTTTCTGTTGCTTGGAATTGATGCTGTTCTGCCAAGAACAAAAGGCCTTGTGGTCAATCAGCTCTTGGATCTCCTGGTCATATTCATTAAACCAGTCTTGATATTTATTGGTAGAGAATCCAAGTGTGTTTTTAGTGGTGCTTATGACAGTGGATTTGAAGGGACCCAAAGCGCTGCCAACATTCTCCCATTTTTTGTTGATCAAAATTCACCAGTTTTTTTGTTGAGGCAGTGATGAAAGAGGTCTCACTTGATTGGGTCCTTGAGTCCTTCAACGATGATCTTTTGTTGGCATTGCTTCTGCTGCAGCTGTCATTTTGGAAGCCATTTTGAGTGACATAACTGAGCAGACGAGTCAGTGATCAGTCCAGCAATTGTCAGCTTCTAGCATAGCTAAGGTGATGTGGACATATTTGTAATCTGAGGCACGAGCAATGACATAATAAATCAAATATCAGTGCTTAGATCATGGGCATTGGCATGATTGTGTCTTTTTCTGGCAGAAAAGGGTATTGGTGATGGTGAGTCCGTGTTCTATGCATTTGGTCCTAATATTATTTCTGCATTTTATCCAATAACTATTTAATGCAAAATGCATAAGCATTACCAGGGCTTGCATTCTAAAAATAATTTATCATCATGTTCCTGAGTGAAGCCGATAAATTTGTGTCTACATATTGATAAAATTTATATTGAAGACACTTTAAGAGATTTCTTCCAATTGTCACGATACTGCTCTAAGAAACATTCTATAGCTTGTCTTAATACAATTACAGGATGATCAGACTACAGTCATGTTTGCATAATTAATTCCTCACCACTCAGAAAAAAAATAAAATAGAGAATAAATCAAATTTCTGTTGTGCTAACTTGGGTTTTATTAAGTCAGTGATGATTTTTGGATTGTTTGGGATCACTGCTTAGTACAAACCTATGATATGAGTTATGAAAAATATTTGTATCACAAGAAAAATAAAATACTAAAATCTATATAATGAGTTCCATTGATGTACTGCCAAGTAATTTTTGCAATGGGCACCAGGGAGGCTATGCTTGTCTATGAAATATTAATTATGCCTCATTGAATCTAACTCAGTAAAGAGGTTTCCTTAAAAATTGTAAAGTAATTGGCTAATACCTAAAATCAATAGTTTTATTGAGAAGCCAGTAGTCAGATTTTTTTCTTTAAATTAGCAAAGAATTGGAACTTAATATGTCCCAAAGAAATAATCTCGCTTTTCTTAAGGAAGCTGTTAAGTTTTATTGACTTTTGAACAGTTTACCTCTTATGCAGTTCAAATAAAAATGCAACACTTGAAAAATAGGATATAAATGAGCCTTTTAAATTAGCTTGAGGAGCTAAGAATGTCTTTATAGCATTAGCAGTTAGTAATTGATGCATTCATCCTAAATCTCAATTTTGCTGCTGCAGCAAGTCCCAAAAATTAGCATAACAATCCCAAGAACAAATGGGTCCCTGGTTGGAAGTTTCACTACTACTTGTATTTTCATTCATTACTGTGATTTTTGTCTGATCTGTGAAAGAAAAAAAAGCACATTTTGTTCACAATATAAAACATACAGTTATTTTATACTTTTCTCTACACATTTAATATGTAGTATTGATACAATGTATTACTGATTATACTGTAAAATAAAACATCTATAAATGACACCTCTCATTAGACTCTTAATATTATTTTTTATATTCTTATTTTACTTCTTGAGACCCTGCATTATAGCTACAGGAATACTAATGTTACGGTCTATTTTCTTCTACAGTGTATTAGAGATTTCCATAGCAGATTATGAAACTTAATCCTAAAAGCATCAAAATCCATTTCTGCTTCATTTTCACATTGTAAAAATAGCACAGCTGTAATTTTATAGTAGTAACAGATCTAAATTGCATGCAAACCCCCAAGCTAGGCTGGGACAAATTCACACAAGAAAACATGGTGTCAAAGTGTGAAACAAACATATGCATTAATTTCAACTTTGTCAATATCTAAGTATAGCAACATTAAAACTATGTGGATTTTCATATACTGACAAACAAGGATAGTGAAATTTCCATATCAAAAGAGCCTAGTGATGAATGGTAGCCTTGTCCATGAATGCTTCAATGGAAAGCATAAAAATCCTACTATATGCAGAGGTGCAGCACTGAGTGCAATTTCTTTTTGATCATATTTAGACCCCAGCTTTGAAATGAGCTGCATATTGACAGACTCTTGCACCCTAAAAACTCTACAGGTATAAATGGAGCTTTGTAGGATGCAGGCAGCATGTCTACACAAAGCTTGTTTGAGGAAGGAATTTGAGCATGATCAGTTCCTGCCCTAGAGCAGGCGAACTGATAGCACTTGTAATTTTTATCCTCAATATTTTATGTCCAAAGAGCGTTCTTATTTATACAGTGTTTGAGATTGAACAATATTTACCCATTCCCACAGAAGTGTTAAGTATTATGTCATCTTTGAAAAGTACTTGGAACTTGTAACTCACTGTAAAAGTTCTAATTATTATTTCTTAAATTAAGCATGTTAATTGTATGCCTGAACTTTGCCCTCCACTAATGAAGTACAAATAAGAATCTGTCTAAAACAGTTCCATAAATAAGCACTTATTTACATTAAATTTAATGTTCATGAAACATGGGCCGCATCTACACATGCGGATGACTGCGCAATAACTGGCGTTAGTGCACAGTACCATTACCGCGTGTTTTTCTCCTGATGCTATTGTGCAGTAATGATGAGCTACTGTGCAGTGTGAGAGAGCCACAGGGAGTGAAGTTGAGACTCCAGGAATGGCCTCACAGCAGCCCAGCACTAAACAGGTCCCAGAACTGGCATGCCAAGCTGCACCCAAAGCTCTGCGTTTTAAAAGCAACCTCTCTCTCTGGATTGGAGGAGAGGCACCCAGCAGAGCTATTTAAAGCCCCTGTAAGGGGCAGAGTGGAAGGACGCCATCAGAGAGCAGTGTGCTCTCACTTCCAGGAGAGCCAGAAACTGGAAGTGAGGGAGTCCTCCATTAGGCAAGAGCTGTCAGCCTGCAAGCTGATTGTGGCTGGAAGGCCACTGAAGAGTCCAGTGGGACCATCAAATGAAGGGAAGATGCATCCCTAGAGGGGCTTCAGCACAAGCCTGAATCTCCAGCTGCTGATATATGGCAAGAGAGCTGTGAGGATCACTAGAAGTGGCCGACAACAGATCACAAAGCAGAAAATTTGGACTTTGGTGCTTCTGGAAAAATTTATAGCAGCATAAGCCTGCCATATCCTGGACATGCAGGGTTTCAGCCTCTTAAAGGGGAGTGAATGGACATGCAGTAGCTTATTAGTACTGCGCAGTGTCATCACCGCACAATTACTGCCCAGCAACACTACTGCGCCATAGTAATGAGCTACGGTGCAGTAGCATCTCATGTAGACACACCCATGCTGAAGTAAAAGCACTAAGCTGAAATACCATTTACATACAGAAGAAATATAACACAGATAGAAAATATGCTCTGCCATTGTATTTCAATCTTTACTAATATTAGCTATGGAAGTGCTAATAGCAGCAGCTTCACCTAGTTAAACTATTTTCAGTCTATGAAGATTGGTGTTCAGCTGATTTTCTTATTGAAGAGCTTCTTTAACAATGTTGCTACAGAATAAAGATTTCCAAATCTGAACAAGTAGGAAGGCCACAGGATGGTATTTATGAAAATGTTTACCTAGAATTTACGGGCTTCCAAAGAAAATATAGTCAGCTGAATGGTCTGAGCTGAGAGCACTGTTACATTTTTTATAATTAAAAATCTAATGCATAGGTCAGCCTAGATCTCCATTTACTGCACTATGGGACACAACAAATTCAAAATAATATTTAATCTCAGATTGTCCCCAAGAGATAGTTCAGGAAATTTGTTTGAAAACTAAATGCATAAAATGCTAATACTATAGTAAATAAAAGACAGAGACTTACAGATGCCCTCGGCAAATAAGTGCTGTTTTCTTGTTACATAAGCTTTACAAAACTTGGTCCCAAGGTAAAAAACGGTAACTGTAATTTGAGGAATGAGTAGATTGCTTTCTTACCAACAGAGGAAATCAAGTCAATCTACACTGTATATCCCTAACAGTTCATATATGGATCAGATTGCAAAGCCTTGACCTATAGCACTTCCTTAAAAGCACTGTTCTTCTGATAAAGGTTATTAGTAACCCCAAGAAGTATTTATACAGTCTTTATTGCACACTTTCAACTTCCATAATGACCATAGCAGAAGCGCTCACAACACGGCAGTGTGAGAATCGAACAAATCCACGAATTCTGCTAAATACCTATCATCAACAATCTCAGAGAGGACACGAGAAGAAGATTGCAAAGATTGCAAGTCATGTGAAACATAAAGACATACAAAAAACAAGAACTCTTGATTCCAAAATGATACCTTTTATTAAACCAACTGGAAAATGGCAAGAAAATAATCCTATGTTAAACATAATTCACAATACCTCTGTGAGGAATGGAAGAAAGATAAATACTAAATTATTTTAAAATTTAGTCAACTAACCCTTTTCAGAGCCAACTACCACTTACTCAGTGGGCTTTTTTTTTGTTTGTTTTCATTTCCATAATCTTTCATGCCCTGATTTCACTTAGATGCAAAAGTATTGACACCTTACGAGCTTGATCTGAAGCCATCTCTAATCTAGCTCAAACAAAGGGGGAATAAAGACCAGTTAGATTTCTAGTTTGATTTTTAGACAGTCACTCAGAAAAGGATCAAAAGCTTTGACCTTTTTTGGCCTGTCCTGCAGCTGATGGTCTACTTCTGAAACTTTGACAAATATTTGCAAATAACAGTTCACATACATAAGAATTGAGAGAAAACATGCAATAAGAGAAAAAGTTTCAAGAATGTGTAGTAGTTTGTGTTAAAAAAACTCACTGCATTTTTCTAGACCCTAAGATTGGAGCTCCTTCTATCTGTTTTCAGGTTTTCTATAAACAGTTGTCATTTACATAGGCATTTCCCAGGTATACAAGGTCCCTTTGCTTTTCTCCCTCTCTTATAAAAAGCTGTGCTTGGAATTGACGTGCATATATTCATATAAATGAATCTGAACCACTCCAATAGAAGCAAAGTGAAAAACCTATGAAGAAACAACTTAAGAATTTCCCTTTATGTGCCTATTGACAGATAATCAGCTTGAGTTTGGAACTAATATATAATACACATTTCTGGTAGCGTTAACTCTTTCTGGTCCTAGAATTCAGATCTGGAAAAATAAGGAAAAGAATACATCAAACTATCTAAAGGAATTCACTTATAATTAGGCAACTATTGGGTGGGACTGGAGAAGAGCTATTTTGAAATGGAGGGAAGCTGTTCAGCACAAACATTTTGCAAGGCAGGCTGGAAACTGTAGTTCTGTTGATGTAGGCTAATTTGGAAAATTGACCCCCAAGGAGCACGTTAGGAGGAGAGGAGTACACGGCCTTTAGTAATCAGAGGCTTTTCTTAGAAACTTCTAGTCAGAATAAATGTTGGTAACGATGGTAGAGTACCTATCTATCTGTACTGCATATGGCTCTGTTTAGTAACTGCAGATTTTTAGAATTTTTTCCTAGAGGTTTCTGAAAAGCCAGCTGTTTGTTTTTGTTTTGTTTTTCTTATGAGGATAGTACAGGGCTTATTTAAAATGTCATTTGTTTTAATAAGATATTCCTGAGCATCATAGATATAATCATCTTTTGCAACAGTGGCTGAATGAGTGAATTGTGCTGTAGTATGTCAACATTTAGGAAAAGTGATGATACATTTGCAGCTTGTATTATGGTTCATTTATTATTGGTATAGCTTAGCTTTGACCTCTGCAGTAGCACTTTGAGTTGCCTTCATCAGCAGCCTGCAGACTGTCAACTAAAGCACACCAGTATGTGTTGCTGCACCCTTTTAACCTATTTTGTATCTCTTCTGATAAATCTTGAGTATCCCATAGTGCGTCTCATTCATTCTGGACAAATACTACAGACAAAGCCTGTGAACATCTGTCAGATATGACTATCCCTGTGAATAAGCTTTCTGGCTAGAATATTCATGAAGCTAACCTATTCATATGTGATTATTTGAAAAGCAAGTTTTTTTGGTGATAACCTTTATTGGACATTTTTCAATTGGGAGAGAGGTTGGGCAAGCTTTTGGGCACAAAGCACCTTTCCTGTGGTGCCCAAAAGCTTGCGTAACAGCTCTCCCAAAGTCACACTTAGCTCAATATAAAATATCATCTAAAAGCCTTGCTTTCATACAGAAGTGTAGCAGGGCATTTGTGTGCCTGGAGCAGCCACGGCACATGAGGCAGAGTGGGTTGGCACTGCCAGTTGCAGCAGTGTGATCAGCCTCTCCCCTCCCCTCCCCACAACCAAAGGCAACACCCAGGGCTGCTGCTCTGCTCACCCCCTACTTTGTTACACTACTGCTTTCTCATATTTCCTAGACGAGGGGTGTCCAACCTTTTTGAATGTGGGGCAGGATCACAAACGTTGTATCAGCCAGTGGGCCGACGAGCCATATTCAAAGACCTCACAGAAGTGGTATCACATCAGGAAGTGATGTCACATGACCTTTGACACCAATGAAGTTGCAGGAAGTGACAATGAAATGGGTCTGGAAATGTGGTTTAAAATCCAAAATAAAAACAATATAAAAGTGTCAAGGAAAATTTTGATTGAATGCTGCCAATGCAGAGAGAATTAAAGCTGACATGCGCAAGACAGGCTCATGGAATTTTCCATTGGGCTCACCCAGCATGTGTCCCCTGGGCGACCCCAAGAGCTGTCAGTCAGGCTGACCTACTTTTCAGCCCTGCGCATGCTTGGTAACAG
>NW_017728992.1:195878837-195879228 GCF_001723915.1 Gavialis gangeticus | reverse complement strand
GAAGTATGTAATTGAGGGCGGGAAGGAACCTCTTCAAAAAGGGTTTAAGTATCCCAGCCTCATGAGCGGGTCGAGAGGCCATGAGTTAATAACGCAGCTCCGTGAAGCCCTGGAAAGAGACGGAAAGACAACCAGATGGACCGGTCACAAAAAATGGAAAAAAAGCAGTATAATAAATGTTTTGTTCAAAGAATACATCTCTTTGTTGGGGGAATTCATGGATCTGGGGAAACAACTAAAGGCGGCTGTTGAGGCAACAGCAAAAATTGTGGCCGAAAGGCCATTAAAAGATGGCACCGACGGAGATGAGAGTGCGCCAACCCCTGAGCCTGCGTCACCATCAGCTCCGCCCACCAAAAGCCACCCTCCCACGGAGACGTCACCAATAGCT
>NW_017728992.1:195877867-195878826 GCF_001723915.1 Gavialis gangeticus | reverse complement strand
AACACAATCCAAACACTGGACAGTATTTTTACAGACCTGGCGCCCGGCCGGCTTGGTGCTATGCCCGGGTTGACATGGTGCTGCAGGACGCACCTGGGCAGAACCAGGTCAGCACCAGCCAGGAAAAGCAGAATGCAGCTGAAGCCAGCTTCCCATGTGCTGCTGGGGACGGGAGGAGGCCAGCCAGGTCTGCACCGGCCAGCAGAAGCGGTGGTGGAGCTGTGCGCCGCTCAGGACTGATCAGTGCAGACTCGTCCTGTACCGAGTGGCACATGGCTCCGCCACCGCTTCTGCTGGCCAGTGCAGACCCAGCCAGACTCCTCCTGTCCCCAGCAGCACATGAGAAGCGGCCCTCTCGGGGCCTTACACACGGGTGCCTGGGCCCGGAGAGCCGCAGCGCTCGAGGGGAGACTGGCCGGAGGAGCAGGCACTGCCTTCTGTGGGGCAGGGCAAGGCAGGGCAGGGCAGTGGGGCTGGCTTGAAGCGGGCGGGTGAGGAGGCAGGCGTGGGCCGGCAGTGCCAGCAGTTGCTGCTTGGCCTCCTGAGCAGGGCCGCTCCAGCAGCGCAGGGCACAGGCACGGGCTCGTGTTGGGGCAGGGAGGTGGGGGCAGGAGCATGGGCACTCCTGGATGCTCATCCTCCCCGCCAGCGACCAGTGTGTCCCGGGCCTGCGAGCAGAGCTGCTCCTTCGACACGCAGCAGCAAAGTTCTCCCATGAAGGCTCCATCCTGCACCAGCTCCTCAGGGCATGTAGGTGGGCGGGGCCGCCCCTGGCTGGGGAAGGGTCCGGACACAAGAGGAACCAGGTCGCGCTGCACTGACGCAGTGTGTGTGGGAACCTTGTCCCTTCCCCAGCCCTTCAGCAACCATTAGGAAGCTGCTGAGGGGCTGGGGGAGGACAAGGGGTTGGAACTAAAGTTGTCAATGAAAATTATTAGATTTGTGTGCTGCCAATACAG
>NW_017728992.1:195873529-195877705 GCF_001723915.1 Gavialis gangeticus | reverse complement strand
TGTTCCTTTAATGAGCCGTTGACCAGCCCTGGGACTATTAAGTTGAGCAGCCACCCCTAGCTCCGGCTAGATAGCAAGGGCTCACTTAAGAACCCCGTGGGCCAACGGACCCCTCTGTTGTTTGTATTCACTGTAACTGAAGAGAGCAACTCTACCTACGCCTTCTAAGCGTAAGTCAAATAAATCACCTTTGTTTAAAACCACTACGCTTACGTGCCTCAGAACTCCACGCCAGAAATCCCGCCTGTTCCGTATCCAATTTGCCACCACCCGGCCGCCCCACCATGACCACGACCGTGAGCTTGGCTTGCCAGCTCCGTGTTGCGTGACAAAAGTAAACCGTGTTTACTTTCGTTTCCTGTTGCAGCACCACGGGCCACAGAAAATACCTTGGCAGACCACATGGCAGCCTGTGGGCTGTATGTTGGACAAGCCTGTTCTAGACCATCACAGCTACAACATTCCTACTTCATGAATATTGAAGCTTTGTAAAAGTAGTCTAGGTTTGAAATGGTAAATATCAACATCAGGCTTCTGCTCCTCCAGCCAAGGAAAAGAAATATGGCATGGAAACCAAACTAACCTACACAAATTACATTTTCTATATAAAATATTGTATTTACCCAAATCCAAAATTACTTCAAATTTAAGATAACCCCCCAAGTAATTAGATTCTATACACAGAAAGTTATTGTTTTATAATTGCCCAAGTATAGAATCTAATTAGTGATTTAAATTCATCCCTCCACTGCTGAGGTGGGTAAATCTGTGGTGGGGATGAAGGACAAGAAACCAGAACTTCATCCCTTGCTCCCTTTGCCCCTCCCCCCGTGCTACTCACCCCCTGCTGCCTGCCCCCATGCCCCTTGTCCTGCCATGCCTGTACCTACCCTCTTCTGATTGCTCCCCTCTGCCTGCCCCTTCACTCCTCCCCCCATGCCTGAGCATGACCCTTGCCACCTGTTCCTCCCACCTGCTGCATCCCCCACTGCCAGCACTTACCTTCTGTTCTGTTCTAGCTCTGGGGAAGACATTAACAGTGACCTCCCTGCCCAGCCAGGCAAAAGGAGCAGTTGCAGCTCTGGGCCCAATGAGGTTGGGGCTTCAGGGGCCAGATCCAGAGTAAAAGGTAAGTGGCAGAGGGTGGGGGCAGGTGGCACGGTCTCCCATACACTCCTCCCCTAGCACATGGTCTTCCCCACACTCCCTCAGCCACATGCCATCTCCCCCGCATGACATATCTTGGCCTGGGAAAAGCAGTAGCTCATTTCCCGCATCAGCTCTGAACCTGAGGCCAAGGCTGGAGCTGAGCTGCAGTACTAAATCTAAGGTGAGGCTTCCCCTCCCCTCCCCTTCCCCCATGTTGCTTGGGGGGGAACTTTATCATGGATTTGAATATGTATAGGACTTAAAATGAGCAGGTAACAAGACTTCAGTCATCTGTGCCCGAATGGGTAAGCTGGATGGGAGTTATAATTACTGTCAGCTATAATTATAAGTAGAATTTTCTGACTTTTTAATTTTAATAATTAACAATGTAGTAATATCTAAGTTGATGCTTGCTGCAGAAAGTGAGCCAGGCTCATCTGCAGTAGAAATATGATATCACTTTCTACTTCACTGTTATGGAAAGTCCTTTGGTGTAAACCAGTTATGTAGAGTTGCTATATGGAAATATGTGCTCTGTGTAACAGCACTCACCTCTAGGGCCACCCTAAACCCATTCCTCATCTAATCTCACCAGGGTACCAAACTGCTACCCAACCTGGCATGCCTTGATGGTAAATCGATATTGATATGGGAAGCTGCTCTCAGAAAACTAGAATAAGAACTAAGGTCCTTCACTCTGCTCCACTCATCATGGAGCAGCCTCAGTCTGGCCCACTCTTAATTGAACTTCCTATTGCCCTGGGCTCCACCTCTTCTGGTCACCTGAACTGTGGTTCTCTCACCCAGCCACAGGCATTTCCCATTGGCCTCATCAGTAGGCTTACTGCTCTGCAGGCTGCCTCTGCACTTTCTTGCAGCCTATTAACTCTGCTGCTTCTGTCTCTCCAGTAACAGAGGTTAGAGGTCCCTGTGACAGCCTATGAGAGAGATGAAGCTATGGGAAGAAAGCAGTGTTACAGTCCAAATGTGTTCCATTTGGAAAACAAATGTCTCAGCTTCTCCCTGGTGTTTATTTTTGATAAATGCCTTGGGCTTGCTTTGTTATTAATCTAGAAGCCAGACACCATTATCCAATGACAACATTTTGTTCCATTGACGTTATCTCCTAATGAAATATATCTTTACTTTAGGTTGTTTGTTTCACAAAATGTCCACTCTGCTAGGCTAATGACCATTAAAATTTTAAAATAAGAATGTCTTAATAAATGTTTGTTGTACAGCAATAGTTCTTCAGACAATTTTCTGATGTCCCAGATATACTTAATGAGGTTGCATTGCCTTGGTAACCTCTTCAGAGTGTAGGAGAACAAGTTTTCATATAGTCACTTAAAAAGAAATATCCACCAAAGAAGGTATTGATTGCTATAACCCCTGTCCTGCGAAGACCTTTTCAGGTGCTTAACTTGAAACATGAGGATACCTAATTATCTTATTTATAATGAAGTGAGAGAAAGGATGAACGTACTTTAAACATTAACTTAAATTAACCCTCTGCCTCATCTCGTTTTTTGATATTTCAATCCATGGTGCACAATAGTACACTTCTATAGACAGTCTTGTCTTAAGCTGAACTCAGTTGGCAAGACTTGGGTCAAATATGACTCTTATCAACTTTGCTCACTAGACTCAAAGATACTCATGGTGCTTCTTTTGGCTATCAGAATATCTAATTTAGTTCACTACTCAGCCATGTATACTTTTATTTTGGTATCTAAAATAGGAAGGAGGTAAAAAACCAAACCAAAAACCTTTCAAACTCTGTAAATTCAGGTCAAGGTCACTTGAACTCATGGGATTAGCACTTTGGAAGGGAAGTACATGGTCAAAAGTAGTGAAATACAAGAGCAAATTGATCACGGTGTCTCTTAAGTCTGAGCCTGCAAATGACCCATGAGGTATATGTTGATTTTTTTTTGTTTCATCCCACAGTGATATTGTTATTTATTTTCTGCTGGTATTTTAGCACAGTAATAGATCCCAGTCCCAGACTGGATCAAATCATCAGACCCTCCTGTCCAGGCAGAGCATATTGTAAAATCAGGGCTGCAACTTAGAGAAGAGTTGACATAATATTTATATTATGTAGTCATTTTTCTTCCTGTAAGCTTCCCTGAGCCTTTTTTTGGGAAGGGTGGCATATACATAAATAAATGCCCTCATATTGTTTTAGCATGAAAAGGTTATTCTAGGAAAAGCTCCAATGACACCATTCCTAAGAACTGGAAGTAATCACACTGATTGCCACATCTAGGATCAGGAAAGAGTCAAATTGGCATGGACTGGGTTTTTTGGCTTTTCTCTGTAGCAGAGTATGGATCCTCCTTTTCAGATCTCTTGAGTATATTTAACAATCCTTGCAGTAGTAGGACATTGAAAATACCCTCATTCTTTTGCTTTATCTGAAGTGTAGCCAGGCAGCTTCATGCCCTGGGCAGCCCGAACACATGGGACAGTGTGGGCTGATGACAGCATTGGGCCAGTGACAGCAGCATGATCATCTGCCTCTGTGGTGACACCTGTTTTGTGCCCACCAACACAACCAGGGCTACTTCCCTGATTGTTCCATTCCTCAGTTACATTACTGTATGCCTGTGCTTGCTTAAGTTGCTTTTGGTAGTTTGGGATGATTTGCCTTGCAGCTGTGTAACAAGGTTGTTGTGTAGTATTAGGAATAGGTTAGATAAGTATTTGTAAAGAATGGTTTGGCTAAGGATAATCTTGCCTTGGGATAACCGTCACCTATTCTAGTCTAGGTTACCCACAATCCAATTGTCGGGCTGAACACACAGTTCAGACCATCAAATCAATGTTTAAGAAGACTTTGCAGGACAGCTCTGATCTATATCTGGCTTTATTCAATCTGAGGAACACACCCATTACCAGTCTTGAGTATGCTCCAGCGCAGCTTCTGATGGGGAGACTTTTGCGCAGTACCGTCCCTGCTACAATGGCGGTGCTAACTCCTAGACTACCGTCGACTGCCTCCCACAAGTTTCAGAACCTTTA
>NW_017728992.1:195867623-195868529 GCF_001723915.1 Gavialis gangeticus | reverse complement strand
GTTTTTGTAAAGCAATTGATAGTTAAAAAATTATTGGATCAACACAAAGGCACCAAAAGGAGCACAATGACCTCACAGCTGCATTTTTGCCATATCTATGAGAGGGGGAGAAAGTAAGGATACAAACAAAGAGTAGTTGCATGTTGCAGAGAATCCACCAGTACCCACAGAGGAACCTGATGACAGCACGCAAAGTAAGAGTGGATGTGTGGTGAGATTGTCTGTGAAGTACAAAGACTATATAATGGGACAGTGGTAAAGGCTAGATAGATCCCACTGGTGAGCCAAGTGCTAGCAACCTCTGGCTCCACGATCCTGAAACGTTCTGTGTTAATGTAGCACCTGATGAACATCCAACTATTTAAGAGGGAGCTCCCAGAGTAAAAAAGGGGGATGTGGTATATGTACCTTTAAGGGGCCAGCAGTGGGAAGACCTAGTCTCTCCCCCTGCTACCCTGTGGGTGTGGTTTGTGGTGATGGGTACTTGTAGTTCTCCCTTCAAGTTGTGAGCACATGAGTTGCTGAATCCTGTTCCTAATAAAGATAAAGCTATTTACCACCCCACCAGTCTCTGCTGAATGGTGACTCGAGGACAGAACCCCAAAGGTATGGAGGTCTGAGTGAGTATCCCATCCCTGGAACCCAGTTACATAGAGTAAACCAGGGCCGGGCAAAATATGGCCTGTGGGCTGGATTCACCCTGCCAGGTCATTCTATCCGGCCCACAGGGCCCCTAAAAATTTAGAAAATTAATAAAGCTGACAGGAGCCAGGGACAGTAGGACCCAGGAGGAGCCTCAGCAGGACTGAACAGCCCAGCCCTGCCCACCACCAGCCATTTCATTCCCTTCCTGCCCCCGGCCCTGCTCCAGCACCACGTGTTTGCCACCTGCATTGCTGAACCAGG
>NW_017728992.1:195856224-195862623 GCF_001723915.1 Gavialis gangeticus | reverse complement strand
TCACTCAGAATGTTCCTGAAAAAGTCATTTTCCTAGGCCATTGTTTGATCAGGTCACCTTTCTTTTTTGGCATCCCTTCACCAGTTCACCATTTTCTATTTTATCAGTCATAAGCCACTTGCCTTCATTTGTAGAGTATTTCTCAACCTACTTCCTTTCCACTTATCATCTCTGCTGTGATGAACATCTCCCACAAACCCCATATCCACTCAAAGTATTCACACCCCCCCACATGTACCCTCACCCCACACCCACACACCCACAGCCCCCCACAAACCTATACCCAACCCCACAATATACAAGAGTAAAACTTCATTTTAAGCTATTGTGCAATCACCTCTATGCACCTCTATACACACACACGTAAATAAGGACAAAAATATTTTTTAAACCAAATTAATGAATGTTGAAGATGTTCACTTTTTAGAATATAATTTGATATTTTTCTAGTTCCAAGATGGCAAAACCTCTTGCTGAAAGGAGTACTTCTGGGGGCAAAGGGAGGGACTTCTGGTGGCAAGGGTTAGGGGGTGGGACTTCCACTCACAAGATGGCGACTGGGAGTGGGGCATCCATTAAGGGGCAGGGTGTGAGAGATAGAAGGAGCCACCAGGCTCCAAATCTCCCGGGCTAATCAAAGGCTCAGCAGCCCCAGGTCCGCAGCCCCAAGGAGCCCGGCAGAAATCTCCCTTACCCAGATGTGTCGGGAAGGGAGGGGAAGAGAACTCCTGCGCCAGTATAAAGAAGAGCCCAGGACAGGAAAGCTAGAGGAGCGCAGAACCGGAAAGAGGAGGAAGAGGAGGCAGAGCGAGCCGGCACACGCTGCAGGGAACTCTGAAAGCGACGTGGAGTGCTGGTAGGAGACTCTGGCAGAGAGTAAAAACCCCAGCGTGGGGTTTAGAGCCAAGTCTACTGGCCCCTGCAGGGAGTAGAACTGTTTGTTTACGCGCCGGAAGCTGGCAGAGCCCGGCAGTGAGAATGGTACCCTAATAACCCTAATAGAGGGGCACTATTGACTTTTGGTGGTACTGTAATGCATGTAATAGTAGCAGAAGCCAATAAGATGGACCCAAGGTGCTAAAAGAAATCATTGCGATCTCCACAAGAGGCTCTCAGAGAAAGAGAGAGGGCTAACAAAGAGGGACTGACCACACAAAGGTCAATTTTGGCTTAGATAGTGGCTGCAAATGGCAGGAGCAGTGACACAGGCCAGGAGAGCCTTCTCTGTTTTCTTGTTTTCTTTTTTGGTTTTTTGTTGACTGTTTGATTGGAACAGAGGACACGTGCACGGACCAACTGGCTGGCCAGAACCCGGTGGAACAGGCGAGGGTGTAGGGGTGGCAGAGCCCTCAGGAACACAGGACCCCACGGGACATCAGTGAGACTAGTAATTGGACTACATGTGCAGGTACATGAACCAACTCGGTAAGCTGCCCTCCTCACAAAATAATTACCCTCCCCTGGAGTATACACTATAAGTTTGGCTAGAGATAATCTTGCCTTCAGTTGGGGGTTAGACTAGGTGACCTCCTGGGGTCGCTTCCAGCCCTACTTTTCTGTTGTTCTAAGAATAAAAAATAGTCTTAGCATTTATGTAGCTTCTCTCTTGGGATATAAAGCATTTTACAAATAATAAGAATTACAAGGCCTTATACCCATTTTGCAGATGAGTATATTAAAAAAATTGTGACACACATCATACCTCTCTTTATGTGGTCACTAGGCAGCAGTTTTTTCTCTGAGAACAAAACGTAAATTCTATGGTTTGTTGGCATACTTTTTTTGTTTAAAAAAGGAACCTGAGAGTAAGTCCCCTGAGCCTAGTTATTACAATAGGCTTCTTATTTTTCTGTTTTCAGGCGATATGCTACCTCTGTACATAATTTCAGTAGTGTACAAGAGAGAAGTATTGTATAGCAATGCCCTTAATACCTTTTGTTTCTAATCTAAGTGACACTCCTGGGAAATTTTATCAACTCCTCCTGTAGAGTAAAACATTCTAAACAGATTAGGAAAAAAAATCCTACACATTTTTCGTATTGTCTATTTTCTGAATGTCTATAGGACAATGAAATATCCATGCCTCTATAGTCTTCAGGGTTAGATTTTCTAAAGAGATTTAAACAGAAGAACAATTATATTTTAAATCCTTATCTTTTCTACATGATTAACAGCCTGCACATCTGTATATGAGTTAATGTTCAGAGATGCAGGTTTTGATCTTATTTTTGTGTTGGGCCCTCTCAGACAAAACAATAGCTCTGTAACCTTTTGGATATTTCGTGAGTTAAATACACATCCTCCTAATTCTTTCTTTGGCTATAGAACTGAATAATGCTATGGTTAAGAAGTGGAAAAGAATAGTCAGACATTAATAATAAGTACATGCTGTATTCTCTTTCTGGTGTATACAAAGAACAATTGCAGTTCTGTACTTTAATAAGAGTCCAAAAGACTTTGTATAATTAAATGATGCATCTGATTGTGCTTACATGTTGTTAGAGTGGTGTGAATAAATAGATGAGGGCAACTGTTGGTGTTGAAATTCTCTGCCCAAATGGTGAATGTAAGTAGTAATACATGAAAGCTGCAAAAAATTCATAACTTCCCCCACGCATAAGTTGCATATTATTGTTATCAATCTTTAGAATTGAGGTGAGATGATACTTTCTAATAAATCAAACATTTAATAATACAAACTTTTATTGGAATAAAGAGGCTTGCAGCAGCATGATGCCCCCTAAAGCTATGCTGCAGTACTGTTCTGAATGACTGTCAAATCCAGCCTATTTATTCCAGAATCACCCTTATATTATTCAAAGTTGTAACCCAGTCCCATGGACTTCAGTCCCAACCTCAGTGGGCTTTGATGTAGAGGAAAACTGGTAGATTCTCTCACTTTGACATTAGGTTAGTTTCTTTTGGTCAAAGTTGGTGCTTCCTAGAAATAAGCGTAGCTGCCTGTCACCGCCGGGACTCAACTAGTTGTTCTCGTGCCACTCTCGCCCAGGTGATTGATGTTACACACCTCCTGTGCTCGCACCTTTGCCTGAGCTGGTGGTTTCCATCCGACTTCCTGACCTCATTCTTTCCTGCCACGACTTGATAACCTCAGTGTCCGGGGTCGTTCATCGTGCGCACTCGTTGGCCCTGCGGTTCCTCCCGGCGGTCACTCTCGGGGCTCCACCACCCCTACACCCTGGCCTCACGCCTCCTGTATAGCGGTGTCAAACTGGTCGTCATTTCGTCCCTTGGACTCTCGACCGGGTCCTACTCGGGCCCTTCTCTAACACTGTCTAGGCCTATAGTGTGGGTCTACTACCCTCAGGTGTCCCCTGGAGCTTGGGGAGAAACAAACCCAAAATAACCGAAAGGAAGCTCCAACACAAAACTGGACATACTGCCCCTTTAACTGCCCCCCCCGCACTTTACCAGGGCACTGGCTGTCTTATGCCTAGGCACTCAGTTCCCTGCCTACTCCCAGGCACCTCTTGGTCCAGCAATGATGCTTTTCTCAGCTGCACCTCTCTCTGGGATCCCATGCAGTCTCTCGCTCCCGGGACTGATCTTTTCAGGAATACCCTCTGCAGTCTTTACAGGGTGATCCTGGCATCCCTCCGCAGCTGCAGCTGCAGCCGCAGCCGCAGCCGCCGCCGCAGCCGCAGCCGCAGCCGCAGCCGCAGCCGCAGCCGCAGCCGCAGCCGCAGCCGCAGCCGCAGCCGCAGCCGCAGTGTCATCTGGACGACCTTCTTCTCTCTTCTTACACTCGTCCCGGACGTCCCTCCCCTTCTGGCCCGGTGTACCTGCTTGCCTTAGCTGCAGGGACATCGGTTGCTGTCTCCTCTCCTTCTCTCCCGGCTCCGCAGCGTTCGCCACCATTTTTATTCATGCCGGCCGGCACTCTGTGCTGACATCACTGGCTGGCTGCAGTTGTATAAACAGGCGGCTGATGAGCCGCGCAGATTTTGCCTCCTGTTCTCCACGTGTTGTTTCCTGAGCTGCCGGTGAGTATTCTTGCGTCCCTCGCGTCCCAGGACACTGCCCTCTATCAACTCTTTCATTTATAGTTCATTTATAGATGGTTCAGAAAACATGAAACATGGTTTCATTTATAGATGGTTCAGAAAACATGTCCTGCCAACCACTGTCTCAGATACATGTCATCTTGGTGGAACTCAATCAAGAACTGCTCTGATCTACAAGACTTTGATATGTATGCTTGGCAGTTTACAAATAAAAGAAGTCTGTAATCAACTGGTTTTCTACCTCAATGCTACTTAAGCTTTCTGCAATTAAGGTCAGCAGTGGCAAGTTTTTGGAAGGCCTCTACTTCAATCTCATTGTTAGCACCCCTTTCTTGCATGAACACCAACCCTTGTTAATACAGGGAAGGAAACACACATGTATTCTTACAACTCTCTCTGTCAAGGATTGGCAGTCTTTAGTCCATGGGCTGGATCCAGCCCACAGAATCTTTGGATCCAGCCCATGGACACGCAGCTTGATCAGCATTTGGTGGCAGGGGATGCCTTCTCTTTCTCTGCTGCTCTGGGGACCAATGCTGCCTGCAGGCCCTTTCCCCATGCAGCTGGGAAGACAAGCAGTGACTTCAGCAGGATCCTGGCATCTGCCTTCCTATCTACCTCCAGTCTGGGGTGGATCATTCCGACCTGCAGCTGGAACAGGTTCCTCCCCTGCTTTAGGTCAGCCTTGGTCTTACAGTGTATTTTGTCTTAGGATTGTAAGAGGCAATTTTTTGGTGGGTTATATCATTTACTGGACCAACTGAATGGTTGGGATAGACTTAGACAAGCTTTTGAATACTGTATGTTCTTCTTCATGCCTGAAGAATATTGCCATTGCTGTCCTTAATATCAGAAAACATAAGCAGCCTTGATATAGAAAAACAATTTAATCAGAGACTTATTATATTATAATAATAACTTTTTTCCTACACTGCCAAACATTTGTATCAAAGTCATAGGTCAGAATGATTCTCAATCTAGTTCCACCAAGATGATATACAGCTCTGACAGTGCTCAGGACATTTTTTTCTCTAGCTGAAGAAGAATGCACTGCTTTCGAAAGCTTGTCTAAGTCTGTCCCAACCCACGAATATGCCTCTCATATTTCCTGGACTATTATGGTGACAAAATAATTACAACTTTATTTATGTTTGTCTTTTAGACCATGCACTCCTTTGGACAGGGATGAGTTTGTAAACATAATTCACTTAATGATTCATTTATAACAAGTAAATTTAAATGCAACACAAAATGTGGATTTATATTTTCATAACTCATTGAAATACAGATGAAAGCACATGATCTTAATTATTTCTTGTAACTGGTATTGCATTTTATCTCCATGGGATAAAAAGGGAAAATGGTACTCTTCAGTGGGCCTGTGCAAAGTGGCTAGTATTCACTTTGGATTCGGATTTGGCCAATTCGGGGGACAGCAATTTGATTTGGTGATTTGAATCACTGTCCTGAATTGATTTGACCGAGTCTGATTTAGAGATTAGGCCACTGCTGAATCAGCCAAATCTCCGAATCAAAGAGGCCCCATTCCCCACCCGCTCTCCCAGCCCCATCAATGGCTGCCTTGTCTGGCCCCAGCCTCCCTGCTCTTTCAAAAAGAAAAGCCCAGCACTCACCAGATGCTGCCAGGTGGAGGGAGGCAATCCCTGCTGCCCCCACTGCCCCACGCTGCATGGGGGGCTCTGCCACAAGCCCTCATCCCCTACCTGCTCTCCCAGCACCAGCTCCTGGCTCTTTAAAAAAAAAAAAGCCCCCACACACCAGCTGCTGCCAGGCTGGGGGGAGGGGGGTGATCTCTGCTGCCCCCATTACCCTGCGCTGCATGGAGGGCTCTGTTATGAGCTGCCATCCCGCACCCACTCTCCCAGCCCCCCTGTCCCCATAGTTGCTCCCCACCCCCCGTCCCCAGCTCCTGGCTCTTAAAAAAAAAAATAAAAGCCCCATCTCACTGGCTTCTGCTGGGTGGGGGGAGATCCCTGCTGCCTCCCATTCCCCCTCACTGTGTAAGGCGCTCTGCCACAAGCCCACAGACGCCATGATGGCCACTGCAACAGCCGGTGAGTGCAGGGCTTCTTCTTTTTTTTTTTAAAGAACTGGGAGCTGGGGCTGGGCCAGGCAGAGCAGCCATGGGGGGGGGGGGTTGGGAGAATGGGCAGGGGATGGGGGCTCATGGCAGTGTGGGGCAGTGGGGTGCAGCAGGGATCACCCTCTGCCTGGCAGCATCCGGTAAATCGGGGATATTTTTTTTAAAGAACCAGGAGCTGGGGCTGGGCGGGACAGCCATGGTGGGGCTGGGATAGCAGGAGGCGGTTAGGGGGTGCTCAGGGAAGCTGGGGGAGCAGGCAGGGGATGGGGC
>NW_017728992.1:195851707-195856159 GCF_001723915.1 Gavialis gangeticus | reverse complement strand
CTCCAGCCCCTCTCCCGCCCCCTACTTATTGGCACAGAGTCCGGGTCCAGCTCCCTGTGGCACCCAGTGGGGACTGTCCGAATCTCTGAAGCACTCCAAATCTTTTCTGAATTGATTCAGAGAGCTTTGAATCGATTTGTACTGTTTTATTGGTCTTCTGATTCGATTCGGATTTGGAGATTCGGCTGCCGAATCAGACCAAATCTCCTCCAAATCAAATCACCACCTGAAGCTTCGCACAGCCCTATTGATCAGCCATAAGAAATGTATGTATCTGTGTCTGTGATTATTTTGATTAGGTTTTAGGACTATTCTGAAGACAATGTTACTACTTTCATGAGTCCTTATTAACAAGCATCACGTCCATGGATGCAGTTACCTTTACAATGCCATGAGGAAGTTAAAGAACTATTCTACAGATGAGAAATTGAGATGCAGAGGGCTTTGCCCAAGGTTAAAAAAAGAAGTCTGTGTCAGAGGACTGAATCCAGATCTTTGAAGTCCTAAGCTAGCACTATGCCGCCTGGACTACTATTCCTCTCTAGCAGTCTCAGTGGGTGACCCCAGTAGCAACTGTTTTCCCTAATATTGTCTAAGAACTGCCTCTTGATATGGAATACATAAATCACTTTAAATAAATCTGCTCTGAAGAAAGTATCATTTGTTTAGAAGTTTGATATTCTTTCCCCAGAATCATTCTAAACAATGTTGTGAACCAAATCATTCAAAAAAAGATATGCAACAAAATTTTCAGTTATGGTTGCTTATGCTATAAATATTCTTCAGCTTCATAATTTCAACAAACCTCGCTGTGTTATTTTTGCTGGGTGCTGTGAGTGGTTATTTGAACAACTCCTACTAACATTAACTCGAGGTGCATGCATGGAGAAAGGTGCAACAGAAGACATATGTTGTGGGACTGTAATCTTGAATGCAAGCTTATTTTGTGAAATACATGCTAAAAAGTAAAACGCTGAAGGTACAGACAGTCTTAGGAGTAAAGTTTACTTGTGACATCATTTGCAGTTTTCACCTAGATTATACTCTTCTCAGTGAAAATCATGTCAACATTAATTTCTGAAGTGTGAAATGTGCTAGATTCTTTCATTTTACCAAATTTACAGTGACTTTTTCAAAATTACCAAAAAAACAAACAAACGTAAAAGTTCCTTGATAAAGCTTATGTCTGCACCAGCTGCAGCACTGTCAGATTCAGAATCACAAGTTTTAAATTAATTGCTTCAGAATAATAGATATAAGAAACCCACTAGTTCATCCAGTTTTTTTTTTTTGGGTGCTAAAGGATTGTTTACTATGTTACAAAATTGATTCTGGCAACATTTGCCTGGTACAAATGAATCTTATTTTGTACATAATTTAGAATTGTAATGAAACACTGTATAATAATAGCATGGTCTATTAGCCAGACATGTACTTTGGATTTCTGACTTCTGTGAAATGCACAATATGTGTCACTGTTGCTTTCTAGGAGTCATTAGACAACAAGGCTGATAGGTAAAGCCTTGGAAAAATAACACCCCCCAGACTTCCCACCTCCCAAAAAATGAAACCAGATTTAATTGGTTATGTCATCCAAAGGAGAAATTGCATTAAATCACCAAAGGAGAAATTACATTAACTCGCCTAACTCAGTATTTGTTTTACACAGCGGTTTGTGCTTTAAAAAAAAAAAATCACTCCATAGAAAACTGTAATTTCTCCTTCACAAAGGAGCTTTTTTTCTGAGCACATGAAGTGCTAGTTTGCTCAGTGTGACCTCTGCTTTCATTATATCAAGGTTGTATCTGATTAGGATATAAGACAGATGAAGGGGATGCTGTACCAAAAAAAAGTTTTAGTCTTGGGTCACTTGCAAAGTGGTTCATCACTTTTATTGGAAATGTTTTCAATACTATTCAAGATAGGTACAAAATACATCAGCCTCTAAAGATCTGTATGTGATATATTTGCTGCACTTTGATGTGCTTATTTGGGAGTTGACCTGCATACAGTACCACTACACTCTGCTTTTCAATTTTCTGAGGACATACAGCAAAAGGAAAAGAAAAGGCTGACAATCTACTTGTACAGTGACAATAGTGCCTCCTGGTGGCTTCATATGTCATTCATTGTTGGTTTACTGAAATGTAAAACTACCTTCTAGCTAGAAAAACAAACAAACAGGTTTTTTATTTCTTTTAAAGCTAAATACATGCCAACACAGTTTCAATATAATTTTTGTTTATAAACTAGTATCTCGTATCTGTATTGTTACATAAGAGAAGTGTCCACATGTTTTTCTTTTTTTGTGTCCTGTGATGTCTCTCTGTTTTGTATGCATGAGCTGTGATATGTGTTAAGTCACAGAGCTCTCCTGCTCCTATACTCTCCTGCTACTGAAACTCCCTGCTATGTTATTTTTCCTTCCTGATGAGCTAAGGAGATATCTGGCAAGTGTACAGATGTGTTTTTTAAAAAAATCAAATCTGTACATGTAATTATTCTCTTTCCAATATATGAAGCAAGATGATCTGTCTATATGTTTATACACTTCTTGAAAAAATGCAATGACCTACCCTGTACTTAACTGAGAAAGAAGGGAATCTGGATGTTTCTGTCATCAGTTATGCACTGGCAATATTTTCATTCTTTAAGGATATCTAAAAACACTTGTATCCATTGGGCCTCTGTGCACAGCTGATAAAGCCAGATTTTTCAAGCAGTCCGTACCCAAGTAGGATTAGATTTTCAAAAGTGTTCAGATCCCATTTAGGTATGAGAGTAAGGGCCAGACTTCCAAAAATATTTGATGCCCAGCAGTTTCAGCTGTAACATTAGTGGCTAGATTTTCAAGGAACATCCAATGTTCTGGGAACTTATGAAAATTTGACCTTGAATGTGGAGACTGAGCACTTGAAAAACCTGGTGCTGAAACATGTAATATAAAAAGCTATAAGTATCTAACAGCTTATGTGGTGCAATTTGTAAGTAGTTGAAACTATTGGGAGTTTTATTTGAAAGGAGGGAGAGTAGCATACAGTGATATCTTGCAGTTTCAAACACAAAGGTATTTCAAGTGGACTTCCAGAAACTTAACTCACAGTTTTAGGAAAGAATAAGGCTTATGTTTAGAACAGGTTGGATGAGAGAGGCTACTGCCTTGTTGAAACATTTCCTGAACTCTTTCTTAAATATGCTGTCAAGGACAGAGAGAAAATGTTGCATTATCAACTATGTGCAGTAGTCTATTTTTAAGATTTCATTTAAAAATGTTAAGTATCTGCTTTATTAAGAAATGCAGCATAACCAAAAAGTTACTTGAGGTGGAAACTCAGTCATTTGCCTGTTTCAACTGAACACACGTATTTCAAAGTCTAATTAGAATCAATGAAATGTCAGTCTTTATAAACATAAGTCACTCTTATTTTATTCTTGTTAGGAAAACAGGACATATTCTAATATAATAAGAGCCTTACCACTTCTGTCTGTCTATTCATAAGTCTCCAGGCCAACTGTGCATGCATGTCCCAGAGCCATAAGACAGACAGATGGACAGGCAAAGGTGGAGGTTGGGGCAAAGGCAGGTGGGGTCAGGCTGTGCTCCTTGCTGTAGGTACCAGCCATATGGGGGCATGGCTTGTGACTGTGAAGGTTGTGGCTTGTGATCATGCGGGGGGGCATGGCACGTGGCTGCCGGGTGCTGTGAGAGGAGTGGGCAAGGGTGTGTGGGCAGCACCCGCCGGCTACACCATGTGGCCTCAGAGTGAGGCTCACCCCCCTGCCTGCTCCCTGTGCGGCACCCTGGGGCCACACCCCTGTCCCATGCAGGGAGTGCCTGCCTGGGTGCACAGCTGAAGGGCGCCAGGTAGGAAGCTGGCATGGCCACAGGGTACCGCAAGGGAAGTGGGTGGGGGGGGGCAGGCAGTGCCCACCAAACACAGCAGGTGGCCACAGGGCACGGCGCATCCCCTGTGCATGCTCCCCGTGCAGCACTCTGCAGCCACACACCATGCCGCCCTCATGCCAGGACCACCCTCCAGCTGCAGGTGGCGGGGCGCACGGGGGGGTGGCATGTGGCTGGTGTGTGTGTATGTGGCTTGTGGATGGATGGGTGTGGGTGGGTGGCTCTGTGTGTGTGTGTGTGCGTGTATGTGTAGCATGTGGCTGGGTGTGTGTGTGTGTAGTGTGTGGCTGCCTGGGTAGCTGGGTAGGTGTAGCTAGGTGGGTGTGGCATGTGGCTGGTGGGTGGGTGTGGTATGTGGGTAGGTGTGGGTATGTGTGTGGCACATTGCTGGGTGTGTGTATGTGTATGTGTGTGTGGCATGTAGCACATGGCTGGGTGTGTGAGACATGTGGCAAGTGGCTGGGTGTATGGTTTGGTGGGTGTGTGGCATGTGGCTGGCTGGGTATGTGTGTGGTTGGGTGGCTGGGTGTGTCTGTAGCATGTGGCTG
>NW_017728992.1:195843820-195846707 GCF_001723915.1 Gavialis gangeticus | reverse complement strand
AGACTGTGGGGACTTGGGGAGGAAGGGATAAAGATTATGGGGCAGAGGCTGTGGGGATCATGTGGCTGTGTGGGTGTGGCTGTGTGGGTGTGGGTGCATGTATGTCTGAGATGTGGGGGGGCACACGGGGCTGGACACAGAGTGGGGCAGGGTTGCGCACAGCCGGATGCAGAGTGGCAGCAGCAACACGGGGCAGTGGGTGGTGGCACTCCATGCCCTCCACACACCCGTCATTCTTGACGGGCACTTTGCTAGTAGATGTGCATAAACTGCTAATCTGATATTAGGGTTTCATAGTTAAACTATGACAAGAAGGTGAAGAGTTAAAGCTCCTTTTCCAATCAATATGTGTGTTCCTTTCAGGATGCATCTACATGAAATGTTTACTGTGCAGTTGACTAAGTATCTGCACAGTAAACATCTTGGTGTCTACACGTGCGCCCCTAGTAGTCTGAAGTACATTAATTTACTTTGCAGCACTATAATATACTTGTAAATAGTCCTGCCTGCTAGCTAGCTCAACACTGAAGCTCTCTTGTGCACCAGTCAGATGCTCCGCAACATGTTTAGCTGGGGAGAGCAGCCCCAGGCTGGCAGACTGACCCCCAGAACCCCCTGTCAGATGGGGCTGCTCTGACCTGGCTGTACATGCTGTGAATGAATAAATGGTTGTGCTTATTGCTCTGAAGTTGATTGCTCCCAGGAGCATATTCAAATGGTGCACCTGGGAATAATAAACTGCAGAAGATGACGGTTATGTTGAAGTCTAGAAATTTGAACGATATTGTGTTAAAACTTAATGAATTCTGCTTTCAATCGCCATTTACAGTTTGCTTCCATCATGTGTACATCCAAAGTTATTAAAGTTAAAATTACACAAGGGTGTAAACACCCTGTATATTTTATATTATTCTAATATTATAAAAGCCTAAGTCTGTCTGTCGGTCTGTCTGTAATGCTTTATTGTCACTCTAATTGGCTGATGGAAACAGCAAATCAGAGTGCTCCAGGTGTGGGGGAGCACCACCATGCTTTCGAAGCTATGCCGAGGATTGGATAGAGGGAGGACCCCACTCTCTGTAAGAGGCAGAACAGCGGCAACATGGGGCATTAGGTGGCAGCATTCCATCCCAGCCCCCTCCCCTTCCTCCATCATTCTTGATGGGCAATTGGCTACTGTGTGTGGATAGATAGATAGATAGATAGATAGATAGATAGATAGATGTAGCAGATACCCACCATGACATCTTCCTTGCTGCTCTTCCCTCTGAACTTTACCCAGAGGCTTTCAATAGGCCTATCTTCCACTTCTTGCCTTAGTACTCACAAAGAGAGAAGAATTGATTGAGAATGTGAAGATGGAAAGCAACTTGAGTGACAGGAGGTACATCTAAATTAGATGCCATAATGCATAGTAGCCTATTCTCCTCCACGTTAGCATGCCACGGCAAAAACTGTGGTAATGCAGTAATGCGCAGTAGAATTAGTCTACTGTGCATTAAGCATTACAAAAATACCTTTAATCTTTGCTACTCTGCATTAGTGCGGTCTAATGCGCCTTTATGTAGTACCTCTTATTACAGGTATTAATGTGCAGTATCAAAGGTGCATTAATGAATGTGTAAACACTCCCACTGACAATGAAATGATAGAGTTCAATATCCTAATGGGAGGAAGGAAGGAAAGCCACAGAATAAATACACTAGACTTCAGAAAATCAGGCTTTAAGTAACTCAGGGAACTGGTGGGCAGGATCCCCAGGGAGGCAACTCTTTTAACAGTGCAGGAGAAATCTATCCCAATTCAATAGAAGAATGAGAAATGTAACAGGAAACCAAACCTGGCTAGACAGCAACATCTTCAATGGGTTGAAACTCAAAAAGGAATCCTATAAAAAGGGGAAACCTGGTGTAGAGAAGAGTATCAGAATATTACATGGCATGCAGAGAGAAAATTAGGAAGACCAAGGCACACTATGATATGCAGCTGGCAACATACATAAAAGGCAATAAAAAGGGATTCTGCAATTATGTCAAAGGTATGAGGAATATGAGAGAAACCATAGGTCCCTTTCAAAATACAGAAGTCAGTCTAGTTATGGATGAGGTAGAGAAGGCTGAATGCTTTTTTTAAGTGCTTTTTTGCAGGGCAGCTATCATCTGATGAGTACAGTTGGCAGCAATGATAGGGAAGGAGACAAACAGCCTAGTGTAGTAGAAGAACAGGTGATGGATTACTTAGAGAAGCTAGATGCTTTCTAGTCAGTAGGGCTGGATGGGATGCACCCTAGGATATTGAAGGAACTGGTTGATGTATTTTTAGTTACTTTCCTTTTTGAAAACTCATGGAGGTTGGATAAAGTCCCTGATCATTGGAAAAGGGCAAATATAGTGCCCATCCTTAAGAAAGAGAAGAAGGAGGCTCCAGTGAATTAGACCAGTCAGCCTGACATCAATGCATGGAAAAATCATCAAACAGATCCTCAAGGATGCCTCTAGAGGAGAACAAGGTGATCAGGAATAGCTAGCATGAGTATACCAAGGGCAGGTCATACCTGAACAACCTGATTTCTTTCTATGATAAGGTGATGGGCTCTGTGGATGGCAGAAGAACAGTGAATGTGATATACTTTGACTACAGCAAGGCTTTTGAATGACTCCCATGGCATTCTCATTAACAAGCTATGGAAATATAGATGAAATGAAAGTACTGTAGGGTGGATAAAGAGCTTGTTGGATCATCATGCTTAACTAGTAGACATCAATGTATCAATGTCTAGCTGGTAGGAGGTATCAAGTGGGTTCTACAGGGTCTGGGACTGGTAATATTTAATATCTTCATTCATGATGTGGATGATGGGTTTGAGTGCATGCTTGGCACATTTGTG
>NW_017728992.1:195804790-195838820 GCF_001723915.1 Gavialis gangeticus | reverse complement strand
ATATGTTGTTTTATATGTGATGATGCATCTCACCTTCTGCACCCCCTTTAAAAAATATCTAGTTCCACCCATGATAACAGGTGATGCAAATTAACTGCATGGTTTGGCTTTTTATACATACCTTCTTGCAGACTTGAGTGCTTTATTTTTCCATCTGAATGTATTATCACTTTTTTGTATAGAGTAGCCCACATAGGGGGTTGAGATTTAAAAGGTTTCACAGTCATTTATTACTGTGGCAGGGCATTGTTTGTGCCTGACACTTTAAGGGCCTGAAGACAGCAACTGGCAGGTGCCTGATTCAGGGCTGCCCATATAAACAGGGCATTTTGCTGCTGGAAGGCCAGGTTATAACATCACCTGGCTGCAGGGCTGCTGGTATCATCTGGAGGTAAGGGAGGAGCTGTAGGGGATGGTCAGGAGGCTCTTGGTCCTGGGCATGACCTAAAACTGCACCCTGCCAGGAGTGGGTGGCCTGGTGGGGCTCTCAGTGGCGCGGGAGCCCCCAGGAAATACCAGTCCAGTTACTACCCCCATGAAAGGCGGGTCGGGGCACCTTAACCCCTAGCCCCCAAAACCAGGTGGGTTACCCCTTTGTGTGGAGGGCCTGGAGGGTGGACCCCCAGAAAGAGAGAAAAGGGCCACAGACTCAGGCCTGTCTGGACTTCCCCTGATTTGCCCGTGCTGGGGCCAGGACCAAAGGGGTTGGGAGGCCAGAAGCCCACCACAAGGAATGCCCAAGGGCTGGGGGACTGGGGTTCTGACTGGCCTGGGGGTGGGTCAGGGCTGGTAGCCAAAGGTCCTGGTGGGGGGATCATGCCTGAAGGAGAGGCAGCCCAGGGAGCTATGTTGCCTGGTATGATAGCAGGAGAGTCTGCCTGAGGGGAGGAATCCAGGTGGGGTTCAATAGGAGGATTCTGGGGCCCAGTGTGGGGGCCGATGATAGTGAGAACATTGAGATGCCATCTGTGAGGCTTGGGCTGCGGTGTAGGGGAGGAAAGGAGGCGCAGATAGCACCCCCTGGCATCAGGGCAGAAATGGACAGCCTCCCGCTTAACATCTATTAACAAATTATAACAAGGTGTGGTGGGTGAGAACGTGGGCGGTTAGCCCAGGAACAGGTGGGCAGGCCACAGGGAAAGCGGCCCTGAGCAGGCCCCCCATTACAGTGGCACAGCTGGGTGGAGTTACAGATGTTCTGGAGAGAAGAGCTAGAATCAAGAATTACGTGGATAGACTTGAGAATGGTCTGCAATCAATCAAATATGATTCAGGAAGGACAAGTGCAAAGTCCTGCACTTGGGATGGAATAATTATGTGCATGAACATAGACTAGGGGATGATTGGCTAGGTTGAAGTCTTGCAGAGAAGGACTTGGGGTTCCAGTAGACCATAAACTAAATATAAGCCAACAGTGTGCTCTTGTTGCAAAAAACAGCCAACAGCATGCTGGATTGTATTAACAGGAATGTCATTTGCAAATCCAAGGGAAGTAATTCTTCCACCCTGTTCAGCACTGATGAAGCCTCACCTGGAGTACTGTATCCAGATTTGAGCCCAACACTTCAAGAAGGATTGGAAAGAGTCTAGCACGGAGCAACAAAAGTGACTAGGGGCCTGGAAGGCAAGTCTTATGAGGAAAGGCTGAAACAACTAGGGTTATTTGGCCTGGAGAAGAGAAGTCTGAGGGGGGATTTGATAATGGTCTTCAAATACCTAAAGTGCAATTACAGGATGGAGTTGGGTTTTTATGTGTGGCTGTAGGGGACAGAACTAGGAGTAGTAGTCTCAGACTGCAGCAGGGGAAGATTAGGTAGGAGATTGGGAGGAACTTTCTGACTATGAGAGTGATCAACCATTGGAAGGGGCTCTCTAGAAAAGTTGTGGAATCTTTATCCTTGAAAGCTTACAAGACCAGGTTAGACAGACACTTTGCTGGGATGGTTTAGTCAGCAATGATCCTGTCTTGAGCAAGGGGCTGGTCTAGATGACTTTGTGAGGTCCCTTCCAGCTCTAATAATAGGACTCACATCTGCAAGAAAGATGAGTTATCATTGCTATTTGTGTTTCTTGATTTTGAGATTTTACTACTGCAATCTTTATACTATATTAATATAATATTTGCATAAATACCTATTTATTTATTAAAGAATAATTTGATACCTAGCAGTACATGTACAGAAATATACACAGTGAATCCTGATTCTCCAGTGTCTTTGTACTCATTTATGTCTGTGAAATGGGAGAACAAAGTAGGTGTCAAACATTAACACATTGGGATTTTGCAGTCCTCTAAACTAGAGTTTCATTTTCATACCACTTTACACAGAGGCATAAGCACACAGTTGGTGAACATCTGAGAATCAAGCCTGTGTCATCTACTATTACAGGAAGATTTAGTAAAGAAGGTAGGTTATCATGTTTACTGTTCTCTTCAGACGTTATCATTCCCCTGGCATAGTTTCCTAAAACTGCATTTCATGTCATAGTATTCTTTTTATTTGTTGTCTGCCACACAAAGGAAGCTCCCTTATGTTACTCAACAGAGAGGCCAAGTGATCCTTTTCATGTAAGCACTTCTTTTCCCCCACCCAACAGATCATCTCTCTTACACATTCAAGTCACTAGTGCCCTGAAAAAAGGTATGCATTACCTGACAAGATAGAGCTCTTTAGTTAATAGCTGAATTTTTATTTTGGGAGGAGGGAGAAGGGAACTCAAAAGTCTTCAGTTACAGAACAGTTATAAAGACCTAATACCTTATAGTACTTAGTGGGCATGTCTTTGAGTGAACCTAAACTTAATGCACCATTGCTTAAGGTGATTTAGGTGCGTGTCTACCCATGGATGCACTAATCTGCATTCAGGTGCATTCAATTTAGGCACAAATAGCTAAGTCTCATTAGTGCACATGCAGATATGCTAATGCCCGTTAACATGATGTGTATCCTTTGACACACACCTTGTTAATGCATGTTAGTATGTCTGTACATTCATTAATGTGACTTAGCTATTCACGCATAAATTTGATACCTTCTTTATGCCAGTATCAAATTTAGGCTTGAATAGCCTAAAACCACCATTTTAAAGGAGCATTAAAGGTATGCATATGTAGATGTGCACCCTTAATGCACCTTAAATTGGGCTAATATGCATTAAATGTGCACATGTAGACACATTCAGTGTTACATTAAGGACAAGCCTGGCTTTGTTCTTTGATAGCTGGCAAAGCTTGAATCTAAAAGGATGCTGCCCATTTGTAATGCCATTTAGCAGGTTCAAGAATGTATTCTGTGAGCATGTGTACACATGAATTTCATGTGACACAATCAACTCCGGCACAGTTTGTGCTGGTGTTTATTACTTCTGGGTATGGCTTTTACATGTGCACCCAGGACCACAGCATATTGAGCTGGGGTGGCGCAACCCTGGTTGGCAGCAGGGCTGGGGTGGGGGAGAGGGAGGGAGGGGTTGAGCCTGGCAGCCTGGGGCTGCTCCAACCCAGCTCAAGATGCTGCAGAGGGGCTGGCTGGGGCACAAGGGTACTACAATATGGGCTAGCTGGCAGGCATCTTCATGCCCCAACCAGCCCCTACAGCAAATACACATGTATGTGGTGGAGTAAATAATTCAGGTGTAGGGTAGTATTTGTGTTGGGCAGTACTATCCTATGGCAGAGTTAATTTGTTTACTCCACCCTAATAGCACCACATGTGTAGATGGTGATGCTTTACTACAGAGCTCATTAGCCAGCTCCACAGTAAAGTGTTTCATGTAGACGTACCCTATATTTCATAGTGGTCTTCCATGCTCACCCTTCCCTAGAGGGTGCTGCTGAGTAGGCCTGTGCTAAGTGGCAAATATTCAATTCAGATTCGTTTGAGTTGGAGGGATAGTGATTCGATTTGGTGATTCAAGTCACTGTCCTTATTCGATTCAGCTGAATCAGATTTGCAGATTCAGCACCAATTTGGAGATTCAGCCGTAGACAATAAGGGGAAATCACTAAAATACCTATAACTTTGTCATTTTTTTGCTGATTCAGATGAAAACAGCAGGGATGATAGCCCCTTCAGAAGGCATGAAACCTGCTAATTTTCAAGGAGATAGGTGCAGTGGTTTCTGTGAAAGTGCCCCTCAATGCTGCTGAGAGCAAAACTCATATAATTTGTGTGTGTTAAGGGGTATAGATTGTAGCCGTGTTGGTCTAAGAACATAGGCAGACAAGGTTCTTTGGATAAATCTGATATCTCTTATTAGACCAACAGAATAGTTGGAGAAATGTATCTTAGCAAGCTTTTGGGACATCTGACTCTCCACTTTTACCTGCTACATCCCCCTTCCTGCCTGCCCCACCCTCCTCCCAGCCTGTCTCTCACCCCTGATGCCTCAATTTACATTTTCACTGACTAGCTTTCTTTCATGCAGCCCATCCTCTGACTTCTTTATTATTTGTTCCATCCAAGAAGAGCACACACCAAGTGCAGATGCTTCCTCAGCCTGATGAAAGTTTTTGAACTCAAAAGCTTGCTAAGATATATTTCTCCAACTATTCAACTGGTCTAATAAAAGATATCAGATTGACCCAAATAATTTTGTCTGCCTTGTGTGTGTTAAGGCAGAGCGGGATGAAGGGAGCAGGGATGGTAGACTGTAACAGGAAGCCTTCCCACTGCTGGTTAGATCTCAGCCTGCCCACCCCTCTTTTTTCTGCCATGCCTTGATGGAAAACTGATTCAGGTGTTACCTGGGTGGGAGGCTGCCCATTTAGACTCCTGATGGCTAGGGGTGACATCCATTCCACAGCTCCGTACCTTCCCTACACTGCAGCCCATGCCTCACAGATTGCATCCTTCACCCCCTCCAGCTGTGCTCCCCTCTCTGGAACCTTTGGCTCCCCCTTAGACCCTGGACCCACCTTCAGGCCACTCGGAATCCCAAGCCTCTTACTCTGGACATTCCTTGTGGTGGGCCCCTAGCCCTTCAACCCCCCTTTGGGTCCTGGCCTCAGCACAGACCAGTCAAGGGTACCTTGGGTCAGATCTGAGCCACCTACCTGTTCTTACCCTCACAACTCCACTGGAAAGATCTTACAGGCCTCTCAAAGATCTTACAGGTCTGGGCATTCCGCAGCCACGACTGTGCATGTGTGCAGTGGCTGGAAGTCATCAGGCACCCCCTACCCACCTTTCACCAGGAAGGTTAGAAGTCCTGGCATTTCCTAAGGCTGCTGTACCACAGGCAGTCCCACCAGGCCTCCCTACCCTGGCAGGGTGAAGTTTTAGTTTATGCCCAGGGCCTGGGGCCTCCTCCTTCCCCATAGCCCTAGTCCATACCTTCAGGTTCATCCTAGCACATGAACTCAGCAGGGAGATATTCTTCCCCTGCTGGCTGGTGATAAACTAAATTGCCACCTCCAGCTTTGAGAGCAGGGAATTAAATGGTTCTGAAAGCAACTAAAAAAGAGAAATAGGTGTGGAGTGAGGAGGGTGGTACTCACTCCATCTGCATGTGGAGCTTGGGGAACCCCAGCAGTGGGAAGTTCACCTTCAGGAACACCAGCTGCTCCACGAAACCAGGATCCAAGGAGATGTGGTGGGGTGTCACAACATCACCAGCAATGCTGAACACCCTCTCACTTGGAACACTGGTTGGTGGACAGGACAGGTGTTCCTGGGCAACTGCGGCCAGATCCTGCCACATCTGCCTGTGGCTTGCCCAATAAGCCAAGGGGTTGCAGTGCGGTGGCTTCTTGTCCTTGGTGAGATATGTAGCTCCTGAGGCCTCCATGCTACCTGTCTGAAGGTGGGGTCTGGTGTCTCTGGACCCCAACATTGAAGCCATGCCCTTGGCCCACTTTGACAGCAGCTGTGGTGGAGGAGATTGGCTGGTGCTGGGAGTGCTGACGTGGAAAAGTGGATCCCCCTCTTCCACATCTCCCACCCCTGCCCTTCTGCCTCCATGACTATTCACCAGCAACTCCGTCTTGTGATCAAGGGTTTTGCTGCTGCAGATGCTCCCCTTCACTGTCAGGTCACACATGCCTGCCAGCACATGGACTGTACTGGACCACAACAGATCCAGCTATTTCTTGATGCCTTCCTTCAACCACTTCACCAGTGCCTGCACCTCTGGGGAAAGCAGCTTGCCCCAGCCAGGGACATTGATCCCCTGGAACTTTTCCCACAGGTTGGGCACCACTCAAGCTCCTTCAATATAGAGATCACCTGGCTAAGGAGGGCACCGCCAGCACTGAGGCTCTCAGTGGCCTTGAGAAATGGCTTGAGGACCACCAAGATCTAGGAGATGGTATCCCACTCTGTTTTGTTAAGGGGGAGGCTGATCCCAATCTCCCCAACCAAGACCATCTCATGGATGGTCTTCTGTTGCTCAACCAGCCTTTTGAGCATCAGGTATGTGGAGTTTCACTGAGTCTCCACATCCTGCATGATTTTGTGCTGTGGGGTGCTCAGCTCTGTCTGTTTGTCCCACAGCAGCTTTCCTCCCTTGATGCCCCGATGGAAGTAACCTCCCACCTTCCTGTATTTTGAAATAAGCTTGCTGGTGGTGCTTGCACCATCATTGGCAGCCCTGTCCCCCTCCAAGGCATCCCTGACTATGAGGTGGAACTTGTGTGCCACACAGCAGATGCCAACAAACCGCCTTCACCATATTGGCCCCATTGTTAGTAACCATGAACCCGTGGGTGAGCTCACCCTACCCAACAAGACACCCCTGTACCATGCGATTCATGGCCACCAGCATCTCCCTTGCTGTGTGGGACTCATTCATCACCTCTGCTTGAAGGAGAGCCCATGGCCCCTCTGACTGATCGCACCAGGGCCCTGTGAAGGAGAGGTAGGCGTGATCTCCACCCTGGATGCTCCAGATGTCTGAGGTGAAGTGCAAAGCTACTGGCCCTGCCTTGTGCAGCTCCTTCCTTAAGTACTCCCTGCATTCCTCATACAGGTTGGGCACCACCATCCTGCTAAAGGTGGTGCACGTGGGCACTTGGTAGGATTGAGCCACGAGAGTGATGAGCTGCCTGAACCCTGGATGCTCAACAAAGGAGAAGGGCTGGCCATCCAGAGCAAGCATCTTCCCAGTGCTCTGGGTGACCTTGCTCACCTTGGGAACACCACCCCCCGCTTTGTCTCTGCCTTTCCTCCACTGGTCCAGGATGGCTTGGCTCTGCTTGTTGGGGATGGGGACTTTGGAGCAAGAGGGGGACTTTTTGGGGGGCACACTCCCACTGGTGCCAGGCTGAGGTGGAACAAGGGCAAGGGGGGGGTGGTCCTGCCTCCTGAGATGCAGCAGCATCACTGTGGTGGTGACATGTTTCTCTTCCTTCCCCTGGATGATCTGCTTTTGGCAGTACTCGCAGATAGACCTGGGATCATCTGCCACCTCAGAATTATCCCACACTACACTACCCACCCACTTCTGGGTTGCAGGTAGGGGTCCTGCCTTCTCCCCCTCCTCACCAGGCAGAGGCACAACAACAGGAGGAGCTGGGCCACCTGCCACCACAACCTCCTCTGAAGTCCCTTCCAGAAGAGACTTGCCTCTAGGGGAACTTTGAGGTGTGTGGAGCAGAAACACAGATTCCCACTCCTTCCCCAGAATTTCCTTTGCTATGGCACTCAGCTCTGCTGCGTCCAGATCCAGCTTTTCTTCTGGCACTGGAAGGCTGATGCTGGGAACTGAAATTGGGGTGGAGACTGTCATGCTGGTGCTGGTTGTTATTTCTGATGTTAGTGAAGGTGGTGCAGGTGCAGACACTGCTCCCGCCTCCTTGTTCCCACTAGCAGCAGAAGACTCAACATTGCCAGGAAAGAGGGTGCGTCTATGTTTGGGCCGGGGAGGGCAGGTGAGTGGAACTTGCAGCTCTCCCTCTGGCCCCTCTCTCTCTACTGCCTGAAAACCTGACACCTGCCTTTCCAGCACACTTCATGATGCTTGATGTGCTGCAAAATGTGCACTTGTTTGTAATATATGCTGTGTTTTCCTGCAGTGCACGCTGCCAGGAAAAACACAGAATAAGAGAGAGACTAACTACCAAGAGACTAGATAGCAAGCCAAAGCCTTTCAGATGCTGCTGGTCCAAGACAGACAGCTCACAAAAGGCACAGATTACTTCAGACACAGCCTTATATGTTGTTCTATGTCCTTCCCCAGAGCACTGTGATTGGAAGGGGACTCAGGGAAAAAGCACAGTCACTGACCAACTACAGATGTCAATATCAGAGCAGTCTTTCCACCACTACTCCCCCTCCCTCTTCTCAGTTTCTGTTTCCTTCATGTCTGCCTTCCAAATCGATTCAGACCTTTTAATAGGTCTTCTGATTCAATTAGGATTCAGAGATTTGGTCGCTGAATCAGACTGAATCTCCTCTGAATCAAATCGGCTGCCAAAGCTTTTCACAGTCCTACTGCTGAGCCAATAACTTCAGCACAGCAGTTTTAAAAATGAGAAGCTTAGGTAGAACAAGGATTTATCTAGTCTATGCTGCACAGCCGCCTAGTCTTGTCTATAAGGCTATTTAGATGCTTCCCCCTTTTCTTATTATAAATAGTTATATAGAAATGTCATAGTATATTACCCTTAAGCCATTTTTATTTCTTTATCTAATTCATTCCAGACCAGGGTTGCAAATATATGTTGCGATACAAAATGTATGTTTATCCTGCTTCCATGCTGCTTCCAGAAGTGCTACTGAGAAGCACACCCACCTCACCACTCACATGCCAAATTTAGAAACAAGGGAATGGAGCTGCTTTAGAGTAGTGCACATGCTCACAACCACTCCATATCTGCAAACTTGGTTAATTTCCACGATTGGGCTTGCATAGAATGTGAGTGAGTGGGACAGGAGCGCTACTTGGTGGTCCTCTGGAGCACAGTATAGGCATGCCTGATACCATTGCTCATCATTTTTTACTATGTATAGTCACTGGGGTGTTTATATTTGATTCTGGCAAACACAATGGAATTCAGTTCAGAATAGATGCATACATTAATTTAGGTAATATTTAACTGAAACCACATACTAAGTATACACAACTAGTTAATAGTTACCACTTTAACACTGAAGGATTTTATTTGGTGATCAATTCCCACACTAACCTGTGGCCCACTGGTAGTCTGTGAGCACTTGCTGGTGGTTTTTAAGGGGGTGACTGGACACAGTACTGGATCTAGAGTGCTTCCGTTTGCTTCTATCTGTTTCTATCTTCATTGCAAAGGAGAGCTTGGAGAGCTCTAAAAGTATCTAAATAGAAAAAGGCAGGCAAGTTGTCTCAGCTAGGATTAGCTACTATGTAAGAATAGCCCTTTTGCTTCTAGGTCCCAGAATTGTCAAATACTTGAAGGGAAGAATGTCCACTGTGAAAAGGGACAAGGTAGCCCAACAGCATGTCTGGAGGAGTAGTGGGGAAAGGAGATTCTGGTTGATGGGCAGTGTGTGTCCTAGTGAGAAAAACCCCCCAAATGAAATGGAAACATACAGAAAAAGAGGGCAAGTTAAAAAAGCAAGTAGAGGACTAGAGGAGGAAAAAGAGATCGGGGGCAGAGACATATATCTAGGGGAGAAAAAGGAGAATGGGGGAGCAGGAGATTTGAATTACCTACACAGGAGATTCTGGTTGATGGGCAGTGTGTGTCCTAGTGAGAAAACCCCCCCCCAAATGAAATGGAAACATACAGAAAAAGAGGGCAAGTTAAAAAAGCAAGTAGAGGACTAGAGGAAAAAGGTGTCGGGGCAGAGACATATATCTAGGGGAGATAAAGGAGAGTAGGGGAGCAGGACAAACAGGCACAGAATATAAAAAGGATGAAGAGACAGCACGCTTGACTTCTTACAAAAAAGAAGTGCTTGTATTATGTTACAGACAATAAAGATACATGAATAAGTCTTTTACATTGTCTATGTTAGTGTTTGCTGTTAGTGCCACAGAGATATTATAAGATTCTGAAAGGAGGATTATGAAAGAGCCTCTGAGGTGAGGTGCATACTCTGAAGAAATGTGGGAACCCTTTCAGTATACAGAAAAAGCTCTGTTATCCGGCATCCCCTGGGAATGGGGGATTCCAGTTAATCAAATATGCCGGTTATGCAAACGTGCACCATCCAGTGCACTCCCTGGCATCAGTGTGCTGGAGGACAGGGAGGGTGGCCCCACATAGGCTGCTTTTCCCTAGGCCGTGGGCCAAAGAAGTGAAGAAGAACTTGGCTCATGGCGGCGAAACCAGAAGTGGGACTTCCGGTTTTGCTTTTGTCACGTCCCCCGGATACCGGTTAGTGGAGTTTTCCAGTTGATGAAGTGCTAGATAACACAGCTTTTGCTTCATTCACTTGAATAGGATAAGTACTCTGAACCATCATGATACTTTCCTTAATTCCAGCACCTCTTTAATTCTGTGAAGTAGGCTGTAGAGACTGTTTGTTCAAGTATGTGATTTAATAAATGACATCTGTGCTATAATATATACCCGATTAGTTCATACATAATTAAATCAAGCACTCTTAGATAAATAAAATAATACTGCACTGCACTAGCCTAAAAGGTGTCTTCACAGTCACCAGGGACTTATTCTTTAAGTTCTTATTCCATTGTAAATGTACAATAGCATTAGGGTCTTTTTACACATTACTTTTAGGCAGCTCCTAGAGCTCTTAACCCCTGGATTGTCCCCACGTTAACACCTTTAAGTGGCTTAAAGTACTTGTTATGTGGCTCGAAGTTACACCACTCCAGGATAGGATTATGTCTGATCTGTACAACCAAACACTGTGTAGGTAATTCAGAGGAGATGGTGCTATGAAAGGGAAAATATTCTAATGATTGAAAAGGAAAAGGCGATTTTGGACTTCTGGCTTGGCTAAATTTGTTTTACTGTATATCTGTGGACAAGCCACATAGGCTTTCTAAGATGCAATTTACTTATCTGCAAGATGGTCATAACACTTGTTAAATCTGTGAGAATTAATATTAATAAGGCCCTTTGACACCTGTCCAAGAAGAATGGTTGCTATCTATAAAGACAAAATAGTGTTATATATGTTTAATGCTGAAAAAATATATATTAGAGGGCAGTAACGTGTACCAGTCATTCTAAAATCATGTTTTCAGATCCAAACTTGCATCCTCCCACTCTCACAATGAATTGCACTAAAGTCTATGGACCAATTTACATGAAAGGATAATGCAAGATTAGAGCTTCCACCAGAACTGTTAGAAGAAATAAGCTTGTACTTGCTGTGAGTGAATTGATAATGGGCTGATTAATCCTATGAGAAGACCTAAGTGAAATATTTAAATCTAAGCCTGAAATGGGAGTTAAGGCATAAAAGTTTTTCTTTTTTCTAATTAAACTAGATGGTGAAGGAAGAATGGGTATATTCACTGCACAACTGTATTAACTTTCTAACAGAAGTATAGAGGATACAGAACAAGTCAGTAAAAGATGTCAGGAAAGCAGAAGTATACTCAAACACTTCTTCCTGTTCCTGGGACTTCAAATGTTCTCACAAGAGGCAGACTATATATTGTGTGATTTTTCCTTTCAGAAACCATGGGGAAGCATTCGGTGATGCAGAGGATGTCATGCAAGCAACTGTTTCATATACAGCAAAGCGAACCAGTAATGTAAGTTTCTATGATTTATAGATAAAAAACCAGACCACATATTGGAGTTGCCTCTAGGCAAGGACAACTCATTCAGTGTTCTCTTAATAGTAATAACTTAGATTTATAGTATGCCTTTCATCCCCAAAGATCCCAAAGCATTTTATGAACTCAACAAACAATCCTTTATGTAGCAGAAATGTTAGACTCATGAAGAAAATGCAACCACTTCTGGGGCAAAAGCAACAGTTGCTTAACAGCAAACACTCAGCAATTTTAAGGTAAGAAGTGAGGAAAGAAAGTATCCTATTGAAATTTCACACGGAATTTAGTTAGGTAAACTATAATTCTATCTAATTACTGGGATTGGAATTAGAGCAGTATACTGCAGCTGATGCACTTCCAAGAGGCACCCCACTGTTATTCTCTGGGTGCCTGTACTTGAGTGTTAAGGCTGCTCCAATGTGCTATAATTACAGAGCATCAGATTAGACTCGATTAATTGAGTCGGCTGGAGCAGGGTAATTACCATGCTCCAGCAGCCTCCTTCATCTCATATATCAGTGTCCCTGCACTTAAAAATGGCAGCAGGAGTACTTGAACTGAAGCTTGTCAAATGAGCTTTAGTTCAAGCGCTCCCACCACCATTTTGAAGCACAGGGAGGCTGATACATGAGACACTGCAGTGTTTTAATTAGAGCAACTCTTAGAGCATCCTATGGCCTACAGGCTAGCTCTAGTCCATGAAGAGATTTTAGCTAGCCCACTGCCTCTGTCATCTGTCACCTCCCATCCAAGGAGCACAGAGCTGTATTAGTGAAAGGTTGTTGGCCTCTGCCATAGATTAATATTAAAGCATGGTTTTGATGGTGTCTTAGGCCCTGATCCAGGAAGCTGTTCTCTGTGGGTGCCTTGTGCCTTCATAGAGCTCCAGTGAAGTCAATGATGCTGAGTGTAGGGCTCTGCCAGGATGGAACAGCTTGCAGAATTTGAACTTGTGAGCAGACATACTGCCATAGTTTGGGGTTTCCTATTAGACCTCCTGTCTAAAAACTGATCAGGTTCATATCTTAGTGGAATCTGATTTACTGTGGTTTGGCGTTTCTTTGACTATGTATAAGCGTGTGCGTGTTTGAAAGGTGTATATGGTATCAGTGTTGTTTATATTACAGTAACACACAAAACAGAATATAGGAAGCCATAAACATGGATCTTAAAAATTCACAGATGAAAAACAGATGAAACAAAAGATATGGTAACAGGATGGACACGCAAACAATTTTGTGTGCTGTTCTGGCATCAAAGTGATGGGTCTGGCTGTTTTTTTAACACATCCCACCTCCCTTCCCTCTTGCTTCAGATGTGTTCTTTTCCTCCATCCTACTTGCCTCCCCCATTTGCTACTTTGAGTTGGTTACTCAATCCCTTTTAACTATAGATTAAGTGCATTAGAGAAAAATGAAAAATAGGCAGTAGAAAGTGTTTGTATTTCTGAAGTTATACTGCATCAAAATCTGATTTGATTTGCATTCTGCTCAAATCGATGAGGTCACACAAAGTATAAAACAGGACATCATTTGATTTATTGTTTGTTCATTGCTAATGCAAGCTATTCATGTATTTGAGCAAGCCATGGTATTTTTAAATTCATTTTTCTTCCCTTCTTCAGAAGGCCTGAGAGGGATACCTCTGGGAATCATTTATTTGAAGACAAGTAAAGAAAGGTTTATTGAGTAGTAAAAATATGGCCTTATTTTGTTGCTGTATTTTCCACTTGTATTTTGAGAGATTAACCTGTACAAGAAAAAAACGCTTTAATGAAACATAACAGTCCTATGCAGTTAAGAACTGTTGTTAAGAATAGAGCCCAAAGAGATCCCTATGCAGTATTTATATGCTGTCTCAATTACCACTGCAAAATAGTTTGATGATTCAGCGATATGAGCTCTAACAATATCTTCAGTAACTTCTTTCTCCATTAAGATCTCTGAAGGAAAAGCCAAATCTACACTGTAGTGTGGACTTGTATTCTCTTTAGGTCACCCAGTTCAACACAATAAGAAAGAATGTACTGTGCTGAGGACAAGAAATGTAGAGGAGCCAGTGAAGCAGAGGTGATCAAAATGCTGATACTTTGTAGCAACCTAAGTTGCCCAATAAGTCTTCCCTTAGTGTGAGATTCTTTATGGTAAATGTGACCAGTTTCCGATTGCATTAAAATGTGTTGGGGAAATATACCTTATTATAACATACACAGTAAGTTCATTCAGAAGTATCGTAGCAAGAAGAGAATGTGCTATTTTAAATTATTCAGTTTACTGTACAGAAAAATGGCATATTTTTTATTGTCTCCAAAGGTGAAAGTCAGTGAGTTAAGGCAAGCAAAGAAACCAAAGCAGAAGCGTGGAAGAATAAGCACACAGCACTGTGCAGGTGAGGTTACAAAGAAAGGTTTTTTGGTTTGTTTTTGTTCTGTTTTTTCTTTACCAATGTCAGAAATGCTCACTCCCTTCTTAAAACATCATCAAGGGAGTAGATAGGAAGCACCACTCACTCAGGAATACACAAAGAACTGCTATTAAGAATATTGTGACAAGTTATATGAAGCACCAAGGGATAGTCCAGACTTTATCAAGAGTGAGGCAATCATTTTCACAGTCATAAAAGTACCTTGGCTGGCAAAGACTGTAAATGTAATAAAAGTGAGGGGGGAGGAAAGGGGGAGTTATGTTGTCTACGGTCATAAAAGAGGATGGTGATTGTATAGTTACCACCCTTCATAAAATCTTTCAAGTTAGGAGAAGGGAAGGAAATTGGGTCAGAAGACTGGTACAAAGCAACCTACATTATGCTAGCTAAAATAAAGGAAACTGGTAGGACTGAAAACAGCAGAATAATCTCATTATTCCAATACATAAGGGGCTTCTACATGCCATTGTAGATCAAGAAGAACAGATGAGATGGGTAGGTGTTTAGAGAGAGAAGACAACCCAGTATCAGATTCTTCTCCAGAAAGTTGTAAAGGAAGAGGCAAGGGAATGCAATCAGCTTTTCTTCTCAATGAGATTCGTTAATTGCCCAAATATATTTGTTTTACATCGAAACCTTTGCAAACTCATATGGTTACAAGCTTCCCTCTGGCCTAAACGGATTTATTTAGGATGAACAGAGGAATGGATTGTTGGAGTATTTATAAAAAACAAGCATATAGGTTTTGAACAGAAAGGGCTTTGCAATAAATCTACTTTCTCCTAATCTTTCCCAGAAAAGTTTTACAGGCTGGTTTTGATGTGCAGATGCCTGACAGATAATCAGAAATATGAAGTTCAATGCATCTTTTTTTATAGGTGTCATCGGCAGTAACTGAAGCAGTCTTTGAATGACTTGTGCCTCATATTCATTCATTCTTGCACCTTTCTGACTGTTTAAGACACCAGGTCTGTAGAAACAGATAAAAAACCAGAGCTGAAAATATATGGCTTTGGAACAGGAGAATTCCTTTAGTTGTTTAGGTTCAGTGATTAACGAGAACTCTGATAGCTCTCTGGAGATGCATAAGAGACCATTAATGACTGGTTCATTCATAAGTGATGAAGTTCTTTCAAGATCAAAGTACTTCAAAAAGTACAATAAATAGAGAGCTTTGAACTTGCCATGAGCTGGACAGTGGTGCAACTTAATTGTCACCTCATGGTGAGATGTCTTAAAGATTAGATTTATCAAGAGAACAGGTGCCAACATATTACATTTTGCAGGGTTTTTTTCAAAGATTGTACTCATGTTTTCTTCTTTTAATGCTTGCCAGCAATGCAATCCAAAGTGGTTGATCTCATGCACATGAATCTCTCCCAGAACCCCATATAAGATAATCAAGCTGCACAAATAAATAAAGTCCAAAAATACAATTCAATTAATAGCTTATGCTGTATATCTACTTTCAAATATTAATCCTAATAACACATTTTAATATTTATTGATGCCTGATCAAAACATGTACAGTAAATGAAAACACAGCTTCATATTTACACAAGTTGTCTTTCGGTAAATACATAAATATAGTAATTGATTCTTTCTAGAAGTATTTACTAAATTATTAGCAAACATGTTGTCCTATAATTAGAGCAGAAGTCTAACAAGGTCTACTCCCAAATCTGTCTGTGACTCATAATGAGAATTTGGACAAGAAACAGGACTGAACCTTCAGAACTGTGAATGTAGCTGCTTATCTGTGTATAACTCAATGTCTCATTGTCCCCTGCTATGAAGCTAGTATAATGCTACTTATTTTTTTCACAAGGAAGTTCCTGTGCTTCAATAACTAATATTTATAAAATGAATAGTTAACTGTGTTAAAGTCAGGCAAAATGCAGGCAGGGTGGCACCTTAAGGCATTTATATACGTGCTCTGGGAGACTGGGAGGGGTGGGGGGGAGATGCTTTAATTAGTGCAGCTTTGAGAGGGGTCCCCAGTCCTCTCCCCACCCCAATGACACAGCTCAGTGTGCTGGATCAGGCCAGCACAAAGGCCTGGGCCATGGACCCAGACTCATGCCATATCAGACTGGCACCCAGGGCTCAAAAGCCCCATCTGGTGTGCAGGGCTGGCAGCAGGCTCAGAAACCAGCTTAGCTCCCTAGCCGCTGCTACTCAAAAACAGGTCACTTGTTATATTCAGGGACAGGTTGTATGTGAGAAAATATTTTTTTTTAAATTGGATGACAGAATATTCACTGTTAAAAAATAACTATTTACTCATGTTACCTTGGGTTTAGCCCAGATGTACTGCAGTTGTGACAAGAGGCACAACTCCCACTAACTTCAGTGTTGTACGGTCAAGATCATGATTGGAAACCTATCAGAAAAGATATTAAAAGCATAGCTGTTTCAGGAGATAGAGATACAAATTCTAGATCACATCTGAAACATGTTTATTTTCTGTAACTTGCACTGAAGTCTAAGTGAATTACAGATGCCCAAAACCTCTTAGGGTTCATCCAAATATTCTGAAAGGTAGATCAGTTGCATATGATTTGATCCTGTATAATGGAAAGAAAAAGGAATTTTGGCAGAAATATTTCTGTAGGATAAAATTTTTGGAAAAAAAATCAATCTGTAGTTAAACTGAGCTAATACTGATGAACAAAATCTTTTTCTTCAAACTGTGGGTTGGGGTGGGGGCATAGATAGATGGAAAAATTATACTGACATCAAAGGATACTGATACAAGTTGTGAGAATGCAGCCTTTACATCTGTATGATCCTGTAATAATACAATTGCAACAAAACGGCTCCAAATGTAATCTGCTTAATTTATGGTCAAAGTTAAGGTGATGTAGCTAACCTGTATTACTCCAGGATCATGAATCTGTTGCCAGACAAAACAACCATGAATATTTGTTTACTATTCCCACCTGATAACGCTTAGGTAGGTGGAAAGTGCTCATTCATAAATATCAGTAGCTCTAAATTACTAACTTCTATTTGGATATATTATTGTGGATTTTTTGATACCTACTCTGTCTTACCCTGTCTGAGATATCTATGCATTATCACAATACATGAGTTAGATATTGACAAAAATGATTCATAATCTGAAAGAACAATTACTGAAATATGATGGGTACCATAAAAACAAGACATCAACCCACCTCCATGTTGGTCTAATTTCATAGATTTCATAGATTTCATAGACATTAGGGCTGAAAGGGACCTCGGAAGATCATCAAGTCCAGCCCTCTGCCCCAGGGGCAGGAAGTCAGCTGGGGTCATAGGATCTCAGCAAGATAAACATCCAATTTTCTCTTGAAGGCGTTCAAAGTAGGTGCTTGAACCACCTCTGATGGCAGGCTATTCCAGACCTTGGGGTCTCGGACAGTAAAGAAATTCTTCCTTATGTCCAGCCTGAAATGGTCTTGCAGAAGTTTATAACCGTTAGACCTTGTTGTCCCTTGGAGGGAACAAACGTTCCCCCAGATCCTGGTGGACACCCCTGATAAACTTATAGGTGGCCATCAGATCACCCCTGAGCCTGCGCTTTTCCAGGATAAAGACCCCCATGACTCTCAGCCTGTCGTCGTAAGGTCTGTTTTCCTGACCTCTGATCATGCAGGTGGCTCTTCTCTGGAATCTCTCAAGTTTCTCTACATCCTTTTTGAATTGTGGAGCCCAAAACTGGACACAGTATTCCAGCTGCGGCCTCACCGAGGCCAAGTGCAATGGGAGAATGCCATCCTAGGATTTGCTTGAGAAGCATATATGGATACAAGCCAGCATTTTGCTCACTTTACTAGCCGCAGCATCACATTGAAGGCTCATATTCATCTTGTGTTCAATCATGACCCCCTAATAAAAGATATCAACTCAATAAAACCAAAAGCCTGCCTATCATATAGCCCCAGACCAATACGGCTGACCACAAAAGAAAACATGTAAGCAAGACACACATTTAATATCTGATTACATTGTGTACACTTATGGACTCAGCTACTACTATATCTATATTACAGAGGGTTTTTTTTGGTAAATCTAGGCTTTTAAATTGATGGTGATAATACCTTACTTTAAGTTGATGATGGAAATACATGCACAACATCTGTGTTCTAGGGTTATGGGAGTACTTTACATAAGCCATAAGTATTATTCCCTCCATTTCACAGGCCGGATTATTTCTGGTGTTTTTTATTATTATTATTCAATGGCTGAGCTTGAATCCCTTAAAGCTGAAGAGGTCTGAGATCAGGTCTCCCATTCCCAGTATAAGCATTCTAACCACAAGGTTATTTTATAGTAGGAGATACAATGACAACAGACACGTTTGAAGGCAAGGACTTAACTGCAGTGGCAGTTATGATTGTTTTATGTGTGTATTATTTGGACTCGGGGTGTGACTAGTGAATTGAGTCCAACTGAAGACTTAGGCCCCTCTGCTAGTTTCTGGATCACCAGGGTACATAGGTGGGAGCAAAACATCTTTATACCCAGATTGGGGCAGTTCTGGGCATGAGCTGCAGCCAGACATCGTCCACACCTAAAGAACTTTGAGACTGAATATGAAGGTGACTAGAATGCTTTCCGAGCTTCCAGGCTTAGGTAGGTGCCAGTGCAAGTGTTTTGAATCATAGTTTTGGACGTGGGCTTCTCCTGTTTTTTCCTCTCTCTTTCTCTCTCTTTGGGGGGGTGGGGACAAGAGACAGAACTGGGCTGAATAGCTTTATGTCAATCATTTGATAAAAGTTTTTTCTTTAATATTATAAGCCCTGTTTGGCAATGGCCTGTAGACCTGTGAGGAGGGAACATTTTGTTAAACTTTTTGTTTGTTTGTCTGTTTATTGGTTTAATGTAGCATTCCCCTTAAGCTCATTATGCTCTGAAAACCCAAACAGTTGTAAGATCTCATCTTTCGAAGGCTTATTATCGGCAATCCCTCACAGTTGAGAATGATTGTCTTAGCTGTGGATCTGAAGGTGTCTGATAAGGCCTACCCAGGATTGACAGACTCTGTTGCAACTCAGGTATATGTTTCCACATGTGGTGGGTGGCTCTAGGTTTTCTTAGTTTGGCCCACAACACACAGTGTCTGCCATTCCTGATTTTCCATCTTCTATTGTTGGCATAATGTTTCAACGTACTGAGATCCTTGCAATAGACTCTCCCTTCATTTGGAGCAGACCTGGGTGATAGTCTCCCATGAGTTGATATTGATGTTCCATGTTTTCAAGTTGGCCTTGAGGACATCCTTGAAGTGTTTTCTCTGCCCTCCTTTTAAACATATGCTTTAACAGCTGGGAGAATAAAAATTGCTTCAATAATATGGAATCAGACATCCAGATGATGTCGCAGGTCCAGCAAAGTTGGTGTTGGATGAGTATCACCTTGTTGCCTGTGGCATTTGCTTCTAAGACATAGCTAATGTTGGTGTTTCTGTCTACCCACTGGATTTGAAGTATCTTCCACAGGCAATACTGATGGTACTTCTCCAGTGACTTAAGGTGTCCCCTGTATGTTGTCTATGTCTCAGCTCCATACAGTCAGGTGGGGATCACAACTGATAAACCATGAGCTTTTTTTCAGATCTAATGTTACAATCTTCAAACACCTGTTTCCTCAGGTGTCCAAAGGCTGCACTTGCACATTTGAGGTGATGTTGAATTTCTTTGTTGATGTCAGCCTTCTGCAAGAGATGGCTTCCAAAGTAGGGGAAATATTCAACATTCTCCAGAGTCTGACTGCGAATCTGAATTACCAGAGCTGGGGACTGCTTATTAAGAGCTTCTTGTTGATGGAGGACCTGAGTCATCTGAATGTTAAGCGAAAGTTCCATTTTCTAGTAAGCCTCAGTAAAAATGTTGACAATCACCCCAAGGTCTGCTTCCAAGACAGCACACACTACAGCCTCATCAATGTACTGAAGCTTGATGATTGAGGTTGGAATGGTCTTGGTTTTGGTTTGGAATTGGCTGAGATTAAACAGCTTACCATCCATTTGGTAATTTAGCTCCACTCCAACTGGAAGGTTATTGGTGGTCAGATTCACAGAAGTTTACGGCTAGAAGGGACCTTGTGAGATCATCGGGTCCAGCCCCCCTGCTCTCATGTATATATTGCATCATGGTCAGGAATATTGAGAAGAGTGTTGGAGAGATGACGCAGCCCTGCTTAACTCCTATCTTAACCTCAAAGGGCTCTGTGATAGATCTATTAGTGAGAGCCATGTAACAGGGAACCCTAGCCCTGTCACCAGAAAGCAGGTCTGCCCCTTTAAGGCCAGAACTTTCTGGGCACGGAGTGCTGGTAAGAAAAGTGTTAAATGCGGAACCTGGCCAGCTAGTTAGTTGACTGGAAGGGGGAGGACTATAAAAACCCTGGGTAGAGTGGCAGTAAGGGGGACAGCAGCCAAAGGGGAAGAAGTGCCTCTGAGAGCTCCACAGAGAAGCTGGGTGAGCGGTCCAAAGGCGGGAACTACGGAAGCTGTGGAGAGACAGCAGTTGCACCACAGCAAGAACTGTAGCTGATGGTAGGGAGCTGAAGCACAAACCCTGCGAATATAAGTTGACCTGCTGCTTTGCTTGATCATATTGGTTGGTGGCAGTTATTATTTTTTCCTTTTTTTTTGATTATTGACTAATACCGGTGGCTTGGGTGAGGCTATTAGGGGATGGAGGAGGCCTCATAGGGGATCCACAGCAATGTAGGGACCTGGCACCAGAGAGGGCGCAGCATTTGGGGTGCACCAACCCAGGCGCCAGTGAGGCGCAGTGTGAGACAGGGCCGCAGAGAGCCCAGGCACAGAGCGAGACAGGGCTGTGGAGAGCCCAAGCGCCAGTGAAGGCGCAGTGCAAAACAGGGCTGCGGAGAGCCCAGGTGCCAGTGAGGTGCAGTGTGAGACAGGGCTGTGGAAAGCCCAAGCGCCAGTGAGGTGTGTGCGAGACAGGGCTACGGAGAGCCCAAACACCAGTGAAGGCACACTGTGAGACAGGGCTGCGGAGAGCCTGAGGAGGACCAGGGGGCCAAATTGTAACGAGGCCCGATACCAGAAAAGGCTAGAGCCTCGGAGTCAAACCCTGTTTGGTGGGTTTTGGACGGGGAGGCCTAGCTAGAGAAAGACAGGGGTCAGGCCAGTGTAGGCAAAAGATCCCAACATACAAAATACAATAGGCAGTCTCCCACTCACAAGAACATCAACCATAATTTCCATCAAGATGTGGCAGGCGAGTAGAGGGAGGGACATAAGAACTCCAAAGAAGACTCCAAGGGGACCCCACGTAAGGTGCGGATTAACAGGTAAGATGGTGCTGGAGAGGGCGACCTGTTACAAGCCACCATTTGCATACTGTTAAGGAGCCGGTGAAGAATAGTGACAAAGTTCAGTGGGCATCCATACCTCAGAAGGAACTTCCATGGTGCTTCTCGGTTAACAGAGTCAAAGTCTTTAGTGAGGTCAAAAAATGCCACGTAAAGAGTTTGTTGTTCCCAGCATTTTTCTTGCAGCTGGTGAGCAGTGACGATCATGTCAGTTATGACTCTTGATGCCCTAAACCCACACTGAGATTCCAGAGGAGCTCTTCAGCAAGTGGAAGGAGACAGGTCAGGAGGATTCTCACAATGATCTTTCCTGTGGTGGACAGCAAGGTAATCCTTCTGTAACTTCTACAGTTGGACTTATCTCCTTTCTTGAAGATTGTCATGATCACGGTATCCATAAGGTCATCTGGTATTTTCTCATCATTCCATATCCTTTAGATGAGGGTACAGAGCTGTGATGTGAGATCCTCTTTCCTCTCTTTGAAGATTTCAGTGGGGATTCCATCAGCTCCAAATGCCTTGTCATTCTTTATCAGTGTGATGGCTTTCCTCACTGACTGCTTCTTATACAAAAGCAGCAAATTATAACAAGTTTCCCAGGTCACTTCAACCTAAAATACATGGCCCAGACCCCTCACAGGGCAAGTTTGCTGCTGATGTTCATATAGTTTCCTGGGTAGCTTATCCCTTTAGATTTAAGACCTTAAGTCTCCATTTTTTTTCCATGAAGGAGTCCCACAGCTTCTCTGCTCAAAGAGAAATTGGATCCTGGTTCAGCATCATTGCTCCTCACTATGAATTCTTTCAGACTGTCCAGGAGATCTTGAAACTGCAGTTAGAAACTGTTTTCTGGGAGCTATTCAACCAGCAGGTGCATTCACCTGCTGTCATTCACCAAATGACACTTTTTAAGAGAAAAAAATTTTAATCAGCAAACCAGAATTTTGTGTTCCAGAGGCTGTTTTTTAGATTGGAAAGGTGAAGCTTACATGCAGGCGCAGTCACCACTCCCTTTCGTGTGCTAAACAGCAGAGTTCTTATCACAGGCTTGGCACTTCAGTTCGTTGTACTGAGCTCTTTTCATGCTGTTTTGACATGTTTTGTTCTCTTTTGCTGCTAGTTATTAAAACTTAATGTCTGGTCCTTGGTCTTCGGTTGCATCTCCAAGGTAACAGCATTCAACATGGTGACAGTTCTTGAGAGTTCATGCTGACCCAGAGGTTCCTATGTGATCAACACCTCTCTCTCATTTCTCTGTCCTAGAGAGGAAACAAACTCCTCTCCTAGTAAGTCAGAATACAAAAAGAAGTTCATAAATTGAGTCCTACTTGCTTTTCATAAATATTGTCTACAACTTCCTCACATTTTTCCATGGTGCATTACAGGTAAGAAAATCCAGAAGTTCTAATTTATTGTGGACATGTGTGAGACAAATTCCACTTTCAGTGACATCACTGTAAGCTTGATGACCTCAATGGGAAATATGGGGGTCTTCTAACAGCCACTTCCTGTCAGGTCAGGCCTCTCTTGGTCTGCTATCTGGTACCATGTAAACCAGTACAGCTTGATCCATGGTCGCATTGTCAGTGACTAATTGGGTGCCCCTACTTGGGCTAGCCTAGGTGAGGAGGTTGCGTGGACACCCAGCAGGACTAAAACCAAGACCTCTCAAAGGGCAGATGAGCTCCCTATGAGCCAGTGGCCATCCACACCTGGAGAGGAGATGGGCACCACCAGGTCACTTGTCTGAAGAATCACCAATGATGGACAGCATCAAAGGTGTTTCAATAGTTGCAGTAGCCGTGGGAGTGACTTGATTTGACTAATGGTCACTAGTGGTGTAAGAGCATGGCCAAGCACCCAGTGCTGCTGCTACAAACAGGAGCAACGGGGTCTTCTAGTTGTCACCACTGCCACTGACACAATTGTGCAGCTATGACAGCAGCTATTTTTTTCTGCCCTTTTCCTAGGAAGTCAGCACCTGGGGTGGCTGCCCTGGTCACCCCACCCAAGTTATACCACTGATGCCCACCTTGTAATTTCAGGAACCTGACTGTGTTGGATATGATCCTTAACAGATAATCTACCATTAAGTCTCATATTCAGTCTTCTCAAAGAAAAAAAAATCAAATTGAATCATAGAAAATGATTGTTGGAGAGAACCACAGGAGGGAATCTGGTCCAATCCCCTGCTTAAAGCAGGGCTATCCCTAACTACAGCATTCCAGCCAGGGCTTTGATGAGCCAGGTCTTAAAAACCTCCAAGAATGGAGATTTTACCACCTCTCTAGGTAACCCATTCCAGTGCTTCACCACCCTCCTAGTGAGAGAGTTTTTCCTAATATCTAATCTAAACTTCCCTTACTGCAACTTGAGACCATTGATCATTGTTCTGTCATCTGCCACCACTGAGAACAATCTAGCTTCATCTTCTTTGGAACCTCCTTTGACAATGTTTGTTTTGTATATAATTTTGTTTTTGATCCCAAATTGGTGATGAATTTAACCCTTGCAGTTGATGAATCACCATGGTTAAAGATCCTGTTTTTGACAGTCAGACTACTTGTGTCTGAATGAGACCTTCTGCAAGGACAAACGTGCTTAATTCTATGCACTGTGAGGGGTGCATTAACTTTAGTGGGTCTACTCCCAGTGCAATGAGTTCAATGTGTACATAAATGTTTACAGGTGTGGAGCTTTAGATTGTAAGATCCTCAGAACAAGAACTAAATAGTACAATATTTTACCAGCCATAGTCAGTTTTCAACAATAAGACTATAAAAGTTGTAATTCATTTATATTTTGAATTAACACTAATATTCAAGACCATTTCTTAAGACCTATTAATGTACATTTTTCAAGGTGCTGAAATAGTCCTTCCACAACTAGACTTGGAATCTTTCCTTTTTATTATTTACAAAAGTTGGAAGATCTAATATAGAACATGAGTCATTCAGAGGGGATGACGTGTGGTGTAGCTGACATGAGAAGGAGGTGGTATATACAGATTTTTCAAATTTCTCAGCATTCAGTGAAAGGAGAGGTTATGGGGTAGGAATGCTCTTTAAGGTGTGAAATATTAAAGGAACAAGACAAACTTTTTATGCTAATTTTACCTAGAAGTTTATACATCATCTGTTAAATACTTAAGTTCATGCAGTAAAGGGGTCTGTGGTATTGATCATATTTGTGTTTTGAGAAACTGAATAACATTAAAGGCAAGTGATAGGATACTGAGGCTTTCACATTTAGTCAAGTGTTCTAACATTGTCCATGTGAGAAATGAGAGCCCATCTACAAAATGCCATCACAATGGTTGGCCATAATTGTCTTCCTGTATGGTAAGTGTCAGCAAACAAGACAGAGACTGACTTAGCATGGGGAAGGATTTGTGTCTTACACCTTAAAGGTCATTTCTTCATGTTCAAAGTAGAGGCATGAAACACTCTGCTTTGTCTCTGCCTGGGTTTTCCTGGTCTCTGGATAAGCTGTGGACTTCAGGAATGTTAAACAAGCACCTTTCAAGATAAATAAATTTAGTTTAAAAATATAATATGACTAGAGGTATTTAGTACAAACATTTGGAATTTTATCAATAGAAAGGAAATAAGTGAAGGAATATATAGAAAAGGTTTTATTTTGTTTTGTTTCATCATTTTATGACTCTCTCCCTTTTACTCAATTCATATCCACTTCTTTCTACACACAGTAACATTTGTACTGCACCTTCACCTTACTGGCTGCATCTAGATGAGCACAGATGTGCAGTATGTGGAACCGCAGACACATCTGCGACACCACACATCACACATGCAGGCATCCCCCGGGCTGCTACAGGCAGCACATGGGGTTTTTTTAGCCCCAGAAGATCCCAGGGTCAAACAAACCAACACCAAAAAATGGAGTGGTGCACGTGGCAGTAGCGGGTGCCACCCAAAACTGGAGCCTGGCCAGATGGAGCCATACTCTGGCTGCAAGCCAGGCTTCCTACCATGGCTGCAGCCGTGGGAGGCCCCAAGAATCCCAGGTAAGGCTGCTGGGGCCAGCACAGTTGCTGGCCCCAGCCACCCCTACCCTACCCAGGGTAACCTGCTGTGCACCAGAGCACACATAGCACAGGCATTTCAGCAGCTCCTACTTGTCCCCAGGGAAACAAATGTCCATGCTCGTCCGGACACACCCACTCAGTCAAACTCCCTATGCACTTAAACCTTATGCAACCTCGCTAAGATAGAAGAATTATGTGAGGCATTAATAAACTTAGAATTTGGACTATCATATTCCAGATGTTACCTTTTTATGACTTATATTAAAGTTATTTGTTTTAACTTTGCCTTTTCTAATGCCTGTATTAGAGTGGAAAATAAATACAGTCCCAGTTTCCCCCAGCACTGCACTGGTGCAACTGTATTTAGTTCAATGAGGTTTTAACACATAACATACTTGTAGTTGCTAAAATTTAAAACATCATTCTGGAATGGCTTATAAGTCTGGTGGGTGAATAAGCTCAGAATAGGGATGGTTGAGTTTGCCGCACAGGTATGTGGGAGTCACCTTCATTACAGGTAGTCACCAGGTGGTCCCACCATCTGGTTCCTATGAGTGAATTGCTGTGATTGTGTAGAACCTTATAAATGTCAATGGGGTTTTATGTGGCTATAAGGATCTGCTTAACGAGGTGAGATTTCAGGATCAGGATCTTAGATTGTACAATTCTCTTAGAAGAAGCTATATACCCTGTTTTGAACAGCTACATTAATAAGTTGTATTATTGACTACTGAAATGGAAAAGATTGTTGTAAATGGAGAAACACAATTCTCTGTTGGGTCTTAAATATTTAGAACTAAATACTTGTTTGATGTTCAGTTGCCCTGAACAGATACATTGATATGTGCATTACTAGGTACTTGTATTATTCCTGGCAGGAGTCCCCCCAGGCAGATTATTTCAGTAAATAGCATAAATAATCTTTAAGGAGTTGTATGGTGCACAGGGGTTATTATCAATTCAAGGGCAGCTGTGCTCTTTACTCTCTGTACACTTTACTCTTTTAAGCAGCTCTTACAAGAGGCTGTGGTGTGGGCTCCTCACAGAGTTGTGCAAAGCCAGTGCTGGGATGGCCATTATCTGCCTACGTACTTACTGCTGGGTATGATTTTTCTGGAAGCTTGCCATGGAAATCACCTATCAGAGTAAGGACCTTGAATAACTTTGGGTATGTACACACATGACACTTTATGACAGTTAAGTCAACTTAACTTTTTAAAGTTGACTTATCTGTCAAAGTATACACACATATGTGGATCAGAGTCTAATTAAATGTGGCACAAGATAATACACCTCTAAGGTGTATTATCTTGAGCCGCATTAGTTAAAACAACTCTAAATCAACTTAAAGTACATGTGTACACTAAGTTGATTTAACTTAAGTTGGCTTAACTTGTTCCAGCGCTCCCATACCCCATGAACCTCTGGGACAATCACTTCCTTATTCCACCACGTGCACTTCCTAGAGCCACATGCCTGCCATGTGCTCAGGCTCTTAAAGGCACACACAGGCATGAAGGCCAGCTGCTGCCAGCCCCAGGTAAGTCAGTCCCTGCCCTGAGTAAATGGCAGCCAGCGGTGAAGGATGAAGGGGGGAACTCAAGGTTTCTGGGGCTGGTAGGGGGGAGACCTTAGGAGGGAGGTGGGGGCAACTCTCAGCTGCTTGTCCCCGTGGCCACCTGATGCCTGTCTAGGGGTAGCCCTGTGAGGCCCACCTGCTACTGATCTCCTGCTCTTTTCCAAGAAGTCCACCACATTGGGTTAGTCTTGTAGGGCTCCAGTGCTACATCCTGCTCTGATGACCCAGCTTCCCATAAAGATCCTTCCAGTCTGACCCACCAGGGCCTGAACCGGAAGTGCAAGGAGATGAATGTGGTCCTCAACATCTGGGCCAAGGATCACATATGATGCCTCCTCATGGAGGGCCTCTAGAACAGGCATGTTTACTAGGGCTGTGCAAGGCTTTGGACTGTGCTTCAGATCCAAAGTAGCATGTCTGGATCAAAGCACTGGCTTTGTTAGGCTTTCTGAAGTGGTTTCGAGCTTCTGAAGCGCTTTGGAAAAGCTTCAGAGCCACTTTGGAGATCTGGCCATATGGTATAATGGGAAATCAATGAAATATCTATAACTTTGTTGTTTTTTGTCTGATTTTGATTAAATTTGCTGTAGTAGTAGCCTCTGCTGAGAGCATGAAGCCTACCACGTGTCAAGAAGATCGATGCAGGGATTCAGGGGGAACTGCAACCCAAATTATTGAAAGTAAAACTCATGTCATGTCTATGTGTTACTGTCAGGTAGTCACCGGGTATAGACATGTACCCCTACATCTGGTTGACATTCACTGGCCCCTTAGGATAGCTGCATCCCTTATGGTTGATCTGGGTGGGGTCTGGTGCCCTTTTTTTTCCCCACTTGCCATGACTTTGATGATTTAGAAGAGGTTTCACAAAAAAGGAGGTGTTGACTACCCATCCCACATGCAGATTAATTGTCAGGGCTGCCCCAGTGCCCGGAATCCCAAAGATGGATGCACGGGAAAAACCCGCATAAGCCAGTCTCTTTACTTTTGTTCACTTTATTTCTTTTGAGTTCACTGGATTCTGATGACTTTCATCCTGCTTATCTTCTGGGCAACGTCAGGGTTGGGTTCCTGCCCTTGGAGTCCGTTACCCTACTTCCAAGGGTCTTCAGTGACCCACTTTCTCCATTCTGAACTGCTCTCAGAGGCTTTGTATCAGAGCCAGGCTGGCTTAATTGACGGCATGCCCCGCTTAATGAGGAGGGGAATCCTAGCTGGGCTGATTAGTTGGGCAAGGCACAGTGCTCCCAGCTTGGGTTTTTTGTCTGCTTCTGATCCAGCCATGGGGATCCCCTGAGTGTCCATTCCCCTTCTCTTTATGAGGGGATGCCTGGCCCTGATTTGGACTCCTTAGCTAACAAGGGGAGTCAGCGATGAGTGCAGGAGAGAGGAGAGAGAAGAAAAAAGAAAAGAGAGAACCCCCCCCCCCGCAGCAAACAGTTCAGGGGTATCCGCTGCCAGTGCCACTTCTGAGGTTTTTCTTGATTAGCTTCCCAGTGCCTTGCCTCTTCCACCCTCCCTTTTACTCTTGTGGTGAGGGTGCCACCGCATATTCGTAGTCCAAACACAGGCTTACCCAGTCTTCCCCGCCTTCATTCCGCTCGTTCTGCTCTTCGGCCTTTTCCTCCTGTTCCTCCATTGTCCTTCTCTCCCATTTCACCGCTCTGCTCCCAGCCTCTGGATATTGCCCCCACCGTGGATTGGCACCAATCCACTTCACCAGGCGAGAGGATAAAGCTGAGCAGGTGCAGATGTGGAGCTCCCGTTGCAGCATGGACATCAGCTCAATACACAGTTGCTAGCTAATGTAGCCAGTTAATTAGTAACAATTAACACCTACAAAACCCCACACTAAGGAGAGGAAAGAATAAATATGGACAATTGACTGCCCCAAGCAGACACAGTCACTTGCACAAGCACCCATGTCACGAGTTTTGCCTGTCAACAGCTAGAGCTAGCTGCAGGGCCCCAGGACTCCCCTGCACCTATCTCCTCAACAGCTGGCAGGCATCGTGGCCACAGCACGGGCTACCATCCTTGCAGCTTTCATCTGCTGCGCCTTAACACGCACAGTGTCACCCATGTCACGAGTTTTGCTTGTCCACAGCTTGAGGGCAGTTCCCCCCAAACCCCTGCACTGATCTCCTAGACAGCTGGCAGGCTTCGTGGCCTCACCAGGGGCCACCATCCCTGCAGTTTTCAGCCCACTGCATCTTAACACACAGGGTCATCTATGTCATCTATGTCACAAGTTTTGCCTGTCAGCAGCTTGAGGTGCAGTTTCCCCCAAACCCCAAACAAGGCTATCATGGGGTGGGGACATGTGCGTCCAGGGGTATGACTGGGCCTGACAACAGGTCCTGACTAAAATGAAGGCCCTTTGGAGTATGAATGCCTGCCTCTGTGATAGCGCCTATAGTTCTGGAACTCTTGTAAGAAAAAGGCCCTTTATCATGAGCGGCTCTGCAACATCTTCAGCCCTGATGCTGCAGTGGAGAGTGAGTTCACCATGGGCACTTCCTTGGGGCAACTGTGTGCACCAGAGCAGGAGGAGCAGGGGCCAGCAAATGATGGGGAACTGGCCAGGAGTGCTGGGGGGGTCCTTCTCCATATCACCCGGGAAGAAGCAACCATCTGACCAGACCATCCACCCCCGAGCATGAGGATGAAACTTGTAAAAAGTCTTTCCCCCCATTTTACATAGTTCCTTCAGATTACATAAATTCTTTTTTATTAAAAATTGGTTCTTTATCTGGGAGGGTAATGTGTTGTGCTTGGAGGGAGAAAAGGTGGGAATAAAGAGTTCCCCCCATAATTATGGGAACAGTGGGGCTGCAGGGGAGGGTTGCAGAAAGAACAAAAATGCATCCACTTAGGGTCATGTCTGTGCCCTTTGCTGCAAGTTGTTGTGCCCTGGTGGTCCACAACAACCTGCAGGACAATGGAGTAGACCTCCTTCCTCTTGGTACTCCTGGCCTCTCTCAGGGGTGCACACCACAAGAATGTGGATCCCATCAAGGGCACCTGCACACTGGGGAAGCCCAGGGCACAGAAGCCAACCTCAGCTGTGGGGATGGGGTTGTCTAGGCAGGTGATCTGGTGGCAAAGGACCTCCCAGATGGCTGTGCAGACATCCCTAGTCACCTCCCCAGTGGTGGCCTTCCATACTACAAAGTGGTGGGCAACAGCACAGAATCTTGGGGGTGACCAGCCTGGTCAGGGTGATGCCCATGTGCTGCTTGAGGGTGAGGGCATGCTGCATGATGGTGTTGTGGCACAGTATGTTTGGAGTCTTCTGCTCGACCACATGATGGAAGGTGGCTTGGGACAGGTGGAAGATCTCCCTCCACAGCTGGCTGTCCCAGGTGCTGCAGGTGGTGTGGTGCCACCATTCTGTGCTGGCTGGGTGGGCACAGAGGTGATGGAGCACAGTAATGAGGGCCAGCTATACTATAGCATGCCCCCTTCAATGAGCTTCATCAGGGCCTCATACTCCTGGCAAAGATGCTGGGCATCATGCTCCTTATCATCTATGGTCACAAGAAGTAGGACCCAGAGAGGGCTCTAGGTGTTGTCCCCCAGGTCCAGGCTCTGGAATAAGCCCTGGAACTGGCATTGGAACCAACTCTTGGTCTTCCTGTGCACGTGGCCCCTCTGTCAGTCTTGGAGGCAATGCAGATCATTCAGGCACCTGCAAGACTCAGCATAGCATTCCAGGAAGGCCTGTAGGATGGCTGAGGCAGCCTGATGATTGGGTCTGGGGGAGCGAGCAGCAGCCACCAAGTGATCCCAGAGTGCTGGGCAGGCAAGAAGGGATGTCAGAGAGGCCACACAGAGGGTTCTGCAGAGCAGAGACATCTCTATAGCAGGCAAGAAAGGTGCTGCATTAACAGAGAGGTTCAGGCTGACAGCAGACTCTTGACTTCTGCAGCTGGCTCCAGCTGGCCTGAGATCTGCCTTTTAAGAGGCTGGGGGAGGAGGGATTGGGCTTCCTTGATTGACAGAGTCAGGTCTGGGGTGGTCTGGCATCCCTGGCCACAGCCTACAGTGACCCCAGCTGGTGACTACTGTAGGGGAGGGCTCAGAAGATGACTGCCACCATGCCAAGGTGCTGCATATGTGTACGCTAACTTAAATTGATTTAGTTAAGTCAAATTAGTTAAGTTGTCTTATTATAAGTTGGCTTAGATATGTGTGTATGCTACTCTTTGAGTGCAGACAGAAGTGACAATTTTCTCCTGATCTGGCCACAGAAAGCAGTCCAGTCTATAGCCATGACTATAAGTGCACAGCTGTAGACAGCTTCACAAATGGAGGATGGGGTGAAAATCTGTCATGAGTGTTCAAATGAAGAAGTTTCAAAACAAAGTATCTTCTGTTACTTGTGTCTGTGCTGTCACTGTTTTCAGAATTGGAGGGGGGAAAGGGAGAGGAGGAAATGGGGTCTGGGGTTTTTTCAGACCCTGCTGGAGGGTGTGGCTGGTGTATTGGAGCCTGCTAAAGTGCAGGGGCTCCAATTCAACCACCCCACTCTCCAGGGTCAGCTGGGGAACCCTGAAAACAAGCTCCCTCTGCTTTCTTTCCCCCCTCCCATTCTGAAAACTGATTGGGCTCACAGGAAGGAGGGGTCATTGTTAGGGGAAATGAGCTGCAGGCTCCCAGCCAACAGCTAGATTTCCCTCCCCACTAGAACCAACAGTGAACTTGTGTTTGGTCCAGGGGATGGTTGTAACTCAGAATGCTTCCTACAAAGGGTTCTCAATTTCAGCAAGGAGCTGCACTTCTGCCTGTGCCCTTTAGTATCAAATTATTTGTAAAATGTAAAGGACCCAATGGATCAAAAGGTAGAAATGCTGTCCAGAATTGCAGCTTGTAGCCCTTAACATAAGGAGGAAGTTCCCTCATGTAAGAGGAGAGAGGATTTTTTTTTTCTTAATTGAAATTATGACTTCTGCCTCACATCTAACAGTTGTATTTCCTTTACCCACAGTGGGTCTAATTATTTAGTATTTTCTCCATCTATAACTGGGTTTAGTTTTCATGGCTTCTAAAAAAGAAGAAGTATTCATGTGAACTGGTCAGGTGAGCTGCAGCTACTAAATTGAAAATGTATGCATGTATATACTATTACATATTTTTAAAGTGGCTCTGTACAGTGCTTGATTTTTGTTTGGTCCCTTGGTCAGATACAAGACCCTGCCCATTTTCCTTACCAAAATCCAGTCAAGGTTTATCTTCCCCAGGTAGATATAATAATCTATAATAAATTGGATTTATAAACAAGTAGCTCTATCCATATGGTCACCCAGCTGCTTTTGAAAAATCCCTAGGGAGACACCAATTAGTGATTGCACAAACATAAATTAAGGAGTAGTTGCAAAGGTGGTGTTCTCTGAATAGCTTACAAATTATGCTAAAACTAGTTACAGCAATTTATAAAGTGCCTTTCATTTTGATCAGTGCTGTTAGCACTTTACAAAGCTAGGTTACTGTAAACATAATTAAGTGAGGGTATGCAATTTACAATAGAATAAAAAAAAGATGGATGTTATGTATAGACAAGTAATAGGTACAAAGATCTAGGATGAGAGCCAGTAAACAGTAAAATGCCTGAAACTATTTTTTTAATGAGGATGGGGTGAAAGACAGTGTCGAAGGCCTTCCAAAAGTCTAGAAAGACTACGTCCACTGCAACACATGCATCTAAGGATTTTGGGACCTGGTCGTAGAAGGCCACCGGGTTGGTCTGACAGGACCTGCCTCTAATGAACCCATGTTGATTGCCCCTAAACATAATCTCCCCTGCTGATCCCTCGCAGATGTGTTCCTGGATAATTTTCTCAAAGAGCTTCCCCAGGACTGAGGTAAGACTAATGGTCCTATAGTTTCCTGGGTCCTTTTTCCTTCCCTTTTTGAAAATGGGGGCCATATTGGCCCTTTTCCAGTCCTCCGGCACCTCGCCAGAGCACGAGTGCTCATAAAGCTGTGCCACAGGTCCCACAATGACCTCTGCCAATTCTCTCAGCACTCTGGGGTGGAGATCATCAGAACCTGCTAATTTGAACACGTCTGCTCCCTCCAGAAGTTCCCTGACTAGGTCCTCACAGACCCTGGGCCTGGGTGTGTCTCCCCTGGGTCCATCCAGAATCCCAGTGGAGGGGATGTCCCAGTCTCTGCTCAGAAAAATAGAAGCAAAGAATCTGTTAAAGAAATTAGCTTTGTCATCTGGTGCTACCACCAGATTTCCTAGTGTGTCCTGCAGAGGCCTCACGTTACCTGGAGCCTTCTTTTTACCCCCTATGTATTTAAAAAAGGACTTCATGTTATCTTTGATCCGGGTCGCTAGTGCCAGTTCCATCTCTGCCTTAGCCTTCCTAACAGCCCCCATACAGTCTCGAGCAATGGAAGTATAATCCTCCTTGGTGATGGCTCCTTCCTTCCACTGGGTGTACACCTCCTTTTTGGCTTTGAGGCATTTGTGGATGCTTTTGGTGAGCCATGGGGGCTTTTGAGCACTCTTGCCCCCTTTGATCTTATGGGCATTGTCACGCTTTGGGCTTGGAGGATTGTCACGCTTTGGGCTTAAGGAACGACCACTCTTCTTGGATTTCCAACTCCCCTCCCATCCGGGACCTCAGAGCCTCCCTGACTAGTCTCCTTACCTCATTGAAATCCATCCTTCTGAAGTCCAGGGCTGCTGCCTTGCTGCAGGCTGTGTCCGTCTGTCCTCAAACATCCAGCCATGTGCCGCTCTGGCCCAGATGTTCGCTGGTATTCGCCTGTCCGTCCCAGATGTTCTGTCGAGTAGGTGTTTCCCTCCGGTGTAGTTTTCCCCAATCTCACCTGCCATGCCTTTGAATCTTACTTCAGTGGGGGACCGACCACTGGGAGTCTCTTGACGGCAGGACGTCTGTCTGGTGGTCTTCTACGAGGCTCCACCTCACCTCTACCTCGCCCTTACACCCTGCCTTGTA
>NW_017728992.1:195759282-195804780 GCF_001723915.1 Gavialis gangeticus | reverse complement strand
GCCCTTACACCCTGCCTTGACAGGTCACAGATGTCCTCCTGGCCAAACCCCCGACTGTTGAGTCCCCAAGTGCACTCGCCGGGATGGTCCTTTCTGCCTATGGGTGAACAACCCATAATATCCTACCCGCACCTCGCAACCGTCTATTTTTCCATGAGGCTGGCAACCACCTTGAGGCTTAAACAACAATAAGGCTCCACAAGCCCTTCCCCTCAACCCCTCTAACAGTGGGAAACATAAAATACAAAAAAAAAATCACTGAGACACTTTGAGAGGCCTGCTGCCCCTTTATCCCCGGCTCCTCTGGCCTAATCACCAATACCCGCCCTCAGATACTAGAGATCCGTATTAGGCCCTATATGACTCAGGGGTAGCCTGCGGGCTACTCCATACTTCTTTTCCCTTGTTGCCCAGCTTCTGGGTTTGCTGGATCTGGTGTAGTCCTTCAGCAGACACCTGTCCCCATGTCACCTGTTGGATCGGCTCTATACCACTGGGGCCTGTGTTTTGCAGACCCTCACGCCACCCATCTCCCACCTGGTGCGCCTCCTCGGCTCTTCCGGAGCCCTCAACAGTCCCACCTGGTCTGGTGTCTTGATGTGTGCTGGTCTCTCCAGCTCCTCGGCTGTGGCCCCTGGCGTAGGGATCTTCCTGTTCCGCTCTGCCCTTTTGTCCGGGTTCCCAGTCGTGGGAAGCCACCTCCGGCTCCTGGCTCCTTTCGTTGCCGCCAGCAGTGTCTGTTCCACAGCATGCTCTACTGTGTCCTCTCCTGCTGGGAGAAGTAGCTTCCATCCCCTTTTTCCCCTGTAGGAGCTCGGGGAGAACCTCCCCTGCTGGTGCTCCTGCTGGCCTCAATCTGCTGCCCTCTTCCTTTCCGGCGGCCCGTTTTATTTCCTCTGGCCGGCTCTTGTGGCTGGCATCATCAGCCAGCTGCAACTGTATAAAGGCGCGAGCTGCGCGGGTCCCGCCTCCAGCTCTGGCTTCGCCGCGGATCCTGCTGCAGGTAAGAATTTCCCATTTTCTTTTGTTTTACTTTCATTTTCCTTCAAGGGTTCCTGACCCCAGGGCTTCCCCCTGGCCTTTTGGGGTCTTTCCTTCTGTTCCTCCCCATGACACAGGCCTTTGTCACCCTGCACTGGATGGTGAATTCCAGTAGGTGATGATCGCTGTCTCTCAGGTGGTCGAGCACCCGCAGTCCCCTCACCTAGTCATCGCCTGTGGCCAGGACCAGGTCCAACAAGGCATTTCCCCTGGTGGGACTGTGCACCTCCTGGGTTAGATGGAGGTCCTGTAACTTTACTAGGAACCAACATGAGTGGTCAGACTTGGCTATCTGCTCTTCCCAGCAGATGTCCAGATAGTTTAGGTCACCCATGATAACCACATCCCTTGACTTAACTGCCTCTGCAAGCTGACCTGAGAATTCCCAGTCCAGCTCTTCCCCCTGATTAGGTGGCCTGTAGTAGACCCCCACTGTTAGGTCCCTTTCCCCCTGACCCCCTTGTATTCTGTCCCAGAGCACCTCAGTCTGCCTTACCTCAGACCCAGCCTGCCTTACCTCAGACCCAGTGCTGTTTGCTGAGGATGTGTATTGCTCACCCCCACCTTTCCTCTCCACCGCACCCACTCATCCCTGGGTGCCACTCACCACCTGCCCAAGGCCCCATCCCATGCACCTGGCCAAGCATGCCTTTCCTATGTAGGTCCCAGGCCAGTCTCCATGGACACCCTGCCCACTTACTCCACCGGCACCCGCACAGTGGACTACTAATCTACCACTAAAGGAGTTTTAGTTATCTGTTGTGGGGCAGGGGCAATGGGATGCTTACCCAGTCCAGAGCAGGGGCAGAGGGGTGGTCCTGACCCAGCCTCACCAAAACTCCCTAAGTGGCCCTCCAGCCCAAATAATTGCCCGCTCCTGCTCTAAACTTGTGGTTTGTATGATAAAGTGAGCACCACCACCATCTTCTTTTCCCCTTTGTAAAGAAAACTAAGCTGTGATAAGTTCGCCGAAGAATGATTGTGAACAAGAGTTCAGAACTGTGGGTCCCAAACTGATGAAGACATACAAGTCCCAGAGGGCAGGCATTTCAGAAATACTGGTACCCCTCTCCTCAGACATTTCTTGTTGGGAACTCTATGTGGGTGCACGTTAGACATGCTGACTCTAGAAATCTTCCTGCTCAGCATGCTGTCTATTTTCAGAGCTGGCCTTAGGGAAAATGGCACACTGGGTGAACTTGTATTTTGGTGCCCCCCTGGCATGCCCCACTTCTGCAGTCAGTGGCATGACTGCTTGGCAGAGGCAGGTGGGCAGGGGTGTGGGGCACAGCCAGCAGGGAGGCATGGTGCTGCAGCTCACACTGCCCAGCCCAGCTCCTCCTGAGCAGCAGCTGAAAGTGGGGGGAAGGGGGTGCTGCTGTAAGCAGGGGCAGCTTACCTGTGCGTGTGCATATGGCACCCCACTGAATATGGCATATTGGGCAAATGCCCACTTCACCCATCCCTAAGGCTGGCTCTGCTATTTTGTATCCCCTTTGAAACACCTTGTTCTCTCCATGTATTGCATAGGGAGCAGAAGCATCTAACCTAGGCTTTTGGATTAAATTTCCAGCACTAGATATCTAAAAATCAGGCATCATAACACCTGTTTTTTAGGCTTATAAATACTTTATTGGATTGGGCCTGACAATTAAGACAATGGATCCCTTTGGTGAGGAAATACCAATGTTTTCTTCAACAACAAAGAGGAAACAACAATGGCTTCTTTTCATTGAGACTTTTAGGTGCTCTTTGAATGTGGTTAGGGCAAATTAACCAACTGAAAGACTCAGCTGAGTATTTTGGAACATAAAATGATTAATCCTGCAAGACCTAAAATAATTTTCTATGTATGTGCTGTTTTACTTGGTAGTTACACAGGGTATTTTTTCATAGGTCAGGCCAAGTATAATGTAAAATTGGTGCAGGAAAATGTAGAGTTGCTATATGAATAAGTTAAATTTGTACCAAAACTAAATGGAATTTGACATTATTTAAATTTTCAGCACTATAAAATAAATGAATAATGTGTACCTTCATAGCAGTGTGGTGCCTCAGTCACCCCTGGCAAGTGGCTTAAGAATGAAAAACTCAATTTTTGACCAAAGTTTCTATATGTTAGAATCTCTAGGTGCAATCAGCTTATTTATTCCAGTTGTTTGCATTTTAAATAGAGAAGATACAGTAAAATGTATTTTTTTCTCAACAGTTATTATAAAAGCTAATAATATCTGATTCCATATTTATTGTGTTTCTGTGGCTTCAAGTCAAAAGTGCTCAGTTACCTATAAAAAGATGTTTCTTTGTTTTTTTCCCCTTTAACAGACAGTCTTATAAGTTCAGCTTGGATTCTGACAATCAAGTTTCCTTTTTCCTGCTTATGTTTCATGGCTACTAATAAAGGTTCTGCAAGACAAGTTATCCCCTCTGTGACACCTGTGCAACTAGATTGTCTTCTGCTTAGCCTCTTAATTACAGCTGGGCAAGCTGTGTTTTGTTGATAATGGGGTTTTATTGATGTCAATGAGCATAATTTGAAGATAATAGGGATGCACAGGTGGGGCATAATCTGAAGTGCAATTGCACAGATAGAAATGACACCAGTTCTTGCCTTACTGAACCTTTATTACTGCTCGTGATGCAGAAAAGGGAAAGAACACATCCTGACTGAGAGTTTGAGTTTGCAAGGCTGGCAGTTCAGGGGAAAAACATTTAAATGGAGCACATTTGGTATGGAAATTGTTGATATGAAATACACCTGAAACCCCATGATGCCATCTGCACAGTCACTTTTCAGAACAGAATCATACTATAAACAGCTATCAGAAAAAAACTTAGGGGACAAGCATTATCCATAGCTAGAACAGGTATAATGAGGCACTGAACAAAATAATCTGTGCTTTCAGTGTCAAAGTGGATGAAGGAGATGAATGCATGTCTCTTGCTAGAACAGATTATCAACTCAGAGTGCACCTAGAGAGATTTAAATTGTTACAGTACCCATATTTCATAGTGCAGCTTGCATGAGTTCCTTCCTAAATGCGCAATTGTTTGTTATAGCGTGGGATTTTTTTTGTAGCTTTTAATTCTATTTGTTTAAGCATGACTAATTTATTTTTGCATACAATGGCTTTGTTTGTTGTGTTTAAGAAATTATATACTCATATGAGCTTGGGTATTGGTTGGGCACCATGCATTCAAAGGCAGAGAAATTTGACTCTCAAAGGCATGCGTAATTCCAGATCTTTTGCAGAATCCTCCAAACTCTGAGCTTACTTTTGGGTCCATAAGAACTAATTTAGGAGGAATTAACAGCAATACCTCCCTGCCAGCAGCATACATCTTCTTCTCTGAGGTATGTGGTCAGAGCCTTAACCCCCTGGCCTCCATTCCATGTCCCCTTTTATTTGAGTGCCCAGAAGTCACCCACCCTTAGTTGCACTACTGGGAATACCTACAAGAAAAGATAACGGCTTTCTGGGCCAGTTCCACTCCACTCCCCCAATTTTGTGATGGATTTGGGGGTAATTCAGAATTGTGAAGTAGAAGAAAACCTCATGCATCTTGACTTTTCTCCACTTGCAAGTTCTGAAAGCAGAGCTGGTACAGGTTTCAGAGGGTGATGAAGCTCTCTAGTTTAGTAGATTTGAATGCACTTTACAAAGTAGGCTGCATCATTATCCTCATTGTATAGTTATGAAGAATGAGCCACAGAGAGGAGTAGTGACTTACACAAGGTCACCCATCACACAGGCAGGTGTGAGAGCTAGGAATAGAGCCCAGGTCTCTAGCTCCAGTCCAGTAGAGTATGGGTGTCTCCCATTTCCACTCTGCACAGAGTATGTGTGCTGAATACTCTGCACTGGCTTCCAAATGATTCTTCAGAGGAAATGTAAGATGTTGACTTGAACTGTTAAATCTATAAATGATCTGGGGAGGAGTAGGGACAAAGGCCTCTATGGGGATGGGGATTTTTTAGGCTGTTCAATATATATTTTGGGAAAAGTTTGTGCTTTTAAAGTTGTGACATGTTCCTACACCACATGATATGGGCAGCATACAAACACAAGTAACCAGAAGTCTGCATTTTCTTATTAATGAAGTAATTGTTTAAAACTTTAATTCAGATCATTCAAAAGCTACTGTTATCACCTTTCTTGCAGACTGTCATATTGGAAACTTCCTGCTATTGCATTATCCAGGGTGACATTGATTCATTTGAGAAGACAGATTTGTTCAATAGAATAACACTTAAAATACTATATATATGTGAAGTATACAGCGAGTCATATTCACAGCTGGTGTAAATTGGCACAGCTGGCTTGAAATGAGTGTAACTAGAGCAACACACAAGCTGCAGATGTGGCCATTACATGCCATGCTGTATAAATATATGCAGGAGGCTCAAATCCTATTTGACCTGTGCAGCTGTATACAAACACTTAGTAAAGGAGGTTAACACGAGCCTTATTTTAAGCATATTCTATTGATTTCCAAGGTACTACTCATGTCCTTCAGGTTAGGCCTAGAATTAAGTATCCTGCTGAATCAGGAGCATAAAATAAGGAAAACATTAAAAATGATATAGTCTTAAGTACTGAAATGTACTGTATCCAATTGCTCCTTCTTTCACAAACACAATAAAAAGAGCTGAAAAGTACAACTTTCCTGTGGAGCCCACAGTGAAGGATTTGCAGTGTCTGCAAATTTGTCCAGAATTTGCATTGCAGTGTGGTACCTTTACTTTTCAGTTGCCACCCCTGTAACAGAAACCTGTGCTTTGTTGCTTGACCTCCTGTCCTTTCCCTCACAAATTGTTCTAAAAAAGGCCTACTGTTCAAAAGATTGTCAGGAACTGCAGTTTCAATTTTCAGCTTGCATCTGTAAGCCTTTTTGTTACATTTGCAGTCCTCCATTCTTACTTATGCTTTTTAGGTTGTGTAACAGATACCTAATCCCAATCATCACAACAAAACTCTCACAAAATCAGGTTTTCTTTTTTTAAACTGCCATTATGTTTAAATTATATTTGTATTGATTCATGTTTAAAATAGAACATAAAACATACTAGACAGAATTTACTGGGTGATTTACTGGGGATAAAATTCTGGCCCATGGCAATGGAGTGCTATACTTCTGGTGCATGAACACTGTTTAATTGCCCAACACTGGCAAGCACATATGGATAACTGGAAATAAGCATGAAAAAATATAATAGCAACAGCATAGATGCATATATGGCAGAAATAAATATATTGGACCAAATCTTGGGGCCCTAGTCATTTTACAGGTGATTATGCAGTTAAGCAATAGGTCTGAAAAAGATTACCAGATATTTTTTTTTGTGCATGCAATTTAATCAATATCATTTATTTCCTTTTCTCTCTCCTTAAATTCATCAGTAGCTGCCTGAATAGAGGTTCCTATTTCACAATAGAGTTGTTATGCTTGAACAGTTATAGCATTTTAAATTCACAGCCTGCCTTATTCCAGAGTAGCTTCTCCATGTAGTCACGTTTTCATGGTACTGCTGCCTGTATGATGATTCAGGTGCAGAACAGCCCAACATTCTTCATATTTTGAAAGATCTTCTGCTTTTGGATGGTAACTTACTTTTTACCACAGCCAAAGACCAGAAGTAAGTTTAAGTCATGGGGTGTTGATTGTAGCTGTGTTGGTCTAAGGCCATAGGTAATCAAGGTTCTTTGGGTGGATGTGATATATTTTATTGGACCAACTAAATAGTTGGAAAAAATGTTCTTTGCAAGCTTTTGGGCACAAACACCTTTCCTCAGGCATAGGGAGACTGCTGGTGTTGTGTGTTCTCCAAAGACAAGGTCTAAGTTAATCAGTCTTTGGCATCTGGCTATCTCTTTACCTTGACACATTGGTTGTTTAAAGCTTAGAGAACACACAACACCAACAGAGTCTCCCTATGCCTGAAGAAGGGGTGTTTGTGCCCAAAAGGTTGCAAAGAATATTTTTCCAACTATTTAGCTGATCTAATAAAAGATATCACATCTACCCAGAGAACCTTGCAAGTCTAAGTCATGATATTATAACTGCCAGTACTGGGAGGAATTACTAATATACAGTTAGAAAGCTAAAGTCCCCAACTTTTCTGTTTTGTAGAGTGGTTTGTTGTGGCCCTGATGATACACTGACTCTGAAAATCACACCACTCTCACATAGGCAGTTTTTGCTCACTTGGAAGAGCATTCATTCTAGAAACATGCACAGGACAAAGCCTCAAACAACTAATGTGTCAAGATAAGGAGATAGCAGGATGTCAGTAGGTATATGGACGCTCAGTATACATGCACTCTGTATGGGTGATAGAGAGAAACAGAACAACTACCTGTATGCAGGTGACAAAAAAACAACATTTATAGAGCTAGGTAAGTGTCATTTAGGCATGTACTGGACAACAGATTTTCCACTTCAAGATTCTTAAGTTTGGAAAAGAAATGACTGGGGAAGGGATATGAGAAAGAGTCTATGAAATCATGAACAGAGTGATAAAATGAATAGGTAACTATTACCAGTCTTTATTGTATTTCATGAAATAAGAATTAGGGAGCACGTAATGGAATTAGCAAGCAGCAGGTTCAAACAAATAGAAGGATGTACATGTGGAACTCATTGTTACAAGACATGAGGGAAGACAATAGTATAACTTCCCACAGCTCAATAAACATCAAATGGGACAGCCTTGTTGTCGCTGCAAAAGATGCTTAGCTTGTCAACACATCTCCACAATCAACACCCCCACAATGTACCCACCAGAATCCATGGATCCTACATATGCCTTTCCTAAAATGTGATTTATCTGATCCAGTGCAACAGATGCCCTCAAGGAAACTATTTTGGTTGAACTAAACAGCAACTACACACAAAAATAAACTCTCTTAGAAAAAATATAAAGGACAGAGACAGAGTTGCTGGTTTTAGCTGTGTTGGTCTAAGGACATAGGCAGGCAAAGTTCTTAGGATAGATGTGATATCTTTCATTACACCAACTAAATTGTTTGAAAAATGTTTTTTGCAAGCTTTCAGGCACAAACACCCTTCTTCATGCATAGGGAGACTGTGCTGGTGTTATCAGATGCACACGTATGTCAGCAGGAGCATATTTTTCATAGAACAGCCACTCCCTTTCTGCCCTTAACTATCCTCATTCTCAAGGGAAGTCTACCAAACACCTTTAAAAGGTGAGTTTGGGAACAAAAAATGATAAAGTGCCTGGAGTCTAGAAACCAAGGACTGAACACCAATATTGATTATATGACACACTGTAATCTGATTCCTGAAATTCTTCATACACATTACAGGTGATAATGACCCCCCTCCTTTTTGATAGGTCTTGATCTAGTAATCAAGCTTCTTTGCTTTTCATTCCCTGGGAATGTCTCCCCTCTCCAATTTCATAGCTCTACCCACTGTTCTTAACAATCATTGTGCTTGCTCCTGAGGCCTGATGAACACTTTGCATTCAAAAGCTTATCTAACTTTATCCCAACCATGCAGTTGGTCCAATAAAATATATCACCCCCCAAACTCCTTGCATCTTGTTTAATTTTCAAGGCCATTTTCCCTACTGACATTCAAGGGATGGCAGGAGTTTCACTATTAAATATGGAAGTGAACATTGCTATAATTTTCTACATGTCCCCCCCACAGTTACAGCAAATTTGTGTCATTTCTCAATTCAAAGATTTATGTGAATAGCCACATTTTAAGCTAAAGGCTACAGCTCCCTGCTAAACAAATTGTTCCTGTTGCTGACAATAGTAGCTGCTTGTTAATGCATGTAAGAATAAAATTGGTATTAAGATTACAAGATTTATAGGCCTGAGAAGATGCCTTTTTCATCTACTAGAACATGTATGTGTATCAGAACACCTCCATTCATTCACAAGCCTGCAATAAGATCAGTCAGCATGATCAGGCTACACTTAACCACAAGAAATGCAGGTTAAAAAACTTTCAACTGTTTTTCATCAGAAAAAGCTGTTTCAAGTAAACTTAAGATTGTCATGAAACTGCATCAATTTCAAAGAGAACTTCCCCAGGGAAAATTTTTGAAGACGTTCATTGTTTCCCTCTTTGGAAAGCTTTCATTTCAGAGCATTTTGAAAATTAAGTTTGTAATATTTGTCTTAAATTTTGTTTCCTTTCTCGTTCCCTTATTTATTATTTTTACATTATTTCAGGACCTATCAGTAGAAGTAATAGTACGGACTATTGTATTAAGGCTGAACGTCACAATAATATAATAGTCAAATTATTCGGGGCAGAGATGGTGTGGGTGCTGCAGTGTATGTTTGGCAGCCCAGAGGTTGCAAGTCTGAGGCCAAGTGCTTTTGGCTTGGCTCTTTCAGGTTCAAATGAATCTGAGTTCTGCTAAATACCTTGTCACAAAGGCACAAGACAGGAAAGAAAAGTCAAATTATCTATTTCTATTTTAATTGGTGTTTTAAAATCATTAAGGGCTGATAGTACTGACTGAAATATCTTGTTTTGCAGGTCAAGGTTTCTCTTATTTGTGGTGTTATGAAAAAGTCTGTCACTTGGATAAGTTCTCATTTCCTCCAACTCAAAATGAAAATAAATGTCAAAATGTTGAAGTTTCCCACAAAACAGAAATTCTGAGCTTTAAGTCACTGCAGTTACAAATTCCAACCAAGAATACTGTATTATTTCCATCTAGTGGAGAGGGGACACATGAACTAGGCATACTAAAGAGAATATAGCGAAGGCCAGTCATTTTCTCATATAAGTCTCTGTAATTAGAGTTGACACCTTTTGGAAAAGAAATATGTCTCCTGGATAGAAGTAATTCTTGTATTCAAAAGGAAAGAAAGAGTTACCAAAATAAGACATCTGTCCATTTCATCTTGTTGGCAAGTGCTCCCAGAAATGATTGATAGCTCATGTTCAGCATTAACATTAGGATCTGCCCGTGCTCTAAATTCGTCTACAGTCCATACATCCAGATTAAATTTTCAGGACCATTTCTGCAGTCAGTGAAGTAATATGAGGCTCAGTGCACTGACAGGAATAGCAAAATCACTTCTCGAAACTAAATTTGCTTAACTAAATTAAATGTATTGCACCACTAAGGAGACCAAGTTGACATCCACGGCAAAATAGAAAGAGGTAAAAAAATAATCTAATCTTGGATGTCTTGAGGAATGACAGGATTTAAAGAAACAGAACAGAGCAGAAAGCCTTTGCAATATTCTGTGCAATGACTTTGTACAATCCCTGGCTATAACATGCTCTGGATTTCCTTTTGCGAGGGGAGTGGGTAGGGATAACACTGAGAAGGATCAGTACTTGATGGAAATAGAAAACAGCTTTTAAATGTTTAACTGTGCAGGAGAAGGGAGAAAGTGCACTTCAGTTTTTCTTGTCTAATAAGCCTGAGAAACACAGAATGACTGAAAAACACATGGGAGAAGTGTTCAATAATTACATATGACTACGGATTCCTTAGTAATTATTTTTAAGGGTGAGATTCTTCTGTTACATGGGTTAGAATATAGATTAAATCCATTAAAAATGATTTGTGTTACTTCAGTCTTGTACCAGTATAATTTTGCCTCCAAAATACCAGTGACCCCAGTATGTCACTATATTGTTTGATCTCATAATAATGCTATAATTTACCTAAGAGAAAAAATGTTCCTCATGTCTATCTTGACCTGGTTTGAACCTCCAGGAATTCCTAGGGGAGAGTAGTTCTAAAAGGTCATCACACATTATCTCTGCAGCTTTTCTCTGATTTGGGAGGGGTCTGTCTCTCCCCATGGCAAGAGAAAAGGTTTCTGTCCTCTGTAGATCCCAAAGCCCCAGCAGTTCTGATGAGTAAGATCAGCATCCAGTTTCGGGCCCCCCCACTACAGAAAGGTTGTGGACAAATTGGAGAGAGTCCAGTGGAGGGCAACGAAAATGGTTAGGAGAGTTGGGGAACATGAGATCTAAGGAGAGTCTGAGGGAACTGGGCTTATTTAGTCTGGAGAAGAGAAGAGAGGGAGGACTCAATAGCAGCCTTTAAGTACCCAAAGGGAGGCTCCAAAGGCGACGGAGCTGGACTGTTCTCAGTGGTGGCAGATGACAGAACAAGGAACAATGGTCTCAAGTTGTAGCAAGGGAAATTTAGGTTAGATATTAGGAAATTTTCGCAGTAGAAGGTTACCCAAGGAGGTTGTGGAATCCCATCCTTAAAGGGTTTTAAGGCCCAGGTAGACAGAGCCCTGGCTGGGATGATGTAGTTGGAGATGGTCCTGCTGTGAGCAAGGGTTGAACTCGGTGACCTCCTGTGGTCCCTTTCAACCCTAATCTTCCATGATTCTGTTTGTGCCCTGGGGCTCGTTATTTTTCCTTACCTATTCCTCGGCAGTCTAGCAGCTGAAACTATGCACTTGCAATTACTGAAGCCCAAAAATCCCTTATGGGAGGGTTCCCAGCCACAGGAAGCCAAAGGAAAGTCATGCAGCCTCTAGCAGTATTAACAACACCCCATAACCTTCTGGGATCTGTTGGCAGAGTCGAATGATGCACATTTACCTTTTCTGAAGCTCTCTCTTACTCCCAGCCTGTTTTCTGCTTTGTCTCAAATCAGCTACTTTCCTTGTAACCTGAACTGCAGGGTAAAAGGGAAGAAACCTCAGTACAAATTTGTAATGTTTTCTGACTGTCAGCAGAGGCTTTCCAGGAAGGTCTCCTCCAGGTTATTAACAATAGGGTAGTCAGCAATTTTAGACCTGGATGAAGGTGGAAAAACAACACCATTCACAACTAATTTATTTGGAAAAATACTGTAAAATTTGTATCTTCACCCATTCCGATTAAATTATGGGGGAATATGGAAATATTTAAATACTATCAAAGATATAAAATAATGTATAACATAATGTTGGCAGTTTTAATAAAGTTTGACACACAGTTGTGGTCATTACAAGGGCATTTATTACAATAAAGCCAATGTGTATTTGTAGTTGCTGGTGGCCATAAAATTGCCAAGAAGTTTGGCCTTTCCAGTAGGACACAAATGCAGAACTTATTACAAGTCAGCACCATGCCTCCTGTATTAGAACAATACAGGGGAAAAATGTACATGTGTATCTTTAAATTAAGGGAATTACTATAATGGGGCATGTGGTTCTTTAAAGTACAGATTGCAAAGCACTGCACTGTATCATTTTAATCCCCATAAGTAAATGCTCCCTTCTAGCTTCCTCTCCAATTTTAGTTAGTCTGCTGTTTGCTGTTCTTTCATATAAAGAGAACAAATACAAGGACAAAATGTGGAGAAGCAATTTTATTTTGCACACACTTTGTCAGGCTCCATCCCCAGAATTGATACAGTTGGGGAGAAGGAGTAAGGAGATGTCATATGACTAAATCACATGCTTTAACGTCTCAACTTCAGCAAAACTCAGCACGACTTCAGGCAAACCCAGAAAGTCATATTGAAATGGTGAAGTAACTGAGAACATCCAGAGCAAAGAAGACCAGCATTAGTCAGTCAGGGGTACATGCCTAGGAGCAATCCAAACCTGCAAAAGAAAGAAAATTGAAAAGTTACATTTTATTATGCATGTACAAAAGAGATCTTCTTTTCCTGAAGGTGGCCAAACTTGTAGCAGTTACTTATAAGTACCACCCCCCCTCCGCCCCAGAAGTGGATACTTTTTAAAGCACTGCTTTTTAAAGTAATTTCTCAGGATGATACCTAAAGCTTATTAGAGTTTTGTCACCTGGAGATTTGTGAAGTTTAGATTACTGCTAACCTTTTGCTCAGGATATTTTACCACCTCAGGTTTTTCTGTACTGAACTACAGATGATTCCCTTCTTAGCTGATAAAAAAGCTTCTTCAGAATAGATAAAATCTCACCCAGTTTTGACAGTGATGTGTCAGTATTTACCTTCAGAAATCATTTTTGCACAAATGACAGATTTACAATACTTGTTACCACAAACATCTATGTTATTTGTTATCACTATTCCAGAAAAATGTCCTCTGCACTAAACATGTAGTTGCTGAGTAAGAAAAAAAAACATTTACTAATGGCCTTTTTCCATTAAGCAAATGGTAACTAAGTATTTAGCTCTCCCCTTCCCCCCCATCAGATTAATGCATTTGATACATAGTAATTATGATAAACTAGTATCTGGACTTTAACAATTTGCAATCAGTAAATAGCTTTCTTGCCATTTTATTTTGTTTAGCCAACTCAGTTTAATACAGAAGACCAAGCTGCAATTCTTAAGTATTTACAATAAATAACTCAACAAAATTAACAAGAAAATGCCCTCCTTGCCACTAGCCTTCTCAGACAATGTACAGACATTCAGTTTCCCCTGAGAGATTTGCTGCTGTCTGAGGAGAAACCTTGAATGTACAGATGTTCAGAATTATTTTTTTCCCAGAGCAAAAATGGCTGCTCAAGGAGAAAACTAACCTGGGAAAAATCAGAGTTAAATTATTCCCAGGAGAATTTCTCCTTGGAAAGCCAATATCTATATAAGTTATCTTCTGAAAGAAGCCACAACACAGTCATCCAGCATCCCAGGGTGTTTGTTTCCCATCCTTCTTCTCCCCACCCCCCTGCCTCAATCCAGAGACTGTTTGTCATTCAGGCTGGACTCTCCTATCCTAGCCTAGCAGAGATCAGAGCACACCTCCTTCAGATTCCCACATTATGCTGCAAAGTAACACAAGCTGACTCTGAGCAGTCCAGGTCAGCTAACTGGGGGGGCTGCCCTGTGCATTGCTGCCACCTGTCTCTGGGCAGACTGAGAGAGCTTGGAGAGTACAGTGAGGCGTGTACACAGAGGCTCCCTGGCTGCACAACATCAGTACTGCAAGCTCTCTGCTCTTCAGGGGCTCAAGATTTTAATGTCTGTTCAGGCATCTGTGGGTAAGTTTTCCTACCAGAAAAACAAATCCAGAAAATTTTCCCAGGTCATTTGAACATGCGCACACATACACAATATTGTTCCTTTACCATTGTTTTGTATTAATCTGAAAAAAAATGGAAGACAAGATTGATTTTTAGAGGTAGTAAAAATAGACTTCTGGTCTTTGGCAAATTATTTCAGCAGAAAAGTTTTAAGTAATCTTAAAACTATATTGAAATACTTTGTTACAAAACTGAACCACTATTCAACTTTGTAAAAACTTCTTGTAAGGTTGTCCAGATGGTACAGAAGCATTTGACTTCAGAAGCTTACTGAATGAGCAAAAATAAATAAATAAATAATGGCTTTCCTACTGCGAAGGACTCTTCATGCATCAAATCTTGGGCCTATAAAGAGTAGCTTTGACTCCCAAAAGGGCATGCTTTTGTGTAATTCTTTACATTGGTTATTCTGAACTTCTATTAATGCTGATATCAGTACTCACAGTTGTGTCTCCAAGCACGTCCATGCTGGCTTTCATTCCTTGCTTCTACTCTGGTCTCATTCACACACCTGTTGATTCTTGAAGGATGTAGATCCTGCATACTAAGATTCTGCTGCTTATTCATACTTCAGGCTCTATTCTTTTACCTTAATTTTGAACCTGTAATGCTTTCCAAAAAACCCCCAAACAAACTAGAAAGCTTGAAAGCAGCAAGTTTTCTTCAGCATTCCTCTTAAGTTTTCCTCCTTAAAATACGGATTTTGTTTTTGCTAGAATTAAGAGACACTACAAAACCAATTAATTGCATACAGGCTTCAAACCTCCTTCTGTTTCCTGCTTCGGTTTATCTCTCACCACACTTTCTACCTTTGATAACACTCTCATCTGCTTTTTCTTATGGCCACTCAAACACCCTAAAAAGTTTTATGGTGCTCTATTATGTTATTACATTTTATACCATTTTCTTCTAGAACTACTCACTGCAAATTTCTTCAGTGAATCTATTAGAATTAGTAGAGCATAGAAACATTGAGGAAATGTCCTGCATCATCAAGTCCAGTTTCTTGCTATTTCAGAGAAATGTCACATAATTGCTTTAACAACTAATCGAGCTCTGTAATCAAGATTAGTTAGGTTTAATACTAAGGCTGTCAATCGTAGTTAACACGTGCTATTAATGCATTAATTGGTTCTTGCATTAATTTTTTTAATGTGTTACGTGGTTTTGGAGCCTGCACTCAGGCTCTGCTCTGTCACCTCCAGGCTGCCCATCAGAGCAGCGGTGGCAGCGCAGAAGGCCACAGGGCAGCCCGGGCATGGGCATTGGGTGGTTGCAGTGGGGGGGGGAGGGGGCACAGACACAGACACACATGAGCAGCCACAGCCTGCATGCGGCCAAGAGTGCAGCCGCACTGCATGTAGAAAAGTGTTTGCTGGTAAATCTGTGGAGGGGTGGGGTATGGGGAGAGGGAAGGGGTGAGGGGGTAGATCAAGGCCGCCATGGTGAGGGAGGATGTGGGGCAATGGCAGTGGCAGGTGCTGGGGTGAATGGAACCCCAAGGCTGGGGCAGGTCGTGGGACGAACCTGTGGGCATCTCATCCAGGGGCGAGGGGGGTAATGGTTCCCCACTACTGTGCACACCCCTGGGGAAGGCATGGGGGACATGTGCCTCCCAGATTTGTGCACAGGACTGAGGTGGGCTGCTCACTGGAGGCTGGGGCTCTGTGCCCTGCTGCCTTTGCCCCAGGAGCCACACAGTGCCATGTTGTGTCTCCCACTGCCAGGCAGGCAGGAGATGCGGTGCAGTCAATGTGCAGCTCCCAAGGCAAAGGTGGGCTGTGGCTCTGTGCCCTGCTACATCTGGCAGCGCACCCTCACCCCATGCACAAATTCAGGGGCACATGGCCCCCAGGCCTCCTCAGGGGTGTGTGCAGTGGAGGGAGTTGCCCCCCTGCACGCCTGTGGACAAGCCACCTGCAGCTCCATTGAACAACCTGCCCTGGCCCCAGGGCTCAATTCACGTCAGCACCCGCCCCTGCCCTACTCCCTCCCTCACTGTGGCAGCCTCATTCTGGCCCCCCCACCATTTCTCTCTCCCCCTGCCCCTCCCTTTCCACAGACTTACTAGCAGGACACTGTCTCTGTATGTCTGTCTGTGTGTCTATGTGTGTCTGTGTCTGTTTGTCTGTCTGTCTGTATTGCTATGTGTGTCTGTATGTCCGTCTGTGTGCGTGTCTGCCTCTCACTCCCAAGCCTCAGTGCCCCCAGCCCTACTGCTGCCCCTTACTCCTGACCCACAGTACCCTGCATCCTGCCAGGGTGTGCAGGGGCCCCCTCACCCGAGGCTGCAAACCCCCCACACACACCCACAGCCTCCCACACCTTCATAAATCCCCCCCAACCCTACAAAATACCTGCATAATTTGGATAATGTTGAGTTTTTCTGTGCATAATTTTGAGTTTTTAGTTGTGCGATTAAAATCACGATTAATTGTGATTAATATTTTTAATCAGGGTGACTAATATTTTTAATCATTTGACAGACCTATTTAATACCCATGCTACTCCTGTTGGAAGGCTGTTATGGAATCTTACTGCTCTGATGCTTAGAAGACTTCTTCTGGTTTCCAGTATTTATCACCAGCCTACACCAATTCACTACTGTATCAGTGTTGTCCTTAGGTTAAATCCTTCTTTCCTCTGTATTACTGTTTACTCTTAGGATATGTTTATAGAGACCAATCATGTCCACTCTCAACCTTTGTTCTCTTAGGTTAAACGAACAAAGTTCTTTTAATATCTTCTCACATAATAGACTCTTCATTCTTTTTATTCTGAGCATCTCTACACCTCTGCCAGTTTAAATTCATTTTTTTGGAATGTGGGAGAATAGAATTGCTTGGTACAGTGGCATTAATGTTTGCCAGTCTCTATTGGAAGTACCTCTCCTGATACTAATCAGGATCACAGTTGCCCTTTTCATAACCACAGCACACTGATGACTCATACTCATCCAAGCAATCAGCTAGTAAACTCAGGTCTTTCTTCTCCTCATCCTTTTTCAGCTGGTGACCTCACAACTTATAACAGAAATTCTTACTAGTCCCTAAGTTAATTGTCTGCACTTTGTACTTTTAATCTTATCCCTTCTCTGTATGTGCATTCCTCGCTTCTATACACTCTGCATGATATCCCAGTTCATCTCAATATTGATGCCTCGCAGTCCTGTGTCAGCAGCACGTTTCATTAACACAACCCCTGTTCCAAAGTTATTAATGCAAATATTAAATAAGATCAGTCCCCAACTCTTGTCTTGAAAAACTCAACTGCTAATGTCACTCTGATCTAATAGCCATTTTCCCTTTCGCTAATTCCGTACCCACTTTACATCTTCTTCATCTTAGTTAATAATTTCCTAGGTGGTGTGTGGCAGAGTACCTTCAGTGCCTGCCACTTTAAGGCTAAGAACAGGCAGCAGGGAAGCTGGCAGGTGTGGGTTAGTCCTAATGAGGCTAACACATGACCCCAGGAGGGTCCTGCAATTGCAGGGGGGAGGAGCAGCCTCAATTTTAACCCAGGCCCTCAGAGCTGGGGCAACAGTCTGCTGCCAGCAGCCAGAGAGACACCATCATCTGAACGGCTGCCCAGGAACACCTTGGAGGTAAGGGCAGGACCTGTGGGGATGGCAGGAGGCTCCTGGTCCTGAGTACGACTTGAAACTGCACCCTGGTGGGGAAGGATGGTCTGATGGGGCTTCTTGTGGTGGGGCAGTCCCCCAGAAATGCCAGGCCAGTTGTCTCCCCAGTGAAAGGCAGGTAGGGGCGTCTTAAGACCCCATCCATCACATCCTTGTGGATTACACTGAGGTAGGGACAGGCATGGGGCCAGGCACAACTAGAGAGAGGCACCTGAGCCTATAGGGTGAAAGACCCCAGTATTAAGGGGTCCAGGGATGTTGAGGAGAGGCACCTGAGCCCCATAGGGTGAAAGACCCCAGTGGCCCAAGTGAGGGGGCAGAGAGAAGCAGTTTAATGATGTCTCTGAGAGCAAGTGGCCCCAGTGAGAAGACAGAAGTAGGTGGAGGCCTGCATAGAGTAGGGTGTGCAATGGCAGCCCGAAGTGCTGTGCATGAAAGAGGACAGCAGCTGAGTTCAGCCCCCAGTACGGCATAAGGCCGTGGGTCACGTAGAGTAGAGTCTGTGAGAGGATGGCCTAAAGTGCTGCATGTACCCTGGCTGGAAAGCAAATAGGGAAGACTGAAGTGCTGCATAGAGTAGAGCCCAAGGGGGACCCGAAGTGCTACATGGAGTAAGGCAGGTTGAGAGTGGCCTGGGAAGGGGGCAGTATGTGAGAGGCCCAGTGAGAGCAGGTGGAGTGCAAGAGGCCTTGTGAGAGACGGTGGTGTGGAAGAGGCCTGGTGAAGAGCAGAGTGTGTGCATTGAACATTAAAGGCCCTACAAAGGCCATAATTTGGCCTAGCCTTAGGCCGGAGCTATCATCAACTTATGTTGTCATCTGTGAAACATGGGATATGGTGAAGGGAGGTCAGAGCCATGTGTAAGGCCCTTGTCACCAGGGTGAGTAAATAAGCAGCCTCCCACCTTAATGGCATCTCTCTTGTTACCATCAAGGCATGGCTGGTAAGGAAGGCAGGTGGTTAGCCCAGAGACAGGTGGGGAGACCAACGTTGCAACCCAGCCCTGAGTGGCTCCTCTGACACATGGTACTATATCAAATGACTTACTGAAGTAAAGACATGAGATCTACCACATTTGTATTGTCTAGAAAATTAGTTATCAAAGAAAGATGTAAGGTATATCTTGCGTAAACTTCCTTTGGTAAACCTTCATGTTGCATTTTGTCCCATTTTTCCTCTATCTCAATATCTTTAATTATTATTGTCTTCAAATTTTGTTCTAAAGCGTTTTATAGTCATGAGAGTAGAGAAATAAGTTTATATCTGGGTTTCCAGATCACTTTTTTCCTTTTCATAAGGGAGGGACAAACATACTTGAATAGGCTTCAGGAGGGGAGGAGGATGCAGCATCTGTGAAGATGTATCCATTATGAATGTAAAAGCCTATAGCACTGCAAATGAACTAAATCACCCCAACTTTGACCTTGAGTAAATCATGGTTAAAATTGGGGTGGCTTCGCTACAGACTTACACATAGGTAACAGTTACAGGTAACAGCTGGTACACACTTCCACAGAGCAGCTTCCACTCACCTTCTGAAGCCTCTTCAGGTGTATGTTTGTCCCTACCCTTAGATGTAAGTGCTCTTTTTCCAGTCATATGATGCCATTTCTAATTTGAAATATTTATTGAGAAGTCTTACTTATGGATCTTCAATTTCATGTGCCATTTCTTTCAAAATTCTGGGCTGGAGATGGTCTAATCCCCTTTCAACTTGAGCACATAAGCAATTTGAGTTTTATTTCTACCTCAGTTGTGGTAATTCTATTTTCATTCTTATTAGTCATCCTCTTTTTGTCCTTATTGAAAACTGAAGCAAAGATGTCATTTAGTCTTGGGGCCATATCAGGATTTTCTTTAAGCTCTATGCTTCCTTATCCCACTGCAGCCCTACTTCTTCTTTTGTTTTCTTTTATTCAGATAGCTAAGGAAACTTATATTGTTTTTAATATTTTATAAGGTCTAACTCACCATGACTTTTGGCTATTCAAACTTTTTTCTCTTGCATTCCTTGGCCTTCTTTGATCACTCCTTTTTTCTAATCCTTGTAATATTTCTGCTGAGTCCTAATATTTTTATGGGGTACTTATTCATCGAGTTAGTTCTGGAGTTTTTTCCTGCAAGCATTTACCCTTTTGCTTGACACACAAATTCCAAACATTTTTTCTTCCACCTTTAACAAAAATAAATTCCAGATTTTCTTATCAAGACCCTGGGCTTCTCAGGCCAGTTGATTCCATTAACTAGTACATCTGTTAAGAAAAGTGCCATTTTGAAATCAATATTTTTACTTACGAATCTACTTTTGTTTATCCCTCATGTTGGGGGTAGGCATTAGAAGGCCGAGACCCCTGCCTGCCTGACCCCTTACTTGTGTGAGCCAGTGGGGAGAACCTGACGGTTTCAATATTGCCTATCCCAGATGTTCTTTTCTTACCTGTCATGACTTGACGTATCTATTTTAACAATTGAGAGTTGGGTGTAAGATGAGTGATGACTGTCATGGGTCCTACCCCAGAGGGTTGCTTTGTGGGGCTTTTCCTCTCTTTATACCCTACCCTTACCATGTCCCTAATGACACGTGCTTGGGCTAGATTCTTGTATAGCCTGAATATACTGCTGACTATTGCTGGCTGGCTTACCGAATAAAGTTTGTGAGGTATGTTCAAAAACTCATTCCAGCTCATAGCCTTCCATTAATTCCTTATACAACCTGGGGTCCCTCAATTAAGGCAAGTCCATTCTCAAGTCAATAAGACAAAACCTCCTATCACTTCAGTCCCCAGGTTCTTGGGCCAGAAATACTTCTCCTCATGCTCTGTCTGCTAATCCAGAGGGAGCGTGCCCTGGGGAAGTGTGTTGACCCACTTCTTGCTCCAGTTAGGCTCTCCTTTGCACCTATGGTGTGTGTTTCTCAAGCGAGTTCCTCAGGGCTTTTCTCCAGCCCCAGTGTCTTCCCCCCATTTAATGAAAACTGAATCAATTCAAGACAAACAGAATCTATGAATGAGGGGAAACAGTGGATGTGATATACTTGGATTTTAGCAAGGCTTTTGACACTTCCATGACATTCTTCCTCAATCTTGTCTTTTTCAGACTAAATCCTAGTTCTTTCAGACTTTCCTTATAAGTCATGTTTCTCAGGCCTCTAGTATTTTTTGTTGCCCTTTGTTGGACTTTTTAAAACTTTCTTCACCTTTCTTGAGGTGTGGGGCCAAAACTGGACACACAACTTCAGGTGAAGCCTCACCAGTACTGGATAGAGTGGAAGACTCACTTCCCTCAGTTTGTAAGTTACACTTCTGTTAATACAACCCAGGATGCTGTTGACTTTTTTTTTTTCACCAAGATCACACTCTTGACTCATATTTAATTTATGGTCTACTGTAACTACCAGGTTTTTCTCTACAATACTGCAGCTTAGTTGGTATATGTGCCTGTTATTCCATCCCAAGTGCAGGGCTTTCATAGAATCATACAGTCTTGGAAAATTAGGGTTGGAAGGGATCTCTAGTCCAACCCACTGCTCAGAACAGGACCGTCCCCAACTATATCATTCCAGCCAAGGCTTTGTCTAGCCAGGTTATAAAAACCTCTAAAGATGGAGATTCCACAACCTCTTGGAGCAGCCTGGTCCAGTGCTTTACTAGCCTGCTAGTGAGGATTTTTTCCTAATATCTAACCTAAACATCCCACGTTGCAACTTGAGACCACTGATCCTTGTTCTGCCATCTGCCACCACTGAGAACAGTCTAGCTCCATCTTCTTTGGAATCCCCTGCAGGTAGTTGAAGGCTGCTATTAAATCTCCCCTCAGCCTCCTCTTCTCTAAACTAAATAAGCCTTGTTACCCCAGCCTCTCTTCAGAAGTCATGTGCCCCAGCTCTCTTACCTTTTTTGCTGTCCTCTGCTGGATTCTTTCCAACTTGTCTACATCCTTTCTGTAGTAGAGGGGCCAAAACTGAAAACAGGACTCCAGATGTGGCCTCACCAGTGCTGAATAGATGGGAATAATCACTTCCCTTCATCTGTTGGCAACATTCCTACCAATGCAGCCCAGTATGCTGTTAGCCCTCTTGGCAACAAGGGCACACTGTTGGCTCATATTCAGCTTATTTTTGGTTCATATTCAGCTTATTATCCACTGTCACCCCCAGGTCCTTTTCTGCAGAACTGCTGCTTGGCCAGTTAGTCCCCAGTCTGTACTGGTGCCTGGTATTGTTGTGTCCTAAGTTCAGGATTTTGCACTTGTCCTTAGTGAACTTCATGGCCAGGTACAGACATTACACTTTATACCAGTATAAGTGATTGGAGACTGGTCTATACCTGTAACAGAACAGAAGTTTAACATACAAAACCTGTCTATTCCCATAACAGAACAGAAGTTCAGCACAGAAAACTGGTCTATACCCATAACAGAACAGAAGTTCAGCACACATAGGCTGGTTTAAAAATGGCGGAACCCAGTCTCAGATTTGCCCCCTCCACCAAAGGATGAATTGGTGTTGGGTTCGATACCAATCTAAACTATGATGCTTACAGACATGTGAATTACTTTGTTCAATTCCACCTTGGGGTTTTTAAATGTTTGTATCCTGGCCATGAGATTTCTTTTGATCCAATCCTCCAATTTGTCTAGGTCTCTTTGAATCCTTGCCCTACCTTGCTCAATTTGTCTAGGTCTCTCCGAATTCTTTCCCAGCATATCTACTACTCCCTGCTAGCATGGTATCATCTGCAAACTTGCTGAGGGTACATTTCACCTCATCCTGGTGATCATTGATAAAGTTATTGAACAAGATCAGCCCCAAGACCAACCACTGGAGTGCTCCACGTGATACCGGCTACAAACTAGACATCGACTAGACATCACTTCTTGGATAAGCCAACTATGGTAAGGGTTGCCAGAATCTGGAATAGCATTCCAATGAAGGTGGTGCTCTCCCCTACCTTGAGGATCTTTAAGACAAGACTGGATAAGCACCTGGGCAGGGGGGTCAGACTCGATGATCTGTTGAGGTCCCTTCTGACCCTAACAACTATGAAACTATGATTACTATGCTTTGAACCCAATGATCCAGCTAGTTTTCTGTCTACCTTACAGTCCATTCATTAAAACTGTACCTCCTTAGCTTATTTGCTAGAATGTTGTAGGAGATCGTATCAAAAACCTTGCTAAACTTCAGGTATATCAAATCCACTGCTCCCCTCACATTCACAGGGCCAGTCTTACCTTCTGCTTGCCAGATAACCACATCCAGTGAGATAATACTTTCTGTGGCTGAGAACATCGTAAGAAGACAATGATTTTCATAACATGGAACACTTGCACCTTGTTGGAAAACCAAGACAACAAATGACAAGAAAGAAGAACTGCCATCATCTCCTGGGAACTACAACATTGACATTGTTGCTCTGGACAACACAACTGAAGGAGGGTCAGCTGAGGGAAGAAGTTACTCCTTCTGGAAGGAGCACCTGGCTGGGGACAGAAGTGTTCACAGCACTGACTTCACTATCAAAAATCAGCTTGCCAGTCACCTTAGTTGAGAAGCTCCTTGTGGGAATTAACAAACATCTTATGACCCTCCATTTTAAGCTCAGCAAATCTAGTACACTACTGTCATTGGTGAGCGTGCCCCAACATGGGATGATGATGTTAAAGAACAATTCTACTCTGTGACCCTCCTGGGGTCTTGCCAAAAGGGAGGAAATGAAGTACCACTCTGTTTACCCTCCACAATTTGATGATGTGCAAAAGAAATTATGCAAAAAGGGAGGCTCCAATAATGGGTAATGTTAGTCTCTTTAAAGATGGGGTTTTCCCTTTTGGCATATTTTCTGAAGCTCCACCTCCCCTACACCTCTTCCACACACCAACCATGATGTTATCCAAGTGGTACTGAAACAGTATTTAACGTTGTAGCCTACCACCCTCTATACTAGGGCAAAGGCAGGCATGTCTGTCCAGCTAATTGAGTAAAAAAGACTAGGTGCCTGCCTTATTAGTCCAGGGTCAGCACTGACACAAATAAATTAAAATATTGGTGTATATTCCCACCTTGCTCCAGTATTGGGCCTTTCAGTCCACTCAAAAAACCCAGAGAAAATTACACTAGGGCAATTTAATTCATCATCTTACATTGCCAGATATTTGGTGCATTGTGAGATTCCAGTTCATGTGTCCTGTCTTGTGGATCTTCCAGCTGACTGTGGATCTCCAGAGTCCCTTCACTGGATGCCTGCTGTGTTTGAAGACTCCTCCAAGCTTTCTTCTGACCAGCATCTCCTGGCCAAAACTCTGGAGCCTATATCTTTTGGCTCCATGAGGCTCAGGATCCTTCCTGCAGCCCCTGCCCAGTTCAGCAGCCCAGGCTTGGGTCAGAGCCAGCATTCTGGGAGTTTTTGTAGCAGCCTCCATGCTGCTCTGACAACCGGCAGTCTTCTGCTGTTTCAAAACACCCACTTTGCTCCATCTCTAGGTGCATCTTTATGATGTCACTCCCTGCTCGCCCTACAATGTACAGTTAGCATGTACTTCTAAAATGCTGCAGCAGTGGTGTGTGCCACTCTTGCTTTGTCACCTCAGGACCTGCAGGTGAGTCATCCCTATTAGCAGTCTTTCTGGAACTAGTTCACCCCACAGCAGGGGTTGGATTCGGGTACATGCTGCCCCGTACCCTCAGGGCTGTGTGTCACCACAACTGGCAACATACTCCAGCTTTGACCATTTTCTGACTAATACTTGCAAGGAGGACAAGATCATTCTCCTTGGTGATTTCAGTGCCAGAGTTGGATGTGGCCTGGAACTCTGGACTGGCACCATTTTGAAGGAAGGATTAGGGAAAGCCAATTCTAATGGCATCCTGAACACTATCTTTAGACAGTGACACATACAAGACCACTTGGAGACACCCTTGTTCTAAACACTGGTACCTCCTTGACTATGTTATTGTTAGAAGCCATGATTGAATGGATGTCTGTATCATGCAAGCTATGCAAGGAGCTGGTGACTGCTGGACAGATCACTGTTTTGTCAGTCCATTATGAACATCCTGCTCACTCCAAAACACTGAAAACAGCCAAAAGCAATGTGAAGGAGTCAATGTCAAATTTCTTCAAGACCCAAAGGTCTGCAAGGATCTCCAGCAGTGCCTTCATGAAAAGCTCTCTACCCTGTCCACAAATGGAAGCAACATTGAGAAAATCTGGAAGGGGTTTAAAGCCATCATACGTATGGCCTGTGCTGAATCCATTGACCTAGATTGGTTCAATAAGAGTGATGCCAAGATCTAAGCCATTCTTGACTGGAAGAGAAGGGTGTATTATGCTTGGCAAAATGAAACATCATCTCAGCAGAAGAAGCAAATGTATCAGCTCCTCAAAGCTAAAGCTCAAAGGAGGATCTGGGAAATCAAAAATCATGGGGTGCAAGATAAAACCAAAAAGATCCAACTCTGTGCTGACAAAAATGATATGCATAGCTTTTTCCAGGAAACGAAGGCCATGTACAGCCCAGCGTGCTATGGTCCTGCTTTCCTTCATTATGGTTCTTTCCATCTTTTGCGGAAAGATTGAAACTAAAGTTTCTTTTTTGTGGCCAATGCAGTGATCCATTTGAAGTAAATGGGAACTCACCTAACAAGAAATTATCTTATTGGCTGCTGGTGTCTTTTGAAAAAAGAAAAGGTAAGTCTCAAAACTGATAGTGCTGTCTATGTACACTTTAACAAGTATTAAAAGGAGAAAATTGATTCACTGCTGTCTGCCACATCTGAATGTCAAAATCTAGCTGAGAGCTTGAGAAAACGATGAGTCAGACAATGGTGTCTGACTGTGCCTAACAGACTCCTCTCACCAATATCAGGGCCTTAGGAATGGATCCAAATAACTTTCCATTGTGTTTCCATCCACTTTGTCTCCCTGGGCTCAGACAATTATTCTTGCAAGTAATCCATAATCACAGAGGTAGTCCTATTGAAGTCAGCATTTGTAACACTGCATCCTAAGTCTTTACATGCCCAGAGGAAAATACAACTGTACTGTAATGAAGTTCTGTTGAAGTGTTTTGCATTTTATTACTTAGTTAAGTGTTATTGCTTGTTGTTGTTCATTTAAAAAGAGAAAGAATAGAGAGACCCATATGACATGATGCTTCTTAATAATTACAGAATGCTCCTGTTACAGGCAATTTTCATTATATACTAATCAAACTGATATGTAATCCAGTTACCACACTGTCATATTTTCACACCTATTTAACAAAAAGTAAAATAATAATCATCGAGAAAAAGAGACAAATTAATGATGATCTCAGAACAAGAACCAAAGTGTAAGAAAATATATATACTAGCTGTAGATGCTGATCTCAGGACACTACAAGCAAGGAAAGATGAGAGATTCAGTGTGAAATCCTTTGGATTTCAGTTCACTAACAACTCAGGCAAGAGAGCAGCACAACAACAAATACAATCAAAGAAGCAGTTTAGCCAGCTGGCAAGGATTGCTCCATGTCCCAGGTGAACACCTCCCAGTACTCAGAATTGCAGGCCTTTCTGCTTCCTGTATTGCCAAGAAAAGGCCAAAATTACCAGTATGAACATCTTTGCTACACATTTCAAACTTATATTAGCTGGAGCAGGAACCCAAACAGAACAGGAGCATAAGAAGTAGCCAGCCTAGAGTAGCAGCATCTTGTTAAAGCACCTCAGAAATGAGTACAATTAACTTGGAGCAGGTAGTTGGCTGTTTAAGGAACAAAAAACATTCATAGCTCACACTTGGAGATGACTGAATCAGAATCTTTACTGAAGACCCATCAAACAGGTTGCAAAAGAATAGACTGTAATTACAACTACAGTATAAATGAATACTTACAATCAGCATTGAAGTTCTATACCTGATCCTTGTGAGCCTCAGATCATGAAGATAGTTGCATTGGACAGCTTGCAGGAGTACCTAGGAACCCACCCACCTTCCCAATAGTCCGATTCAGAGGTTTTCTATGAACTTAATTGGCTTCAGCTGAACCCTCTTGCTATTGACATTCCTTTGAACCCATTACTGCAATGGATGAGCTGAAGAGAAATGCATATGATTCCTTCCCCTACACTCAATTGGCTTGTTCTAACTGGTCAAAATACAGCTTTGGGCTTTATAAATCTGGTTTAAAAGTGGACAAGGAAGGAGACAGAGGAGACATTGTCAGGACTTGGAGGTTTTTATCCTTTATTTTTTCTTTCCTTTATTTTGCCTGGTTCCACCATGCACCTGAACAAATGTCAGCCAGCTTTGGGTCAGGGAAACCATCACCCTCCCAGGCTTAATGAAAAATTATCAAAGACGTGGCAGGAAAGATAACAGGCCAGGAGCCTGACCCAATTCCACCAACTGACATCCACCCTGGTACCAGCAAGGCAAGTGGATGTCCTCAGGATGCCGGGCCCCGTGTCCGTATCCTGTGGTATCCGGACATATTCCCTATATGGGGCAAGTCACCCAGCAACAGCAACAGCAGTCAACCCATCAACTCGCCCACCAACTCGCTCTGGAGGAAAGCTGGGTACAGCAACAGGCCTGGCACCAGAGGAATGTGGTAGAACTAACGGAACCCAAGATGTTTGTCCATGATGACCCTGAGGTATTCCTAGAAAGCTTTGAGCAGGTAGCATTGGCAGCCGGGCTGGAGAAGTCTCACTGGATGGGACAGCTGGGAGTGTTGTTAATTGGAAAGGCCCAAGCGGCCTATGAGGCTATGACCTGAGAGGAGGCCACAGATTATGACAAGGTGAAGCGGGAGATCCTGTATTAACTACATATTAACTCAGAAACCTGTTGACAGGCATTCAGAGCTAAGAAGAAGAAAGAGTGTTGCAGCACTTGGTGGATCTGGTAACAAAGTGGTTGAAGCCTGCTGAAAGTTTGAAGACAGATATCTGTGACAAGATCTTACTAGAGCAGTTCCTGGTGGACCTGGATGAGAAAACCCAGAGCTGGATCCGATATCATAGTCTGGAGTCCTTGGCTGAGGCATTGCGGCTGGCCAAAAACTTCAGCAGCGCTTTTGGGGAGAAGCTTCCAGAGCAGAATGTGAAGGTAGGCTTGAACCCAAAGCCTCATGAGGCCCCAAGGCTGGGGAATAGAGAGGTACAAGAACGCTGAAGACCCAATAGCAATTCAATAGTTTGTTTTCGGTGTGGGAAGGTGGGGCATATGTCCTGAGACTGTGCTAACTGGATGCAGTCGAGACCTAAGATGCCTCATTTTCCATTTGAAGACCTGACTGTAACTCTGGGCCTTGAGAAACCTGGAGGTGGGGAGTTTATGGACTGTAGTATAGGTAGGGGAATCAGCAGCGGCCCCCTGCCTTGACCAGTGGTGGAGGCTTCGGTAGGGGGCAAGAGGTTCGAAGGCATTATTGACACAGGATGTGCACATACATTTGTTCATGCTGTGTTAGCACCCAGCAAATATATACAAAAAGCTACACCTGTTAGAATAATGTGCATGTATGGGGAAGGCACCTGTTATCCTCGGAGGGTCTTCCAGGTCACTGTGTTAAAGGTCACAAGAGAAATGCCCATCAGAATGGCTCGCGACCTACCATACCTGATGATTCTAGGCTGAGACAGGGGGGAAATTTATGAAGTGTTAAACAGCATGAGAGAAGATAAAGCAGGAGAGGCTGGCTTGCTGGGAAGTGAGGAGGAGGAGCCAGATGGGGAAAGTTTCAATGTAGAACACTTATCCAGTGATAAAGTGTTCCGGAGGGCACAAGCTGCAGAAGACGAGTTCCAAGCCATAAAAGAGACTGAATTCACTTGAGAAGAGGAGAATGTGGTGGACCCAGAGCAATGTATGAGTCTACCTAGATTTGAGGTTAGGACAGGGTTGCTCTATCGGGTAAAGGCTGGGGTGCAAGAAGGGGAGGAAGTTGGCCAGTTGTTAATTCCACACCAGTTTAAGGTCCCTCTCTTAACGTTAGCCCACGAGAACCCCCTGGGTGGGCATGTGGGGTGTAGTGAAACAGAGGCCCACTTAACAAAGTGGTGTTTTTGGCCCAAGATGTATGAACAAGTCGAGAATTTCTACCAAGCCTGCCCAGCTTGCCAGAAGGTGAGCGTGAACAAACCGGCCTGAGTGCCATTGCAACCGATGCCCATAATTGAGGTACCATTCTCCTGTATTGTGTTTGATGTGGTAGGGCCCCTCCCTAAAAGTTTGGCAGGGCATCAGTACTTGTTGGTGATCATGGATTACACGAGCCGGTTCCCTGAGGCAGTTCCTATGCGTACCATCACCAGGCCCTGGATGACGGAGGAACTCCTCAAATGGGTCACCCGGTTGGGGATCCCCAGAGAAATTGTCACTGATCAAGGGTCCAATTTTATGTCGGGGTCCTTTGGAGTCTGTGTAAAGTGTTCCAGAGTAACCAACTGCATACGGCCATGTACCACCCTCAGCCCAACAGCCTAGTGGAGAGATTCAATGGGGCACTAAAGAACATGCTGCACTGATGCATTCAAACCGAGCCTTGTAAATGGGACTTGATGATCCCACCATTGTTTGTGGCACGGTAGGCCCCACAGTCATCTTTGGGGTGTGCGCCATTTGATTTGGTGTACGGGCACCACCTGAGGGCATATCGGATTTGGTAAAGGAAAGTTGGGAGGAGATGCCCCAGGAGGGTGCTAGTAATGTGGAGTATGCAAAAGAACTGAGGCAGCGGTTGCAGCGGAAGCAGTGGGGGAGTTGTCACAGGAACACTTGAGGGTGGCGCAGAGAACCCAAAAGGCCTATTACAATAAAAGAACTCAGGAGAGGGGTTTTCGAGTAGGCCAAAAGGTCTTGGAGCTACTCCTGGATATGGAGAGTAAATTTTTGAGATGTTGGCAGGGTCTTTTCGAAGTGGTTAGGCAAGCTGGCCCTGTTGACTACAAGGTTTTTAAGCCTGGTCATAAAAAGGAGAAGCAAATATACCACATTAATCTGCTCAAGCAATGGAGGGAGCAGGAGGGTTTGTTGATTGATCCATTTCCCCCAGACAAGGAGTTCGGTCGGGATTTGGGTGTGGACCTAGATTAGAATAACGGGGCGTGGAAGCCCCAGTTGGAGCCCAACTGAGAGTCCGGCAACAGGGTCAGCTGAAAGATTTAGGTATGGAATTTTGGGATGTTTTCAGTGAGATTCCAGGGTGTGCCAAAGGGATAACTCATCAGATAACCCCGGGTGGGCAGATTGTGAGGGAGAAGTGGAGGAGAATCCCATACCACAGGTACCAGTCAATCCACAAGGAAATTATGAAAATGTTGAAACAAGGTATCATCCAGGAGTCCCCGAGTCCTTGGCGTAGCCCCATCATGGCTGTAACTAAGCCCGATGAGTTGTTATGACTATGCGTAGACTTCAGGAAAATTAATGCCATATCCCACTTTGATGCCTTCCCCATGCCCCAGATTAGCAAGTTGCTGGAGAAAGTGGGACAGGCTAGGTTTATCGCAACCCTGGACTTAGCAAAGGGGTACTGGCAGGTGCCATTGAGAAGGGAAGATATGGCCAAGACAGCATTAAGCACACTGTGGGGCTTGTACAAATTTAGGCAGATGCCTTTCAGGCTACACGGAGCTGTGGTGACCTTTCAGAGGTTGATTGAATGGGTGTTGACCCCGCACCAGCAGTATGTAGCCGCTTACATAGATGATACAATCTATACACAAAGTTAGGAGGAACACTTGAAAGCGGTAAGGGCTGTACTGTGGGAATTACGTCAAGCTGGGCTGACGTAACCCCAAGAAGTGTGTATTAGGCAAGGCTGAAATGAAGTACTTGGGGTTTATGATGGGTCAGGGACAGATCCGGCCCCTAGCTGATAAGGTAGAGGCCTTATGCCAGTATACACCACCTCCGAGTCATAAACAACGTAGGGTGTTCTTAGGCCTTGCAGGGTATTATCAATGATTTACACCCCAATTTGCAGAAATAACAGCACCCTTAACTGATTTGCTGCAAGGGAAAGGTAAAGGCCCCGTCAAGTGGGTTGCCATAAGTAGACAGGCATTTGAGAAGACAAAGAGCACCCTCTGTCAAGATGCAATACTTGAAACACTGGACTTTGAATCACCTTTTATTCTTCAGATGGATGCCTCTGATAAGGCCTTGGGCACGGTTCTGTCACAGAAGACTGATGGAATTTCCCGACCAGTAGTCTACACCAGCCGGAACTTGAAGAAGGTATGCTATGGTAGAGCATGAATGCCTAGCCATAAAGTGGGGCGTTAATTATTTCCAATGCTATTTGCTGGGGCATGAGTTCACCCTTATAACTGACCACGCCCCACTGAGGTGGCTTAAAACCAAACAGACAGACAATGCACGCATCTCCCAGTGGGCACTGATGTTGCAACCTTTCCATTTTAAAATTGAATACAAACCTGGGAGAACTAATATGGTTGTGGATTTTTTTCAAGATGCTATGAAGAAGAGCCAGGGAAACAGGGCTGCTCGGAGGCAGAAGCAACCCCACCACTTCCCGATAGAGAGCCACCTAATGGTGGGTTATAGGGGAAAGTATGTGGGAAGGTCGGGAGTACCCGCATCATGGAGAGTGCTGACCGAGAAGATCCATTTGGCTATTGCAGCCTGGCTGTGCTCTGGAGGGCTCTCCCAATCCGTCCCCACAGAGCCTTATCGACTTACCAGGTGAACTGAATTGGTGCAATTATGTGGCCAGGAGCTTTTTCCGTCGGTGGGCAGTGGCGAGAGGTGGAGGAGACATAGAGGAAAGAGAGCAGGGGCGGCAGCGAGGGGAACCATAGAATCACAGAATCATAGAAGTAGGGTTGGAAGGAACCTTGTAGATCTTCAAGTCCGAGCCCCTGCCTGGGCAGGAGAAAAACTGGGCTCAAATGACTCCAGCCAAGTAGGCATCAAGCCTCCTCTTAAAGACCCCCAGGGTAGGAGCCAGCACCACTTCCCTTGGAAGTTGGTTCCAGATCCTAGCCGCCCTAGCTGTGAAGTAGTTCTTACGGATGTCTAATCTAAACCTCCTCTCCAACAACTTGTGGCTGTTATTCCTTGTTATGTCAGGGGGTGCTAGAGAAAACAAGGTCTCTCCCAAGCCCTTCTGGTCAACCCACCTCCAGCCCAGGACTGAAGTCCCCGAGAATGGGGCAACAGACCTATTGGGTCTTCAGAGCTCGGTGGAGCTCAGAAAAAAAACAAAACAGAGAGTGAGAGTGGAATCCCCGACTTTGCGTTAATTGGCTGCGGCGGATGTGTGATTAAGCAGGTGGGACAGCAATTAATGGTGGAGCCGGAAAAAAAAAGCTTGATCGCTGGAGTCATAACTGAGAGACCCAGAAACTGGACAAAGAAGGAGACAGACAAACCACTGTCGGGACTTTGAGGTTTTTTCCCTTTATTTTTTCTTTCCTTTATTTTGCCTGGTTGCACCATCCACCTGAATAAGTGTCAGCGGGCTTTGGATCTGGGAAACCATCACCCTCCCAGGCTTAATTAAAAATCATCAAAGACATGGCAGGAAAGATAACGGGGCAGGAACCTGACCCAATTCTACCGACTGACACCCACCCTGGTACCAGCAAGGCAAGTGGATGTCCTCAGGATGCCGGGCCCTGCGTCCATATCCTGTGGTATCCGGACATATCCCTAAAAGGAATAGGTTTGGTCAGAGAGGACCAAAGTCTCCTCTGAAAGCCCAGCTGCTCCAAGATAGTTATGCTCCCATCTGCCTCTTTAAGCACCTATCACCACCACTCATATGCAGTGGCAGATTAAGATTTATTAGGGCCCTGGACAAACAGAAAATTGGAGGCCTCCCACTCCCCATTATAAATATGAATGTATCAAAGCATCAATAATTAGACATGTTAAATGTTTAGACAGTGCGTTAATAAATAAAGTACATGTGATGTCTAAATTAACTACTCAGTTACAAAATCCTAGATCTGCCCGTGCAATGCAATGCTGAGACACAACTGCCTACATAAATGTGAGGGTCTGGGCCAGGGTTTCCGTAGTGCATGATCCTGAATTCCCAGAGGTCTCCAAAGCCCCCTCTACACATTACAAGTATTGTGCAGTTAACTGGTTAATTGCACAATTACCTGGAAACCAGCTACACATGCAAAGTACTTACCACACAATAAAAGCTCCAACCCATCTATAAAGTTAGACCTTGAAAATGTATATATTGTTTATAGCTAGTTGCTATTGAGCTTTCATTTGCACATGCAGCAGGGTCTCGTCAGCTGTGGGCTCCCACCCATAGGAGTGCACCTTGTCTAGCTGGGCAAAGGGACTTTCAGCCCCAGCAGCTGTGAACTCTGGGTCCTGGTAGCATCCCTCAGCTTCCAGGACTCAGACTTTCACAGCTGCAGATCCTGGGTCTTCACAGCGTGCCTCCTGGTACCAGGTTTCAGCTGGCTTCAGGCAGCTGCAGGGCATGGCTACAGTCTCCCAGCCCCAGGGGCATGTGTATGTGTAGAGGGGGCTCAAGAAAACTACCAAGGATGAGAGTGGTCTCTGGCTAAATAGGAAGGTGCCCTTTCCTCCTGATGGGAAGCTTTTCTGGAAAGAATGTGAGATCATGTCTTTTTAAACAGGGTGTGATCATACAATGATTAAGATATCTCACTGTAGCTCCAGTGTTTAAGCCCTGTTTTGAGCATGTGCCAATGGCTGCTCCCAGCTGATTCTGCTGTACATGGATACCTAGACATTTGGGCTGCGGGGGCAAAAGAGCAGCTGAGCCTGTTTGCCAGTCACTCTAGTGTGCTGTTCGCAACAGGAACTGGCATGCCTCAATCAAACCATCTCTGCAGACCACCGGACTTGGGAGAATGTTTAACCTTTCTAATATTAAGAAAGCTATAATGGACACACACAGGTGGGACAGTATTAATGCTTCCTGGACAATATTCATCTGTTCCTTTTCTGAGTGCTTACCTTTGCAACTTTACTTAAAATTGTATTTGAACTTTAAAGCAACTCTTGAAGGATTAAATTATGGAGAGATTCTAACTTTCATATGTTTATGTAATATGGGCAAGATGCCTTAAGGAAACACTGCTTCATTGAGTCATTTCGTGTGGCTCAAAGGGGTTGATGCTTCACTCCTTGCACATATTTAACAGACAAAGTAATGACAAATGTATCCAAACCTGAGAACACTTGGGCTCTGGCTGATCCAAACTCTCCTAGAACTTTGATGAAATTTGTCTCTGTATATGAATTTCCAAAATGAGCTGAAAGAACCTCCATTCCAATGTTTTTTATTTATTCATATGGTATACAGCAACCAAATGACAGAACAAGCTATAAACAGTGGCACTGAGGGATAAGGCTAGAGTGACAGTTTCCAATCTGCTATCCATTGCAAGGATGTATTTGGTAGCCATACTGGTCTGAGACAAAAATAAATACAAAACTCTAGAACTCTTAGTTCAGAGATTATACCTTTTAGTAGACCAACTTTTTTGTGATTTCTTAATTGGTTTAATAAAAGGTATCATCTGTGATCCAAGAATTCTAGAGATTAGCATGTCCATTGCAAGGCATTGTCAGTAGCCTGGTGCAAGTCATCAATGCAACCATTGAAAAGATAAAGGACATTCCTGCATGATGTGTGCTGTAGTTTGGATTTCGCCACACTTGGGGTCATTAATCAAATTTCATTTATGTAGTTGGTAATTACATCTACCTTGTCCGGTATGAACCCTGTTCAATGTTGTCCAGCTCCACCTTGGTAAAGCAAAGCCAGGAGGTTTAGATGTGGGGTCTGTGATAAGAAATTTGTTAATGATGTCAACTGCGTTCCATTGCTAGATCCATTTTTCCTTGATGTCAAAGCTGTCATCATTCAGCTTTATTCCTGCACTCCAAAATAGCTTTCTTGATGGGGGTCATTAACTTTCTCAAAAATTGGTAGTGAATTCAACGTAAGCAGTTTTTTGTAGACTCTTAAATTAGCCTGTTTATGTCCAAGATCAGGAGGAGGGATATGAGAGAGAACAGACAGCCAATCTAAATAATTCCCAAACTTTAAAGAAGTTTAAATCTGGCTCTGAACTTCACCATAGGCTCATCCAAACTTAGGAAAAACATTATATACAATAGATTAAAAAAAATAACTGAAAAATCTACTGACTGTCTACTTTGTATATTAAAGTTATAAAGTCACAAAAAGATACCATGGCAACAAACAAAGAAAAGAGATAAAACTGGTCATTGTAAAAGACAAATCCTATGCTATATGTACTGCAAACCTTATAATCTCTCTCTTTCCTTCTTTCTCCAAAAGAAGTATAACATGCAATTTTGGTTAAAACAGTATGGAACAAATTATTCTCTGGTGTAAAGCCATTGACATTTAGGGGATTTTCACCAGGGATAAGCACAGTGTGTAAACACAGCTGAAAGTAATTCTTTTGAAGCTGAAGCTATAGCACATAAATAAATAAATGGCATGTAACATCATAAGTAACCATAAAATGAACATTAAGGCTGGAAAGCAAGGCAGCAAAACAGAGGAACATGAATAAAGCACAGTGTTGTGGACAAAATGGCACAAAAACAGCAATTACCCATGTTTTCTACTTTCCTCTCTCATCTTTCTTTTGAGGAGCATAAAATGTGGGTTCTCTTAAGAATGGCTGCCACATTTTACTGGCCCTTTTATTAGAACTGCCTGCAAAGGCAGACAGCCTGCAGTTCTTCAGTAGACACCTGAGTGACTGTATTTGAAGATCCTGTCCTCCTCTCCTACTCAGAGATCTGCCATGTAATAGTCCTATACTTCATGCTTCAGAGCTTCCTTCCATTCACAAATTAATTTTATTCAGAATATACTTCTAGGCATTGTTACAAAATGCAAAATCAAAAATGGTGTGAGTTGCAATTAGTTGAGGCTCTTTCTCTCTCAACCCCCTTCCCAAATTAACACAATCCACTTTCATATAAGTTTTCAGGCTACCAACTTTTGTAGTAATAGTAGTAACTTGGAATTACTAGTCTGGGGGTTGTTTCAAAAAGACAGCCTGTCAGGGTGAGATGTGTCTATCTAATTTTTAGATGATGTAACCCACTGTTTTACATATCTTAAATTTATAGTATGTGTTACACCTGTCAATTCAACTCTCTTCTTTAGCTCAAGCAACTGAGTCTTGGAACTCCTCTGGCCAGTGTTGGCCAAAATGGTAACTATGTTAGGGGCAAAAGGTGGGCCAAGGTGGTATGAGCGGAAATGTGCATTTCTCTGGGGACAAATAGCAGTGGCATATATTTCCCACTGCTACTTTTCCCCAGATAACACCCCTACATGAGCACTTTGGCATGTGGTAAGTTGCCTTGGGTAGTGTAGGGAAGGCTGGGGTCAGCACCTGGGCTGGGGTCAGCAACTGGGCTGCTCCCAGCAGCCTTACCTGGGGTCCTGGGTGCCTCCTGGGGCTGCAGTGGCAGCAATTGGGTGTGTGGAGCCTGACCAACATCCAGAGTGCAGCTCTGGCTCACCAACCTCCAGTTTTGGGCAATGTGTCTGCCACATGCACCACCCCACTTTTTTCTGGCATGGTTTTTTTTGACCCCAGGAGATCCCAGTGTCAAAAACACCTACCACGCTGCAAATTAGTAGCATGGCAAATGCATACATGTGCAGTGTGTGCGGTTTGCAGTGTCACAGACGGGTTCACAGCACCGCAAACCACACATGAGCACTTGTGGGGATGTGCCCTTAGAGACTACCTGTATTAGAGAGGCAGGAGATTTTCATAGGCAACAGCATACTTTGTCAGGTAGGAACTTACATGTTTGTTTTGGACTTAAGCGATGGCCACCACTTAGGCTAACACCAGCGGGGACCAAACCAACTCTGTAGCTGGGGTCTGTAAAAAATTGGCCTTCTTGGGGTATAGAGGGAGCACACATAACATACTGGGTTACTCTGCTTACTGGGTTACAATTGTTCCTGCAACCCTTTTTTAAAAATTTGATGTTGGCTAGCCAACACGTACTAAATTGGCCATGCACAAAATATCAGATGGGCATGGCACTTCTTACATCTGCTGGTCCATCTGCTGATCATTACGTTTCTCACTTAGGAACTTCACACTGCAGTTAAGGAAGAGTTTTCTCTTTTCATTGTTTCCTTAATTTTTTTAACCTTCATTTTCTTATTGTCTTGATTAAATTTCCCCTAGTCCTGTGAGCTTGGTCTCACCCAACTAATTTTAAGTTTAAAAAATTGCAGTTGTCAATAGTGCAAGGTATTACTATAATTTTTATTATTTCTTTCTCCTACAGAAGTTACCACTGGATAACTTTAAACACTACATAAAATACCAAAATTACTCTGAAATGGTGCAATAATATTACATAAAACAATACGCTGCCCTAAATTAGAATTTACATACGTTCCTGTTTCTATAGGCTGATCCATTTTTAAAACCTTTTGCAAGATTTGTTGTTATTGTGTAGCTAGAAAATAGAGCTCTAGGCTCTAGCAAAGAAGCACATGGGATTTATACACGCTGACAAACTGGTAGTTTTTTAACCAAAAGAAAAGGAATACAGTATTATCATATAAATAAATAATACAATTGATCTCATGTCAGAAAAGAGCAAAGTCATTTAATTCCCTTAAATGCACCCAATACTTGCTTTTCTCTCAGTTCTCATCCTTATACAAAAGCTACCAATGCAATTCTGTTTTGTGCTGGGCAGTTTCTGTAATCCACTTCACATACCATCCCCTGAAGGGAGATACTGGGTTGAAACAGAACCGGGGAGACAGATCTCAGCACCTCTCAGGTTCTCCACCTGCATACCTGGGTTTGCCATGACATCATTATTAAAAAAACAGAAATATTGTCTATATAATACGTATTACCATCATTCTTTACTAGCATTTCAACTGTTCCTATATACTCTAGGCAGGAAGAACCCCTTATGCTCGGCCCTGTACAAATACAGAACAAAGGGGATGGTCCTTGCCCTAAAGATGTTACAGTTGATTTTAAGCAGGATGCAACCATGAAGTGTAACAATCAGTACAAAGGGAAGGTGCATAAGAGAAGCAGAAAGATTACCCATTAGAATAGGTCAGAAGTGTACATAACTAGGTGATTTGGGGTTTGTTAATTTTATTCTTGGCTATCAAATGCAAAATACATGTAAATATCAAAATGGACTCCTGGACAGCCGCCTAGTTGATATCCACTCACCATTTGATCCAGGGGTCTCAGAAGAAGTGAGTCTGTGGAGAGATTTAGAAGAGGACAGGGCTTCGCAGATTAGGTTGTGACAGTGTAACCTGTGTAAGGGACATCATAGAAGAAAATGCAACAGTGTTTGTAGGTAAAGGGAACTAATGGAAAATGACATAATTGACAGAAAGAGGAGTGGGGGAGAGGGTGTTACAATAACAGATAAGTAGGTTGGTGGTTAGCTTGTAGAACCTTAGCTGATAAGTATAAGAAACATAAGTGAAGCAAGTGAGTTAGGGTGAGCCAGAGAAGGGACTCAAAGAAGTATCCATCACTATCAGAGTGATGGGCCAAAAAGGATGCTTCAGTGACATCATTTTGAACAGTTGTCATGGGATGAAGTATGTGACAGGAAGGCCAGAGAAGGTGAGGATGCAGTGGATGAGGTAAGAACTTAGGTTAGTATTTCAGTGATGCGGATTCAAGGTAAAAGTTAGATCTGGGGAATAATATGGAGAAAAAAGCATCATGATTTAGAAGGAACCAGCAAATCAAGGCTGGAAAGAAGGCAAAATCTTCTAGGTTACAGGTCTGAGTGGCTGGGTTGTGAACTGCATCAGAGGGAGAGAAAGCAAGTTTTGAGTGAAGTCAGAATATCAGTTTTGGCTAACCTCAATGCGTCTGCACATCAACCTACAGTGACATAATGATGTGCTACATCACCGTATGGTGCACTAAGGCAACGTAGCGTTCACATGGGTCTACACATGATTGCCTGCTATGTTGCTGTAGTGACATGTTACCCTGGTATAGCATGCTGCTACGGCGATGTAGCAGCGAAATCTAACCTTGCGCTGTGTGCATGGTGAAGTAACCGCCTGTACTGCACCATACTTTAATATTTTCAAAAGGAACTACTACAGCACAGCACCATAGCAACTTCGCCATACGGCAATGTATGGACGCACCTCTAAGTCTTATTCAGCAGCAAAGTGAAATTACAGAGACAGGCTATTATGAGGAACTGGGTAGAGAGACAGAGATCCAGAGTAAAGAAGTAGATTTGTGAGCCAGCAGCACAAAGATGGCAGTCAAAGTTTTGTGAGCAGCTGAGATCCTCAAAGCAGGGGTCCATTAGCTGAGCCCTAAAGGGACTCCATAGAAAATGGAATAGGGGAGAAGAAGAGCCAACAGAAAAGAGACTGAAAGAGTGAGTGATCAGCAAGACAGAAAGGAAACCAAGAGACTGCAGTCACAGAACAAGCAGAGCATGTGCCCTCCAAATGTGCATGACGACAGGGTCACGTCTACCTGGCAAGCTTATCAGTCCTCAGTATGCCGTGCTGCTTCACATGGACTCCTCCTGAGCCAGAAGCAGTGTAGCCACATCCATGTGGCTCTGGAAGTGGGCTACTTGGCAGGCCTTGTTTAGTAATAGGCCTTGTCACTCAACAGTGGGTGCATCTACACATGCCCCTATGGTGCCGTTGTTACTGTGCTGTCATTTAGCTCTTCCTTTTGGTAACTGAATTTCTTGTTGTCCTGCCTAAAACTGAATTTGCCTATGGAGTCTTGCAGGCCAAGAATAACATTTGAAGAGCGTTGTTTCATGGCTAAGTGAAAACGCCACAGTAGATACCACCCTGATAACACAGCTAGACTCTGTGACATTTACAGATGTCTCAAGGTCATCTGCAGCACTCGGGGACTGGACACTCTAACTCTTTGCCTTTTGACTTCAGCTCCTGCTTCAGTGACACACTCTGTTAGTGTCTGTAATGTTAAATGGCAGACTGGCCAGGAGGTTCCTCTTCCTTCCATGCATGGAATTCTGTATGTTTAGTCTAATTACATATCGCGGGTTGTTTTAACATTTTCCCTTGAAGTAAGCATAAATCAAAAGTCAATTGTCCATTTTAATCAGATTTAGCTGAAATGTATGATACATGAAGTTTCAAGTGACTGGAATTAGTCTGCACACAGTAAACATTTCACATCTAATCTAATCATTTTAAGTGAAAACTAGTGAGCATTAACTGTAAAGAAAAACCCCACATGATGATCGATAAATAAGGAATGACCTGAAAGAGGGTGGAGTGATGTCTGATTAATCATCCTAGGTAATCCGATTTCCACTTTGAAACAAATTAATCATTTGGTCTCAAAATTAGCATTTACTGCGTACAAATCTTAACCACGACAGTTCTGCTTCTAGAGTAACAAGGTTTGTGAAGATTTCCAATGAAAAAACACTGAGATGCATTTAAGGTTGAAATGTATAAAATACACTCATTAATCTTTTATAACAGTGAATCATATTAATTTTTTCCAAGCCCTTTTTTTTGAAAGCCTGATCTCTGCAGACTTGAATATACTTTCTTCTTTCTCACCACTTATACATGAGTGAAAAGACTAATCTGGATTCTTTGCTGGAATTTCATTTCTCAACACAAGTTTGTTTTCAGCATATTAATAAAAAGAAGTTATGCTACAAAGATAATTTCATTTTTCATCCCTGTTATTACTACAGTGTCTCCTTATGCTCAGTTTTTAGAAACACTTTTGCAGACATATTGATTTGTTTGTTGTAAAAAAAAGTGCCAGTTGCTTTAGTGTAACTCTGTCCTCTGTTCTCTAGCTATAATGGCATTTTCATTTGGAAAAAAAATTGCCCTTTTCCCATATTGTTTGCCTTTTTTTATTATTTTTGGCCTGAAGTGTGGATGCCATAATAACAGACTTTTAGTATATTTTTACATCACAGTATGATTGAATTTCTTTATGGATTGAGCTTGGTATTTCATTTCCCAATATAACTTCAGAGCTGTAGTCTGCTTAAGGGTACAGGCTAGCAACCAAAGTCTTGATTTGCTATGTGTTTTGCAAAGGGAATACTTTATTCTAACTTGTCAATAAACCCATACACAATCCCTAATAGGAATCAAGTGGCAAAGCCCTGTGATATGCCAAAGATAGTTTTTTGCATTTAAGTTTAAGTAAGCTTCCATCATTTTATTTTCCCCATAACTAAACAGTGTAAGCTAATGAGAAAGAGCAAAGGATGGGTCAGGAAAGTTGTTCTTTATCTCTAAATATGTCCCATTTTCTGAACTTCCTCTGACAGGCATTTTTAGCATGTATGTGTTATCAGTCCTATATATGTTCCAGCTGAGAGAGCAGCACCATTACTGTATCAGGCTGGCCTGTGTTCCTAAAACCAAGCTACCTTGTGCCATGGACCTCTGGGACCAACGCTCCATACTAGAGAAGAATGCAAACTCCAAACTCTCCCCAAGCTCCCCAAGAAATATCTACCCCACTTCTATTTCAAGGCGAGGGGTCACAGTCATAACTGCTCAAGTACCTTCCCCAAAGTACACATTGGAACCGCACTGTTGAGGACAGCAACAGAGGGCATCTGCTTAGACTCTTGTACCTCCACCAATTGGCCATGAACAGACAAGAAACTACTTTTAGAGCCTCCCATATATAAGCAGAAGGAACGGGGCAACCTGAGCCCAGTTGGATTGCTTCTTTCATGCCACTTGTGGAGATGCCTCTTAGCTGTGGGCACAGATTACTTTCTGTTTTCTAATTCTCTTGTCTCTTCTACTACTCATCTATGAACTGTCTCAGATATGTTTGCATTTTGTTACTGTAGTTTGTAAAGGACCCATTTGAGATTGGGGTCCCATTGAGCAGGTACTGGAGTTGGTCCTGCCATGCAGAGATCAAAAGAAGTGTTACGGTCATTCATGTTTTACCAGTGAGGAACAGAGTTGGAGAGTTAGTCTAAGAGGGTAGAGACAGATGTTGCCTGATGTTGCATTTGTGCCACAATAACAATTTTTTTGGTAGCACAAATGCTGAGCAAATAGACCCTTTGTTTTTGCCACATCAGTGGTGTGACAAAAGATACTAATAAATTATGCTGCTTTATTGCAGATGACATCTATTTTGTCTGTGGTGGCTTCCTGCCACCTCAGACAGGTGATCTGGGAGCTTGAGGGGCCTGATCCTGTGTATCCTCAAGCACCTGGAGCAGCTACCTGGATTTCCCTGCTTAGAGATGTATCTCAGAGGTGCATTTCTACAAACAGGGAGAATGTTCACAGGTCCTGGCAGATACCCAGGAAATCGCAGGTACCCTGTTCTACCACGAAATGCTGGGACCTGCATTTACCCATGCCTCATGCAGAGGCATTCATTGGCACAGGTCCCAGAGCAAGAGGGAAAGAGCCAGGTATTCTCGGGCACTCCATTCCTCCATGCTGGGACCTGTTCTGGCTCATGCCTCTGCATAAAGCACAGGGCTTGGCATGGAGGCACAGGGCACTGGGGTTTCCCCAGGTCCAGGCTACACCATGCTGGTATCTGGCTGACCCACACAATTCTTGGAAGGGAGGCACGGTGTGGAGTGGGAGCCAAAGAATTCCCAAGGCCCCGTGGCTCCATGCCAAGACCCACCTCCAGGACCCAAAGGTGCTGAGTACATGGGCTCCTGAGGGCCCTGGCCACCTTTGGGAACAGGGCTATCATCTGAAATGTGTAAAACTTTCCACATGTCCATCATGTTAGGCACCCTCTGGCAAAAATAAAAGTCAGCGCCTATGCCAGGACCCATGCCTTTGGGTTGATACAGGGTTCAGTCCAGTTCCCAGCAGGGAACAAGGCCCTGGGAATTCCCCATCTCCCACACTGCCCTGCATCTTGTTGCCATGGCCCATGCCAACCCATGCTTTAGGAGGAGACAAGGGGGCAGCACAGATCCTGGATGGGGCAGTGTGGAGGAGTTCTCAGTGCCCTGTGCCTCCACACCAGGGACACTGGGTCCTGGCTCAGGGCAGTGCAGGAGCTGGGGAATCCCTAGAGCCTCACACCTCCTTGCTAGGACCTGTGCCAGCCTGCGCTTTCTGCGGAGGCATGGGTCAGCATGGGGTCCTTTGTAGAGTCATGGGGTGCCAGGGATTCCTTGGCTCCCACACTGCCTTGCACCTCCACGTTGCCCCTGGCATCTGTGCTGCCTTGTGCCTCTGTGTGAAGCACAGGTCAGTGCAGGGTCTGACACAGGGCAGCAGGGGATCTAGATAAGCCCTGTGCAAGGGGAACACATTGCCTTTCATCTTGCAATGGGAATGGGGCCCAATCTGGGGCAAGGGGCAATGTATGTGTGACCCCACAAAATGCATCAGCTGTAGTGGAACATGTCCTGCCACAGCTGATCCACTTCAGTTGGTGACAACTGTTTCTACATAGAGAGACAGAAACTGAATTCATGTGTCCTGAACCTGGTTCAAGGTTTCAACCTGGACCACTTATGCACCACACAAACTCTGGCCTAAATTCCTTCTTGTTTTAATTCCATTCCGGTCCATTCCAGTCCACTCTATTCCAATCTGCCTGTAGGCATTTAAGACACTGCTGCAAACATCTTGCCCCCAGCATGGTGGCTTAACCGTATCAAGCCTCTTTCTGAATCCTTCTGCTGGTTCCCCCTATCCAGCACATCAACCGTAAATTATTTGTCTTCACTACCAAGGCCCTTCATGCCATATTCCTACCCCATACCATCTTATTTCTAACTCACCTTTTAACTCCCACCTCATATGTGCCACAGATGGGAGCTTGCCTCACCTACTTGTTAAATTTTTTAACAAGTACCACCTTGCTTTTTCCCATATAGCCTTTCATTCATATGATTGGCTAACTGGGAACATCCACAACCATATAACCATCTTCAAATTTCTCCTTAAACTTTGCCCTCCAGATATCTAAAAGTCTTGGCAACGTTAAGAAGCTGCTTGGTTGAGACTTGCTTGGTTTATCTCACTGACCAGCATTAGACCATTGTTTCCTTGACTCTCCTGTCTGTCTGTTGTGCCAAGTTATATTATCTTTGGCTTAGACATTAAATTATTTGGAGATATTTTTGTTCCATGTTGGTAAACTGCCGACTCTAATGTGGCCTTGGTCCTTGACTAAGGCTCCTACATACTACCACAGTACAAACAATAAATAATAATAAATCAGTGGAGATATATCAGGGGTGAATTTGGCCTATGGTGCCAAAAGTAAATGCAGTAAATCACATTATATATCACTGCAACTGAGACACAACCACTGTCAAGAATGGTGAAATACATACTGCACTGGTTTAATATATTGCTGTCCCATGAATTCAACCCAATACAGCTTTTGCCTTTTTGTGACAGCATGTGCTATTGGCTTCTGTTCAATTTTTCATCCCCTCTAACCTCCAAGTACTTTCTTTTGGTGCTTACTGTGGTAATTACTCACTTAAAGGATGATCTATTTGACTGCTGAATATTCTAACAATAAGATAGCTTGTGGAAATGGCTAGAGGTTGTTTCTTCTAAAGGCTTCCTCTGACAATAAAGATCCCGAAAGGTCATTGTCATGGAGAGGATTCTGATATAATAAAAGCCGTACCACTTTTGTCTGTCTGTCCATAACGTTCCAGGCCAACTGCGCCTGTGCGGCCTGGAGTCTTAAGATAGACAGATGGACAGGCAGAGGCAGAGGTGGGGTCTCAGGTGGGCGGGGCCAGGCTCTGCTCCCCACTGTGGGGACTGGCTGTGCGGGGGCGTTGCTTGGCACCACAGGGGGGGCTGTGGACAGATGTGGCAAACGGGTATGGGGGTGTGGCACACTGCCGCAGGGTGCCACGAGGGGAGCAAGCAGGGGCAGCTCCCACTGAATGCAGTACATGGCCGTAGGGCAAGGCATGCCATCCTGCCCACTCCCTGCACAGCACCCTGTGGCCATGCACCACACCCCCTCCCCCAATGCAAGGAGCACCAAAACATGGGAGGGGTGTGGTGTGTGGCCTCAGGGTGCCACATGGGGAGTGGGCTTGCAGCCATGTCCCCCTGCCCATTCCCCTCGGAGCTGCCTGCAACCGTGCACCTGCTCCCTGTGGGGCAGGGGTTGTGGCCTGCAGCTGCAGGGTGCCATGCAGGGAGCGGGCATAGCGGGTGTGCCCTGCTCCACCCCATGTGCTACAGGTGGTGGGCACTGCTCACACCTCATCTGCCCCTTCCCCATGTGGCACCCTGCAGCTGCACTCCCCGCCCCCGCCTCACGTGCCCTGTGGCCCACAGCCAGCCAGTGCTCCTGGCATAGGGTGCAGCCATGCTGGGGGGCAGGATGCACCACCGAAGGCTGCCATGTGGGGAGTGGGCAGGGGGCATCAGCAGTGCCCGCCGGCTGCAGCACATGGCTGTGGGGTGGGGTACAGCTCCCTGCCCGCTACCTGTGTGGCACCCTGCCACTACACCCATCCCCCCCACCACGTGGGGAGTGCCTGCCCATATGCATGGCTGCAGGGTGCCACATGGGAAGCTGGCACGCAGAGCGTGCCCCATGCAGAGGGGAGCATACTGCATGGCCACAGGGTGCCGCAAGGGCAGTGGGCAGCAGGGAGGTGGCTGCCGAATGCAGCATGAGGCCATGGAGCGGGGTGCACCCCCCTGCCCATTCCCTGCATGGCACCCTGCAGCCATACGCCACACCCCTCCCCACATATGTGTGTGTGGGGCAGTGTGGCTGGGTGGGTGTGTGGGTGTGGCATGTGGCTTGATGGGTGAGTGGCATATGGCTGGGTGGG